>NW_026989842.1:694649-1041974 GCF_036321535.1 Camelus dromedarius
GTGTGTGTGAAAGCCGTCCTTCACCTAGCTTGTTGGGAACACAAAGTTTCTTTTCAGTTGCAAACTCCATTCCATACATATATATGGATAGGTACATGCTCTAACTCGGTTTGACAGTGAAAACTGCAGGAACTTCAAACCGGCACTAGGAAACAGACGGAGAAAGCAGAGAAAAAGTGTCTCCTGCAACCCGTTCCCTTGGTGCTAGATGAACGAACGTCTCTCCACTTGCTCAGTTCTGAGAGATAAGTGTGTGTGAAAGCCGTCCTTCACCTAGCTTGTTGGGAACACAAAGTTTCTTTTCAGTTGCAAACTCCATTCCATACATATATATTTGGAGGTACTAGCTCTAACTCGGTTTGACAGTGAAAACTGCAGGAACTTCAAACCGGCACTAGGAAACAGACGGAGAAAGCAGAGAAAAAGTGTCTCCTGCAACCCGTTCCCTTGGTGCTAGATGAACGAACGTCTCTCCACTTGCTCAGTTCTGAGAGATAATTGTGTGTGAAAGCCGTCCTTCACCTAGCTTGTTGGGAACACAAAGTTTCTTTTCAGTTGCAAACTCCATTCCATACATATATATGGGGAGGTAGAAGCTCCAACTCTGTTTGACAGTGAAAACTGCAGGAAATTCAAACCGGCACTAGGAAACAGACTGAGAAAGCAGAGAAAAAGTCTCTCCTGAAACCCGTTCCCTTGGTGCTAGATGAACGAACGTCTCTCCACTTGCTCGGTTCTGAGAGATAAGTGTGTGTGAAAGCCGTCCTTCACCTAGCTTGTTGGGAACACAAAGTTTCTTTTCAGTTGCAAACTCCATTCCATACATATATATGGGGAGGTACTAGCTCCAACTCGGTTTGACAGTGAAAACTGCAGGAAATTCAAACCGGATCTAGGAAACAGACTGAGAGAGCAGAGAAAAAGTGTCTCCTGCAACCCGTTCCCTTGGTGCTAGATGAACGAACGTCTCTCCACTTGCTCAGTTCTGAGAGATAAGTGTGTGTGAAAGCCGTCCTTCACCTAGCTTGTTGGGAACACAAAGTTTCTTTTCAGTTGCAAACTCCATTCCATACATATATATGGGGAGGTACTAGCTCCAACTCGGTTTGACAGTGAAAACTGCAGGAAATTCAAACCGGCACTAGGAAACAGACTGAGAAAGCAGAGAAAAAGTGTCTCCTGCAACCCGTTCCCTTGGTGCTAGATGAACGAACCTCTCTCCACTTGCTCAGTTCTGAGAGATAAGTGTGTGTGAAAGCCGTCCTTCACCTAGCTTGTTGGGAACACAAAGTTTCTTTTCAGTTGCAAACTCCATTCCATACATATATATGGATAGGTACATGCTCTAACTCGGTTTGACAGTGAAAACTGCAGGAACTTCAAACCGGCACTAGGAAACAGACGGAGAAAGCAGAGAAAAAGTGTCTCCTGCAACCCGTTCCCTTGGTGCTAGATGAACGAACGTCTCTCCACTTGCTCAGTTCTGAGAGATAAGTGTGTGTGAAAGCCGTCCTTCACCTAGCTTGTTGGGAACACAAAGTTTCTTTTCAGTTGCAAACTCCATTCCATACATATATATTTGGAGGTACTAGCTCTAACTCGGTTTGACAGTGAAAACTGCAGGAACTTCAAACCGGCACTAGGAAACAGACGGAGAAAGCAGAGAAAAAGTGTCTCCTGCAACCCGTTCCCTTGGTGCTAGATGAACGAACGTCTCTCCACTTGCTCAGTTCTGAGAGATAATTGTGTGTGAAAGCCGTCCTTCACCTAGCTTGTTGGGAACACAAAGTTTCTTTTCAGTTGCAAACTCCATTCCATACATATATATGGGGAGGTAGAAGCTCCAACTCTGTTTGACAGTGAAAACTGCAGGAAATTCAAACCGGCACTAGGAAACAGACTGAGAAAGCAGAGAAAAAGTCTCTCCTGAAACCCGTTCCCTTGGTGCTAGATGAACGAACGTCTCTCCACTTGCTCGGTTCTGAGAGATAAGTGTGTGTGAAAGCCGTCCTTCACCTAGCTTGTTGGGAACACAAAGTTTCTTTTCAGTTGCAAACTCCATTCCATACATATATATGGGGAGGTACTAGCTCCAACTCGGTTTGACAGTGAAAACTGCAGGAAATTCAAACCGGATCTAGGAAACAGACTGAGAGAGCAGAGAAAAAGTGTCTCCTGCAACCCGTTCCCTTGGTGCTAGATGAACGAACGTCTCTAAACTTGCTCGGTTCTGAGAGATAAGTGTGTGTGAAAGCCGTCCTTCACCTAGCTTGTTGGGAACACAAAGTTTCTTTTCAGTTGCCAACTCCATTCCATACATATATATGGGGAGGTACTAGCTCCAACTCGGTTTGACAGTGAAAACTGCAGGAAATTCAAACCGGAACTAGGAAACAGACTGAGAGAGCAGAGAAAAAGTGTCTCCTGCAACCCGTTCCCTTGGTGCTAGATGAACGAACGTCTCTCCACTTGCTCATTTCTGAGAGATAAGTGTGTGTGAAAGCCGTCCTTCACCTAGCTTGTTGGGAACACAAAGATTCTTTTCAGTTGCAAACTCCATTCCATACATATATATGGGGAGGTACTAGCTCCAAATCGGTTTTACAGTGAAAACTGCAGGAACTTCAAACCGGCACTAGGAAACAGACTGAGAAAGCAGAGAAAAAGTGTCTCCTGCAACCCGTTCCCTTGGTGCTAGATGAACGAACGTCTCTCCACTTGCTCAGTTCTGAGAGAAAAGTGTGTGTGAAAGCCTTCCTTCACCTAGCTTGTTGGGAACACAAAGTTTCTTTTCAGTTGCAAACTCCATTCCATACATATATATGGGGAGGTAGAAGCTCCAACTCGGTTTTACAGTGAAAACTGCAGGAACTTTTAACCGGCACTAGGAAACAGACTGAGAATGCAGAGTAAAAGTGTCTCCTGCCACCCGTTCCCTTGGTGCTAGATGAACGAACGTCTCTCCACTTGCTAAGTTCTGAGAGATAAGTGTGTGTGAAAGCCGTCCTTCACCTGTCTTGTTGGGAACACAAAGTATCTTTTCAGTTGCAAACTCCATTCCATACATATATATGGGGAGGTACTAGCTCCAACTCGGTTTGACAGTGAAAACTGCAGGAACTTCAAACCGGCACTAGGAAACAGACTGAGAAAGCAGAGAAAAAGTGTCTCCTGCAAACCGTTCCCTTGGTGCTAGATGAACGAACGTCTCTCCACTTGCTCAGTTCTGAGAGATAAGTGTGTGTGAAAGCCGTCCTTCACGTAGCTTTTTGGGAACACAAAGTTTCTTTTCAGTTGCAAACCCCATTCCATACATATATATGGGGAGGTACTATTTCCAACCCTGTTTGACAGTGAAAACTGCAGGAACTTCAAACCGGCACTAGGAAACAGACTGAGAAACAGAGAAAAAGTGCCTACTGCAACCCGTTCCCTTGGTGCTAGATGAACGAACGTCTCTCCTCTTGCTCAGTTCTGAGAGATAAGTGTGTGTGAAAGCCGTCCTTCACCTAGCTTGTTGGGAACACAAAGTTTCTTTTCAGTTGCAAACTCCATTGCATACATATATATGGGGAGGTACTAGCTCCAACTCGGTTTTACAGTGAAAACTGCAGGAACTTCAAACCGGCACTAGGAAACAGACTGAGAATGCAGAGAAAAAGTGTCTCCTGAAACCCGTTCCCTTGGTGCTAGATGAACGAACGTCTCTCCACTTGCTCGGTTCTGAGAGATAAGTGTGTGTGAATGCCGTCCTTCACCTAGCTTGTTGGGAACACAAAGTTTCTTTTCAGTTGCAAACTCCATTCCATACATATATATGGGGAGGTACTAGCTCCAACTCGGTTTGACAGTGAAAACTGCAGGAAATTCAAACCGGCACTAGGAAACAGACTGAGAAAGCAGAGAAAAAGTGTCTATTGCAACCCATTCCCTTGGTGCTAGATGAACGAACGTCTCTCCACTTGCTCAGTTCTGAGAGATAAGTGTGTGTGAAAGCCGTCCTTCACCTAGCTTGTTGGGAACACAAATTTTCTTTTCAGTTGCAAACACCATTCCATACATATATATGGGGAGGTACTAGCTCCAACTCGGTTTTACAGTGAAAACTGCAGGAACTTCAAACCGGCACTAAGAAACAGACTGAGAAAGCAGAGAAAAAGTGTCTCCTGCAACCCGTTCCCTTGGTGCTAGATGAACGAACGTCTCTCCACTTGCTCAGTTCTGAGAGATATGTGTGTGTGAAAGCCGTACTTCACCTAGCTTGTTGGGAACACAAAGTTTCTTTTCAGTTGCAAACTTCATTGTATACATATATATGGGGAGGTAGAAGCTCCAACTCGGTTTTACAGTGAAAACTGCAGGAACTTCAAACCGGCACTAGGAAACAGACTGAGAAAGCAGAGAAAAAGTGTTTCCTGCAACCCGTTCCATTGGTGCTAGATGGACGAACGTCTCTCCACTTGCTGAATTCTGAGAGATAAGTGTGTGTGAAAGCCGTCCTTCAACTAGCTTGTTGGGAACACAAAGTTTCTTTTCAGTTGCAAACTCCATTCCATACATATATATGGGGAGGTACAATTTCCAAATCTGTTTGACAGTGAAAACTGCAGGAACTTCAAACCGGCACTAGGAAACAGACTGAGAAAGCAGAGAAAAAGTCTCTCCTGAAACCCGTTCCCTTGGTGCTAGATGAACGAAAGTCTCTCCACTTGCTCGGTTCTGAGAGATAAGTGTGTGTGAAAGCCGTCCTTCACCTAGCTTGTTGGGAACACAAAGTTTCTTTTCAGTTGCAAACTCCATTCCATACATATATATGGGGAGGTACTAGCTCCAACTCGGTTTGACAGTGAAAACTGCAGGAAATTCAAACCGGATCTAGGAAACAGACTGAGAGAGCAGAGAAAAAGTGTCTCCTGCAACCCGTTCCCTTGGTGCTAGATGAACGAACGTCTCTCCACTTGCTCATTTCTGAGAGATAAGTGTGTGTGAAAGCCGTCCTTCACCTAGCTTGTTGGGAACACAAAGATTCTTTTCAGTTGCAAACTCCATTCCATACATATATATGGGGAAGTACTAGCTCCAACTCGGTTTTACAGTGAAAACTGCAGGAACTTCAAACCGGCACTAGGAAACAGACTGAGAAGCAGAGAAAAAGTGTCTCCTGCAACCCGTTCCCTTGGTGCTAGATGAACGAACGTCTCTCCACTTGCTCAGTTCTGAGAGATAAGTGTGTGTGAAAGCCGTCCTTCACATAACTTGTTAGGAACACAAAGTTTCTTTTCAGTTGCAAACTCCATTCCATACATATATATGGGGAGGTACTATTTCCAACTCTGTTTGACAGTGAAAACTGCAGGAACTTCAATCCGGCACTAGGAAACAGACTGAGAAAGCAGAGAAAAAGTGTCTCCTGCAACCCGTTCCCTTGGTGCTAGATGAACGAATCTCTCTCCACTTGCTCAGTTCTGAGAGATAAGTGTGTGTGAAAGCCGTCCTTTACCTACCTTGTTGGGAACACAAAGTTTCTTTTCAGTTGCAAACTCCATTCCATACATATATATGGATAGGTACATGCTCTAACTCGGTTTTACAGTGAAAACTGCAGGAACTTCAAACCGGCACTAGGAAACAGACTGAGAAGCAGAGAAAAAGTGTCTCCTGCAACCCGTTCCCTTGGTGCTAGATGAACGAACGTCTCTCCACTTGCTCAGTTCTGAGAGATAAGTGTGTGTGAAAGCCGTCCTTCACATAACTTGTTAGGAACACAAAGTTTCTTTTCAGTTGCAAACTCCATTCCATACATATATATGGGGAGGTACTATTTCCAACTCTGTTTGACAGTGAAAACTGCAGGAACTTCAATCCGGCACTAGGAAACAGACTGAGAAAGCAGAGAAAAAGTGTCTCCTGCAACCCGTTCCCTTGGTGCTAGATGAACGAATCTCTCTCCACTTGCTCAGTTCTGAGAGATAAGTGTGTGTGAAAGCCGTCCTTCACCTAGCTTGTTGGGAACACAAAGTTTCTTTTCAATTGCCAACTCCATTGCATACATATATATGGGGAGGTACTAGCTCCAACTCGTTTTGACAGTGAAAACTGCAGGAAATTCAAACCGGAACTAGGAAATAGACTGAGAGAGCAGAGAAAAAGTGTCTCCTGCAACCCGTTCCCTTGGTGCTAGATGAACGAACGTCTCTCCACTTGCTCATTTCTGAGAGATAAGTGTGTGTGAAAGCCGTCCTTCACCTAGCTTGTTGGGAACACAAAGATTCTTTTCAGTTGCAAACTCCATTCCATACATATATATGGGGAGGTACTAGCTCCAAATCGGTTTTACAGTGAAAACTGCAGGAACTTCAAACCGGCACTAGGAAACAGACTGAGAAAGCAGAGAAAAAGTGTCTCCTGCAACCCGTTCCCTTGGTGCTAGATGAACGAACCTCTCTCCACTTGCTCAGTTCTGAGAGATAAGTGTGTGTGAAAGCCGTCCTTTACCTAGCTTGTTGGGAACACAAAGTTTCTTTTCAGTTGCAAACTCCATTCCATACATATATATGGATAGGTACATTCTCTAACTCGGTTTGACAGTGAAAACTGCAGGAACTTCAAACCGGCACTAGGAAACAGACGGAGAAAGCAGAGAAAAAGTGTCTCCTGCAACCCGTTCCCTTGGTGCTAGATGAACGAACGTCTCTAAACTTGCTCGGTTCTGAGAGATAAGTGTGTGTGAAAGCCGTCCTTCACCTAGCTTGTAGGGAACACAAAGTTTCTTTTCAGTTGCCAACTCCATTCCATACATATATATGGGGAGGTACTAGCTCCAACTCGGTTTGACAGTGAAAACTGCAGGAAATTCAAACCGGAACTAGGAAACAGACTGAGAGAGCAGAGAAAAAGTGTCTCCTGCAACCCGTTCCCTTGGTGCTAGATGAACGAACGTCTCTCCACTTGCTCATTTCTGAGAGATAAGTGTGTGTGAAAGCCGTCCTTCACCTAGCTTGTTGGGAACACAAAGATTCTTTTCAGTTGCAAACTCCATTCCATACATATATATGAGGAGGTACTAGCTCCAAATCGGTTTTACAGTGAAAACTGCAGGAACTTCAAACCGGCACTAGGAAACAGACTGAGAAAGCAGAGAAAAAGTGTCTCCTGCAACCCGTTCCCTTGGTGCTAGATGAACGAACGTCTCTCCACTTGCTCAGTTCTGAGAGAAAAGTGTGTGTGAAAGCCTTCCTTCACCTAGCTTGTTGGGAACACAAAGTTTCTTTTCAGTTGCAAACTCCATTCCATACATATATATGGGGAGGTAGAAGCTCCAACTCGGTTTTACAGTGAAAACTGCAGGAACTTTTAACCGGCACTAGGAAACAGACTGAGAATGCAGAGTAAAAGTGTCTCCTGCCACCCGTTCCCTTGGTGCTAGATGAACGAACGTCTCTCCACTTGCTAAGTTCTGAGAGATAAGTGTGTGTGAAAGCCGTCCTTCACCTGTCTTGTTGGGAACACAAAGTTTCTTTTCAGTTGCAAACTCCATTCCATACATATATATGGGGAGGTACTAGCTCCAACTCGGTTTGACAGTGAAAACTGCAGGAACTTCAAACCGGCACTAGGAAACAGACTGAGAAAGCAGAGAAAAAGTGTCTCCTGCAAACCGTTCCCTTGGTGCTAGATGAACGAACGTCTCTCCACTTGCTCAGTTCTGAGAGATAAGTGTGTGTGAAAGCCGTCCTTCACCTAGCTTGTTGGGAACACAAAGTTTCTTTTCAGTTGCAAACTCCATTCCATACATATATATGGATAGTTACAAGCTCTAACTCGGTTTGACAGTGAAAAATGCAGGAACTTCAAACCGGCACTAGGAAACAGACAGAGAAAGCAGAGAAAAAGTGTCTCCTGCAACCCGTTCCCTTGGTGCTAGATGAACGAAAGTCTCTCCACTTGCTCATTTCTGAGAGATAAGTGTGTGTGAAAGCCGTCCTTCACATAGATTGTTGGGAACACAAAGTTTCTTTTCAGTTGCAAACTCCATTCCATACATATATATGGGGAGGTACTAGCTCCAACTCGGTTTGACAGTGAAAACTGCAGGAACTTCAAACCGGCACTAGGAAACAGACTGAGAAAGCAGAGAAATAGTGTCTCCTGCAACCCGTTCCCTTGGTGCTAGATGAACGAACGTCTCTCCACTTGCTCTTTTCTGAGAGATAAGTGTGTGTGAAAGCCGTTCTTCACCTAGCATGTTGGGAACACAAAGTTTCTTTTCAGTTGCAAACTCCATTCCATACATATATATGGGGAGGTACAATTTCCAAATCTGTTTGACAGTGAAAACTGCAGGAACTTCAAACCGGCACTAGGAAACAGACTGAGAAAGCAGAGAAAAAGTGTCTCCTGCAACCCGTTCCCTTGGTGCTTGATGAACGAACGTCTCTCCACTTCCTCAGTTCTGAGAGATAAGTGTGTGTGAAAGCCGTCCTTCACCTAGCTTGTTGGGAACACAAAGTTTCTTTTCAGTTGCAAACTCCATTGCATACATATATATGGGGAGGTACTAGCTCCAACTCGGTTTTACAGTGAAAACTGCAGGAACTTCAAACCGGCACTAGGAAACAGACTGAGAATGCAGAGAAAAAGTGTCTCCTGAAACCCGTTCCCTTGGTGCTAGATGAACGAACGTCTCTCCACTTGCTCGGTTCTGAGAGATAAGTGTGTGTGAATGCCGTCCTTCACCTAGCTTGTTGGGAACACAAAGTTTCTTTTCAGTTGCAAATTCCATTCCATACATATATATGGGGAGGTACTAGCTCCAACTCGGTTTGACAGTGAAAACTGCAGGAAATTCAAACCGGCACTAGGAAACAGACTGAGAAAGCAGAGAAAAAGTGTCTATTGCAACCCATTCCCTTGGTGCTAGATGAACGAACGTCTCTCCACTTGCTCAGTTCTGAGAGATAAGTGTGTGTGAAAGCCGTCCTTCACCTAGCTTGTTGGGAACACAAATTTTCTTTTCAGTTGCAAACACCATTCCATACATATATATGGGGAGGTACTAGCTCCAACTCGGTTTTACAGTGAAAACTGCAGGAACTTCAAACCGGCACTAAGAAACAGACTGAGAAAGCAGAGAAAAAGTGTCTCCTGCAACCCGTTCCCTTGGTGCTAGATGAACGAACGTCTCTCCACTTGCTCAGTTCTGAGAGATATGTGTGTGTGAAAGCCGTACTTCACCTAGCTTGTTGGGAACACAAAGTTTCTTTTCAGTTGCAAACTTCATTCTATACATATATATGGGGAGGTAGAAGCTCCAACTCGGTTTTACAGTGAAAACTGCAGGAACTTCAAACCGGCACTAGGAAACAGACTGAGAAAGCAGAGAAAAAGTGTTTCCTGCAACCCGTTCCATTGGTGCTAGATGGACGAACGTCTCTCCACTTGCTGAATTCTGAGAGATAAGTGTGTGTGAAAGCCGTCCTTCAACTAGCTTGTTGGGAACACAAAGTTTCTTTTCAGTTGCAAACTCCATTCCATACATATATATGGGGAGGTACAATTTCCAAATCTGTTTGACAGTGAAAACTGCAGGAACTTCAAACCGGCACTAGGAAACAGACTGAGAAAGCAGAGAAAAAGTCTCTCCTGAAACCCGTTCCCTTGGTGCTAGAAGAACGAACGTCTCTCCACTTGCTCGGTTCTGAGAGATAAGTGTGTGTGAAAGCCGTCCTTCACCTAGCTTGTTGGGAACACAAAGTTTCTTTTCAGTTGCAAACTCCATTCCATACATATATATGGGGAGGTACTAGCTCCAACTCGGTTTGACAGTGAAAACTGCAGGAAATTCAAACCGGATCTAGGAAACAGACTGAGAAAGCAGAGACAAAGTGTCTCCTGCAACCCGTTCCCTTGGTGCTAGATGAACGAACGTCTCTCCACTTGCTCATTTCTGAGAGATAAGTGTGTGTGAAAGCCGTCCTTCACCTAGCTTGTTGGGAACACAAAGATTCTTTTCAGTTGCAAACTCCATTCCATACATATATATGGGGAAGTACTAGCTCCAACTCGGTTTTACAGTGAAAACTGCAGGAACTTCAAACCGGCACTAGGAAACAGACTGAGAAGCAGAGAAAAAGTGTCTCCTGCAACCCGTTCCCTTGGTGCTAGATGAACGAACGTCTCTCCACTTGCTCAGTTCTGAGAGATAAGTGTGTGTGAAAGCCGTCCTTCACATAACTTGTTAGGAACACAAAGTTTCTTTTCAGTTGCAAACTCCATTCCATACATATATATGGGGAGGTACTATTTCCAACTCTGTTTGACAGTGAAAACTGCAGGAACTTCAATCCGGCACTAGGAAACAGACTGAGAAAGCAGAGAAAAAGTGTCTCCTGCAACCCGTTCCCTTGGTGCTAGATGAACGAATCTCTCTCCACTTGCTCAGTTCTGAGAGATAAGTGTGTGTGAAAGCCGTCCTTTACCTAGCTTGTTGGGAACACAAAGTTTCTTTTCAGTTGCAAACTCCATTCCATACATATATATGGATAGGTACATGCTCTAACTCGGTTTGACAGTGAAAACTGCAGGAACTTCAAACCGGCACTAGGAAACAGACGGAGAAAGCAGAGAAAAAGTGTGTCCTGCAACCCGTTCCCTTGGTGCTAGATGAACGAACGTCTCTAAACTTGCTCGGTTCTGAGAGATAAGTGTGTGTGAAAGCCGTCCTTCACCTAGCTTGTTGGGAACACAAAGTTTCTTTTCAGTTGCCAACTCCATTCCATACATATATATGGGGAGGTACTAGCTCCAACTCGTTTTGACAGTGAAAACTGCAGGAAATTCAAACCGGAACTAGGAAACAGACTGAGAGAGCAGAGAAAATGTGTCTCCTGCAAACCGTTCCCTTGGTGCTAGATGAACGAACGTCTCTCCACTTGCTCATTTCTGAGAGATAAGTGTGTGTGAAAGCCGTCCTTCACCTAGCTTGTTGGGAACACAAAGATTCTTTTCAGTTGCAAACTCCATTCCATACATATATATGGGGAGGTACTAGCTCCAAATCGGTTTTACAGTGAAAACTGCAGGAACTTCAAACCGGCACTAGGAAACAGACTGAGAAAGCAGAGAAATAGTGTCTATTGCAACCCGTTCCCTTGGTGCTAGATGAACGAACGTCTCTCCACTTGCTCAGTTCTGAGAGAAAAGTGTGTGTGAAAGCCTTCCTTCACCTAGCTTGTTGGGAACACAAAGTTTCTTTTCAGTTGCAAACTCCATTCCATACATATATATGGGGAGGTAGAAGCTCCAACTCGGTTTTACAGTGAAAACTGCAGGAACTTTTAACCGGCACTAGGAAACAGACTGAGAAAGCAGAGTAAAAGTGTCTCCTGCCACCCGTTCCCTTGGTGCTAGATGAACGAACGTCTCTCCACTTGCTAAGTTCTGAGAGATAAGTGTGTGTGAAAGCCGTCCTTCACCTGTCTTGTTGGGAACACAAAGTTTCTTTTCAGTTGCAAACTCCATTCCATACATATATATGGGGAGGTACTAGCTCCAACTCGGTTTGACAGTGAAAACTGCAGGAACTTCAAACCGGCACTAGGAAACAGACTGAGAAAGCAGAGAAAAAGTGTCTCCTGCAAACCGTTCCCTTGGTGCTAGATGAACGAACGTCTCTCCACTTGCTCAGTTCTGAGAGATAAGTGTGTGTGAAAGCCGTCCTTCACGTAGCTTTTTGGGAACACAAAGTTTCTTTTCAGTTGCAAACCCCATTCCATACATATATATGGGGAGGTACTATTTTAAAACCCTGTTTGACAGTGAAAACTGCAGGAAATTCAAACCGGCACTAGGAAACAGACTGAGAAACAGAGAAAAAGTGCCTACTGCAACCCGTTCCCTTGGTGCTAGATGAACGAACGTCTCTCCACTTGCTCAGTTCTGAGAGATAAGTGTGTGTGAAAGCCGTCCTTCACCTAGCTTGTTGGGAACACAAAGTTTCTTTTCAGTTGCAAACTCCATTCCATACATATATATGGATAGTTACAAGCTCTAACTCGGTTTGACAGTGAAAAATGCAGGAACTTCAAACCGGCACTAGGAAACAGACAGAGAAAGCAGAGAAAAAGTGTCTCTGCAACCCGTTCCCTTGGTGCTAGATGAACGAAAGTCTCTCCACTTGCTCATTTCTGAGAGATAAGTGTGTGTGAAAGCCGTCCTTCACATAGATTGTTGGGAACACAAAGTTTCTTTTCAGTTGCAAACTCCATTCCATACATATATATGGGGAGGTACTAGCTCCAACTCGGTTTGACAGTGAAAACTGCAGGAACTTCAAACCGGCACTAGGAAACAGACGGAGAAAGCAGAGAAAAAGTGTCTCCTGCAACCCGTTCCCTTGGTGCTAGATGAACGAACGTCTCTCCACTTGCTCTTTTCTGAGAGATAAGTGTGTGTGAAAGCCGTTCTTCACCTAGCATGTTGGGAACACAAAGTTTCTTTTCAGTTGCAAACTCCATTCCATACATATATATGGGGAGGTACAATTTCCAAATCTGTTTGACAGTGAAAACTGCAGGAACTTCAAACCGGCACTAGGAAACAGACTGAGAAAGCAGAGAAAAAGTGTCTCCTGCAACCCGTTCCCTTGGTGCTTGATGAACGAACGTCTCTCCACTTCCTCAGTTCTGAGAGATAAGTGTGTGTGAAAGCCGTCCTTCACCTAGCTTGTTGGGAACACAAAGTTTCTTTTCAGTTGCAAACTCCATTGCATACATATATATGGGGAGGTACTAGCTCCAACTCGGTTTTACAGTGAAAACTGCAGGAACTTCAAACCGGCACTAGGAAACAGACTGAGAATGCAGAGAAAAAGTGTCTCCTGAAACCCGTTCCCTTGGTGCTAGATGAACGAACGTCTCTCCACTTGCTCGGTTCTGAGAGATAAGTGTGTGTGAATGCCGTCCTTCACCTAGCTTGTTGGGAACACAAAGTTTCTTTTCAGTTGCAAACTCCATTCCATACATATATATGGGGAGGTACTAGCTCCAACTCGGTTTGACAGTGAAAACTGCAGGAAATTCAAACCGGCACTAGGAAACAGACTGAGAAAGCAGAGAAAAAGTGTCTATTGCAACCCATTCCCTTGGTGCTAGATGAACGAACGTCTCTCCACTTGCTCAGTTCTGAGAGATAAGTGTGTGTGAAAGCCGTCCTTCACCTAGCTTGTTGGGAACACAAATTTTCTTTTCAGTTGCAAACACCATTCCATACATATATATGGGGAGGTACTAGCTCCAACTCGGTTTTACAGTGAAAACTGCAGGAACTTCAAACCGGCACTAAGAAACAGACTGAGAAAGCAGAGAAAAAGTGTCTCCTGCAACCCGTTCCTTTGGTGCTAGATGAACGAACGTCTCTCCACTTGCTCAGTTCTGAGAGATATGTGTGTGTGAAAGCCGTCCTTCACCTAGCTTGTTGGGAACACAAAGTTTCTTTTCAGTTGCAAACTTCATTCCATACATATATATGGGGAGGTAGAAGCTCCAACTCGGTTTTACAGTGAAAACTGCAGGAACTTCAAACCGGCACTAGGAAACAGACTGAGAAAGCAGAGAAAAAGTGTCTCCTGCAACCCGTTCCCTTGGTGCTAGATGGACGAACGTCTCTCCACTTGCTGAATTCTGAGAGATAAGTGTGTGTGAAAGCCGTCCTTCAACTAGCTTGTTGGGAACACAAAGTTTCTTTTCAGTTGCAAACTCCATTCCATACATATATATGGGGAGGTACAATTTCCAAATCTGTTTGACAGTGAAAACTGCAGGAACTTCAAACCGGCACTAGGAAACAGACTGAGAAAGCAGAGAAAAAGTGTCTCCTGCAACCCGTTCCCTTGGTGCTTGATGAACGAACGTCTCTCCACTTCCTCAGTTCTGAGAGATAAGTGTGTGTGAAAGCCGTCCTTCACCTAGCTTGTTGGGAACACAAAGTTTCTTTTCAGTTGCAAACTCCATTGCATACATATATATGGGGAGGTACTAGCTCCAACTCGGTTTTACAGTGAAAACTGCAGGAACTTCAAACCGGCCCTAGGAAACAGACTGAGAAAGCAGAGAAAAAGTGTCTCCTGAAACCCGTTCCCTTGGTGCTAGATGAACGAACGTCTCTCCACTTGCTCGGTTCTGAGAGATAAGTGTGTGTGAATGCCGTCCTTCACCTAGCTTGTTGGGAACACAAAGTTTCTTTTCAGTTGCAAACTCCATTCCATACATATATATGGGGAGGTACTAGCTCCAACTCGGTTTGACAGTGAAAACTGCAGGAAATTCAAACCGGCACTAGGAAACAGACTGAGAAAGCAGAGAAAAAGTGTCTATTGCAACCCATTCCCTTGGTGCTAGATGAACGAACGTCTCTCCACTTGCTCAGTTCTGAGAGATAAGTGTGTGTGAAAGCCGTCCTTCACCTAGCTTGTTGGGAACACAAATTTTCTTTTCAGTTGCAAACACCATTCCATACATATATATGGGGAGGTACTAGCTCCAACTCGGTTTTACAGTGAAAACTGCAGGAAATTCAAACCGGCACTAAGAAACAGACTGAGAAAGCAGAGAAAAAGTGTCTCCTGCAACCCGTTCCCTTGGTGCTAGATGAACGAACGTCTCTCCACTTGCTCAGTTCTGAGAGATATGTGTGTGTGAAAGCCTTCCTTCACCTAGCTTGTTGGGAACACAAAGTTTCTTTTCAGTTGCAAACTCCATTCCATACATATATATGGGGAGGTACTATTTCCAACTCTGTTTGACAGTGAAAACTGCAGGAACTTCAATCCGGCACTAGGAAACAGACTGAGAAAGCAGAGAAAAAGTGTCTCCTGCAACCCGTTCCCTTGGTGCTAGATGAACGAATCTCTCTCCACTTGCTCAGTTCTGAGAGATAAGTGTGTGTGAAAGCCGTCCTTTACCTACCTTGTTGGGAACACAAAGTTTCTTTTCAGTTGCAAACTCCATTCCATACATATATATGGATAGGTACATGCTCTAACTCGGTTTTACAGTGAAAACTGCAGGAACTTCAAACCGGCACTAGGAAACAGACTGAGAAGCAGAGAAAAAGTGTCTCCTGCAACCCGTTCCCTTGGTGCTAGATGAACGAACGTCTCTCCACTTGCTCAGTTCTGAGAGATAAGTGTGTGTGAAAGCCGTCCTTCACATAACTTGTTAGGAACACAAAGTTTCTTTTCAGTTGCAAACTCCATTCCATACATATATATGGGGAGGTACTATTTCCAACTCTGTTTGACAGTGAAAACTGCAGGAACTTCAATCCGGCACTAGGAAACAGACTGAGAAAGCAGAGAAAAAGTGTCTCCTGCAACCCGTTCCCTTGGTGCTAGATGAACGAATCTCTCTCCACTTGCTCAGTTCTGAGAGATAAGTGTGTGTGAAAGCCGTCCTTTACCTAGCTTGTTGGGAACACAAAGTTTCTTTTCAGTTGCAAACTCCATTCCATACATATATATGGATAGGTACATGCTCTAACTCGGTTTGACAGTGAAAACTGCAGGAACTTCAAACCGGCATTAGGAAACAGACGGTGAAAGCAGAGAAAAAGTGTCTCCTGCAACCCGTTCCCTTGGTGCTAGATGAACGAACGTCTCTAAACTTGCTCGGTTCTGAGAGATAAGTGTGTGTGAAAGCCGTCCTTCACCTAGCTTGTTGGGAACACAAAGTTTCTTTTCAGCTGCCAACTCCATTCCATACATATATATGGGGAGGTACTAGCTCCAACTCGTTTTGACAGTGAAAACTGCAGGAAATTCAAACCGGAACTAGGAAATAGACTGAGAGAGCAGAGAAAAAGTGTCTCCTGCAACCCGTTCCCTTGGTGCTAGATGAACGAACGTCTCTCCACTTGCTCATTTCTGAGAGATAAGTGTGTGTGAAAGCCGTCCTTCACCTAGCTTGTTGGGAACACAAAGATTCTTTTCAGTTGCAAACTCCATTCCATACATATATATGGGGAGGTACTAGCTCCAAATCGGTTTTACAGTGAAAACTGCAGGAACTTCAAACCGGCACTAGGAAACAGACTGAGAAAGCAGAGAAAAAGTGTCTCCTGCAACCCGTTCCCTTGGTGCTAGATGAACGAACCTCTCTCCACTTGCTCAGTTCTGAGAGATAAGTGTGTGTGAAAGCCGTCCTTTACCTAGCTTGTTGGGAACACAAAGTTTCTTTTCAGTTGCAAACTCCATTCCATACATATATATGGATAGGTACATTCTCTAACTCGGTTTGACAGTGAAAACTGCAGGAACTTCAAACCGGCACTAGGAAACAGACGGAGAAAGCAGAGAAAAAGTGTCTCCTGCAACCCGTTCCCTTGGTGCTAGATGAACGAACGTCTCTAAACTTGCTCGGTTCTGAGAGATAAGTGTGTGTGAAAGCCGTCCTTCACCTAGCTTGTAGGGAACACAAAGTTTCTTTTCAGTTGCCAACTCCATTCCATACATATATATGGGGAGGTACTAGCTCCAACTCGGTTTGACAGTGAAAACTGCAGGAAATTCAAACCGGAACTAGGAAACAGACTGAGAGAGCAGAGAAAAAGTGTCTCCTGCAACCCGTTCCCTTGGTGCTAGATGAACGAACGTCTCTCCACTTGCTCATTTCTGAGAGATAAGTGTGTGTGAAAGCCGTCCTTCACCTAGCTTGTTGGGAACACAAAGATTCTTTTCAGTTGCAAACTCCATTCCATACATATATATGAGGAGGTACTAGCTCCAAATCGGTTTTACAGTGAAAACTGCAGGAACTTCAAACCGGCACTAGGAAACAGACTGAGAAAGCAGAGAAAAAGTGTCTCCTGCAACCCGTTCCCTTGGTGCTAGATGAACGAACGTCTCTCCACTTGCTCAGTTCTGAGAGAAAAGTGTGTGTGAAAGCCTTCCTTCACCTAGCTTGTTGGGAACACAAAGTTTCTTTTCAGTTGCAAACTCCATTCCATACATATATATGGGGAGGTAGAAGCTCCAACTCGGTTTTACAGTGAAAACTGCAGGAACTTTTAACCGGCACTAGGAAACAGACTGAGAATGCAGAGTAAAAGTGTCTCCTGCCACCCGTTCCCTTGGTGCTAGATGAACGAACGTCTCTCCACTTGCTAAGTTCTGAGAGATAAGTGTGTGTGAAAGCCGTCCTTCACCTGTCTTGTTGGGAACACAAAGTTTCTTTTCAGTTGCAAACTCCATTCCATACATATATATGGGGAGGTACTAGCTCCAACTCGGTTTGACAGTGAAAACTGCAGGAACTTCAAACCGGCACTAGGAAACAGACTGAGAAAGCAGAGAAAAAGTGTCTCCTGCAAACCGTTCCCTTGGTGCTAGATGAACGAACGTCTCTCCACTTGCTCAGTTCTGAGAGATAAGTGTGTGTGAAAGCCGTCCTTCACGTAGCTTTTTGGGAACACAAAGTTTCTTTTCAGTTGCAAACCCCATTCCATACATATATATGGGGAGGTACTATTTCCAACCCTGTTTGACAGTGAAAACTGCAGGAACTTCAAACCGGCACTAGGAAACAGACTGAGAAACAGAGAAAAAGTGCCTACTGCAACCCGTTCCCTTGGTGCTAGATGAACGAACGTCTCTCCACTTGCTCAGTTCTGAGAGATAAGTGTGTGTGAAAGCCGTCCTTCACCTAGCTTGTTGGGAACACAAAGTTTCTTTTCAGTTGCAAACTCCATTCCATACATATATATGGATAGTTACAAGCTCTAACTCGGTTTGACAGTGAAAAATGCAGGAACTTCAAACCGGCACTAGGAAACAGACAGAGAAAGCAGAGAAAAAGTGTCTCCTGCAACCCGTTCCCTTGGTGCTAGATGAACGAAAGTCTCTCCACTTGCTCATTTCTGAGAGATAAGTGTGTGTGAAAGCCGTCCTTCACATAGATTGTTGGGAACACAAAGTTTCTTTTCAGTTGCAAACTCCATTCCATACATATATATGGGGAGGTACTAGCTCCAACTCGGTTTGACAGTGAAAACTGCAGGAACTTCAAACCGGCACTAGGAAACAGACTGAGAAAGCAGAGAAATAGTGTCTCCTGCAACCCGTTCCCTTGGTGCTAGATGAACGAACGTCTCTCCACTTGCTCTTTTCTGAGAGATAAGTGTGTGTGAAAGCCGTTCTTCACCTAGCATGTTGGGAACACAAAGTTTCTTTTCAGTTGCAAACTCCATTCCATACATATATATGGGGAGGTACAATTTCCAAATCTGTTTGACAGTGAAAACTGCAGGAACTTCAAACCGGCACTAGGAAACAGACTGAGAAAGCAGAGAAAAAGTGTCTCCTGCAACCCGTTCCCTTGGTGCTTGATGAACGAACGTCTCTCCACTTCCTCAGTTCTGAGAGATAAGTGTGTGTGAAAGCCGTCCTTCACCTAGCTTGTTGGGAACACAAAGTTTCTTTTCAGTTGCAAACTCCATTGCATACATATATATGGGGAGGTACTAGCTCCAACTCGGTTTTACAGTGAAAACTGCAGGAACTTCAAACCGGCACTAGGAAACAGACTGAGAATGCAGAGAAAAAGTGTCTCCTGAAACCCGTTCCCTTGGTGCTAGATGAACGAACGTCTCTCCACTTGCTCGGTTCTGAGAGATAAGTGTGTGTGAATGCCGTCCTTCACCTAGCTTGTTGGGAACACAAAGTTTCTTTTCAGTTGCAAACTCCATTCCATACATATATATGGGGAGGTACTAGCTCCAACTCGGTTTGACAGTGAAAACTGCAGGAAATTCAAACCGGCACTAGGAAACAGACTGAGAAAGCAGAGAAAAAGTGTCTATTGCAACCCATTCCCTTGGTGCTAGATGAACGAACGTCTCTCCACTTGCTCAGTTCTGAGAGATAAGTGTGTGTGAAAGCCGTCCTTCACCTAGCTTGTTGGGAACACAAATTTTCTTTTCAGTTGCAAACACCATTCCATACATATATATGGGGAGGTACTAGCTCCAACTCGGTTTTACAGTGAAAACTGCAGGAACTTCAAACCGGCACTAAGAAACAGACTGAGAAAGCAGAGAAAAAGTGTCTCCTGCAACCCGTTCCCTTGGTGCTAGATGAACGAACGTCTCTCCACTTGCTCAGTTCTGAGAGATATGTGTGTGTGAAAGCCGTACTTCACCTAGCTTGTTGGGAACACAAAGTTTCTTTTCAGTTGCAAACTTCATTCTATACATATATATGGGGAGGTAGAAGCTCCAACTCGGTTTTACAGTGAAAACTGCAGGAACTTCAAACCGGCACTAGGAAACAGACTGAGAAAGCAGAGAAAAAGTGTTTCCTGCAACCCGTTCCATTGGTGCTAGATGGACGAACGTCTCTCCACTTGCTGAATTCTGAGAGATAAGTGTGTGTGAAAGCCGTCCTTCAACTAGCTTGTTGGGAACACAAAGTTTCTTTTCAGTTGCAAACTCCATTCCATACATATATATGGGGAGGTACAATTTCCAAATCTGTTTGACAGTGAAAACTGCAGGAACTTCAAACCGGCACTAGGAAACAGACTGAGAAAGCAGAGAAAAAGTCTCTCCTGAAACCCGTTCCCTTGGTGCTAGAAGAACGAACGTCTCTCCACTTGCTCGGTTCTGAGAGATAAGTGTGTGTGAAAGCCGTCCTTCACCTAGCTTGTTGGGAACACAAAGTTTCTTTTCAGTTGCAAACTCCATTCCATACATATATATGGGGAGGTACTAGCTCCAACTCGGTTTGACAGTGAAAACTGCAGGAAATTCAAACCGGATCTAGGAAACAGACTGAGAAAGCAGAGACAAAGTGTCTCCTGCAACCCGTTCCCTTGGTGCTAGATGAACGAACGTCTCTCCACTTGCTCATTTCTGAGAGATAAGTGTGTGTGAAAGCCGTCCTTCACCTAGCTTGTTGGGAACACAAAGATTCTTTTCAGTTGCAAACTCCATTCCATACATATATATGGGGAAGTACTAGCTCCAACTCGGTTTTACAGTGAAAACTGCAGGAACTTCAAACCGGCACTAGGAAACAGACTGAGAAGCAGAGAAAAAGTGTCTCCTGCAACCCGTTCCCTTGGTGCTAGATGAACGAACGTCTCTCCACTTGCTCAGTTCTGAGAGATAAGTGTGTGTGAAAGCCGTCCTTCACATAACTTGTTAGGAACACAAAGTTTCTTTTCAGTTGCAAACTCCATTCCATACATATATATGGGGAGGTACTATTTCCAACTCTGTTTGACAGTGAAAACTGCAGGAACTTCAATCCGGCACTAGGAAACAGACTGAGAAAGCAGAGAAAAAGTGTCTCCTGCAACCCGTTCCCTTGGTGCTAGATGAACGAATCTCTCTCCACTTGCTCAGTTCTGAGAGATAAGTGTGTGTGAAAGCCGTCCTTTACCTAGCTTGTTGGGAACACAAAGTTTCTTTTCAGTTGCAAACTCCATTCCATACATATATATGGATAGGTACATGCTCTAACTCGGTTTGACAGTGAAAACTGCAGGAACTTCAAACCGGCACTAGGAAACAGACGGAGAAAGCAGAGAAAAAGTGTCTCCTGCAACCCGTTCCCTTGGTGCTAGATGAACGAACGTCTCTAAACTTGCTCGGTTCTGAGAGATAAGTGTGTGTGAAAGCCGTCCTTCACCTAACTTGTTGGGAACACAAAGTTTCTTTTCAGTTGCAAACTCCATTCCATACATATATATGGGGAGGTACTAGCTCCAACTCGTTTTGACAGTGAAAACTGCAGGAAATTCAAACCGGAACTAGGAAACAGACTGAGAGACCAGAGAAAAAGTGTCTCCTGCAAACCGTTCCCTTGGTGCTAGATGAACGAACGTCTCTCCACTTGCTCATTTCTGAGAGATAAGTGTGTGTGAAAGCCGTCCTTCACCTAGCTTGTTGGGAACACAAAGAATCTTTTCAGTTGCAAACTCCATTCCATACATATATATGGGGAGGTACTAGCTCCAAATCGGTTTTACAGTGAAAACTGCAGGAACTTCAAACCGGCACTAGGAAACAGACTGAGAAAGCAGAGAAATAGTGTCTATTGCAACCCGTTCCCTTGGTGCTAGATGAACGAACGTCTCTCCACTTGCTCAGTTCTGAGAGAAAAGTGTGTGTGAAAGCCTTCCTTCACCTAGCTTGTTGGGAACACAAAGTTTCTTTTCAGTTGCAAACTCCATTCCATACATATATATGGGGAGGTAGAAGCTCCAACTCGGTTTTACAGTGAAAACTGCAGGAACTTTTAACCGGCACTAGGAAACAGACTGAGAAAGCAGAGTAAAAGTGTCTCCTGCCACCCGTTCCCTTGGTGCTAGATGAACGAACGTCTCTCCACTTGCTAAGTTCTGAGAGATAAGTGTGTGTGAAAGCCGTCCTTCACGTAGCTTTTTGGGAACACAAAGTTTCTTTTCAGTTGCAAACCCCATTCCATACATATATATGGGGAGGTACTATTTCCAACCCTGTTTGACAGTGAAAACTGCAGGAAATTAAAACCGGCACTAGGAAACAGACTGAGAAACAGAGAAAAAGTGCCTACTGCAACCCGTTCCCTTGGTGCTAGATGAACGAACGTCTCTCCACTTGCTCAGTTCTGAGAGATAAGTGTGTGTGAAAGCCGTCCTTCACCTAGCTTGTTGGGAACACAAAGTTTCTTTTCAGTTGCAAACTCCATTCCATACATATATATGAATAGTTACAAGCTCTAACTCGGTTTGACAGTGAAAAATGCAGGAACTTCAAACCGGCACTAGGAAACAGACAGAGAAAGCAGAGAAAAAGTGTCTCTGCAACCCGTTCCCTTGGTGCTAGATGAACGAAAGTCTCTCCACTTGCTCATTTCTGAGAGATAAGTGTGTGTGAAAGCCGTCCTTCACATAGATTGTTGGGAACACAAAGTTTCTTTTCAGTTGCAAACTCCATTCCATACATATATATGGGGAGGTACTAGCTCCAACTCGGTTTGACAGTGAAAACTGCAGGAACTTCAAACCGGCACTAGGAAACAGACGGAGAAAGCAGAGAAAAAGTGTCTCCTGCAACCCGTTCCCTTGGTGCTAGATGAACGAACGTCTCTCCACTTGCTCTTTTCTGAGAGATAAGTGTGTGTGAAAGCCGTTCTTCACCTAGCATGTTGGGAACACAAAGTTTCTTTTCAGTTGCAAACTCCATTCCATACATATATATGGGGAGGTACAATTTCCAAATCTGTTTGACAGTGAAAACTGCAGGAACTTCAAACCGGCACTAGGAAACAGACTGAGAAAGCAGAGAAAAAGTGTCTCCTGCAACCCGTTCCCTTGGTGCTTGATGAACGAACGTCTCTCCACTTCCTCAGTTCTGAGAGATAAGTGTGTGTGAAAGCCGTCCTTCACCTAGCTTGTTGGGAACACAAAGTTTCTTTTCAGTTGCAAACTCCATTGCATACATATATATGGGGAGGTACTAGCTCCAACTCGGTTTTACAGTGAAAACTGCAGGAACTTCAAACCGGCACTAGGAAACAGACTGAGAATGCAGAGAAAAAGTGTCTCCTGAAACCCGTTCCCTTGGTGCTAGATGAACGAACGTCTCTCCACTTGCTCGGTTCTGAGAGATAAGTGTGTGTGAATGCCGTCCTTCACCTAGCTTGTTGGGAACACAAAGTTTCTTTTCAGTTGCAAACTCCATTCCATACATATATATGGGGAGGTACTAGCTCCAACTCGGTTTGACAGTGAAAACTGCAGGAAATTCAAACCGGCACTAGGAAACAGACTGAGAAAGCAGAGAAAAAGTGTCTATTGCAACCCATTCCCTTGGTGCTAGATGAACGAACGTCTCTCCACTTGCTCAGTTCTGAGAGATAAGTGTGTGTGAAAGCCGTCCTTCACCTAGCTTGTTGGGAACACAAATTTTCTTTTCAGTTGCAAACACCATTCCATACATATATATGGGGAGGTACTAGCTCCAACTCGGTTTTACAGTGAAAACTGCAGGAACTTCAAACCGGCACTAAGAAACAGACTGAGAAAGCAGAGAAAAAGTGTCTCCTGCAACCCGTTCCTTTGGTGCTAGATGAACGAACGTCTCTCCACTTGCTCAGTTCTGAGAGATATGTGTGTGTGAAAGCCGTCCTTCACCTAGCTTGTTGGGAACACAAAGTTTCTTTTCAGTTGCAAACTTCATTCCATACATATATATGGGGAGGTAGAAGCTCCAACTCGGTTTTACAGTGAAAACTGCAGGAACTTCAAACCGGCACTAGGAAACAGACTGAGAAAGCAGAGAAAAAGTGTCTCCTGCAACCCGTTCCCTTGGTGCTAGATGGACGAACGTCTCTCCACTTGCTGAATTCTGAGAGATAAGTGTGTGTGAAAGCCGTCCTTCAACTAGCTTGTTGGGAACACAAAGTTTCTTTTCAGTTGCAAACTCCATTCCATACATATATATGGGGAGGTACAATTTCCAAATCTGTTTGACAGTGAAAACTGCAGGAACTTCAAACCGGCACTAGGAAACAGACTGAGAAAGCAGAGAAAAAGTGTCTCCTGCAACCCGTTCCCTTGGTGCTTGATGAACGAACGTCTCTCCACTTCCTCAGTTCTGAGAGATAAGTGTGTGTGAAAGCCGTCCTTCACCTAGCTTGTTGGGAACACAAAGTTTCTTTTCAGTTGCAAACTCCATTCCATACATATATATGGGGAGGTACTAGCTCCAACTCGGTTTGACAGTGAAAACTGCAGGAAATTCAAACCGGCACTAGGAAACAGACTGAGAAAGCAGAGAAAAAGTGTCTATTGCAACCCATTCCCTTGGTGCTAGATGAACGAACGTCTCTCCACTTGCTCAGTTCTGAGAGATAAGTGTGTGTGAAAGCCGTCCTTCACCTAGCTTGTTGGGAACACAAATTTTCTTTTCAGTTGCAAACACCATTCCATACATATATATGGGGAGGTACTAGCTCCAACTCGGTTTTACAGTGAAAACTGCAGGAACTTCAAACCGGCACTAAGAAACAGACTGAGAAAGCAGAGAAAAAGTGTCTCCTGCAACCCGTTCCTTTGGTGCTAGATGAACGAACGTCTCTCCACTTGCTCAGTTCTGAGAGATATGTGTGTGTGAAAGCCGTCCTTCACCTAGCTTGTTGGGAACACAAAGTTTCTTTTCAGTTGCAAACTTCATTCCATACATATATATGGGGAGGTAGAAGCTCCAACTCGGTTTTACAGTGAAAACTGCAGGAACTTCAAACCGGCACTAGGAAACAGACTGAGAAAGCAGAGAAAAAGTGTCTCCTGCAACCCGTTCCCTTGGTGCTAGATGGACGAACGTCTCTCCACTTGCTGAATTCTGAGAGATAAGTGTGTGTGAAAGCCGTCCTTCAACTAGCTTGTTGGGAACACAAAGTTTCTTTTCAGTTGCAAACTCCATTCCATACATATATATGGGGAGGTACAATTTCCAAATCTGTTTGACAGTGAAAACTGCAGGAACTTCAAACCGGCACTAGGAAACAGACTGAGAAAGCAGAGAAAAAGTGTCTCCTGCAACCCGTTCCCTTGGTGCTTGATGAACGAACGTCTCTCCACTTCCTCAGTTCTGAGAGATAAGTGTGTGTGAAAGCCGTCCTTCACCTAGCTTGTTGGGAACACAAAGTTTCTTTTCAGTTGCAAACTCCATTGCATACATATATATGGGGAGGTACTAGCTCCAACTCGGTTTTACAGTGAAAACTGCAGGAACTTCAAACCGGCCCTAGGAAACAGACTGAGAAAGCAGAGAAAAAGTGTCTCCTGAAACCCGTTCCCTTGGTGCTAGATGAACGAACGTCTCTCCACTTGCTCGGTTCTGAGAGATAAGTGTGTGTGAATGCCGTCCTTCACCTAGCTTGTTGGGAACACAAAGTTTCTTTTCAGTTGCAAACTCCATTCCATACATATATATGGGGAGGTACTAGCTCCAACTCGGTTTGACAGTGAAAACTGCAGGAAATTCAAACCGGCACTAGGAAACAGACTGAGAAAGCAGAGAAAAAGTGTCTATTGCAACCCATTCCCTTGGTGCTAGATGAACGAACGTCTCTCCACTTGCTCAGTTCTGAGAGATAAGTGTGTGTGAAAGCCGTCCTTCACCTAGCTTGTTGGGAACACAAATTTTCTTTTCAGTTGCAAACACCATTCCATACATATATATGGGGAGGTACTAGCTCCAACTCGGTTTTACAGTGAAAACTGCAGGAAATTCAAACCGGCACTAAGAAACAGACTGAGAAAGCAGAGAAAAAGTGTCTCCTGCAACCCGTTCCCTTGGTGCTAGATGAACGAACGTCTCTCCACTTGCTCAGTTCTGAGAGATATGTGTGTGTGAAAGCCGTCCTTCACCTAGCTTGTTGGGAACACAAAGTTTCTTTTCAGTTGCAAACTTCATTCCATACATATATATGGGGAGGTAGAAGCTCCAACTCGGTTTTACAGTGAAAACTGCAGGAACTTCAAACCGGCACTAGGAAACAGACTGAGAAAGCAGAGAAAAAGTGTCTCCTGCAACCCGTTCCATTGGTGCTAGATGGACGAACGTCTCTCCACTTGCTGAATTCTGAGAGATAAGTGTGTGTGAAAGCCGTCCTTCAACTAGCTTGTTGGGAACACAAAGTTTCTTTTCAGTTGCAAACTCCATTCCATACATATATATGGGGAGGTACAATTTCCAAATCTGTTTGACAGTGAAAACTGCAGGAACTTCAAACCGGCACTAGGAAACAGACTGAGAAAGCAGAGAAAAAGTGTCTCCTGCAACCCGTTCCCTTGGTGCTTGATGAACGAACGTCTCTCCACTTCCTCAGTTCTGAGAGATAAGTGTGTGTGAAAGCCGTCCTTCACCTAGCTTGTTGGGAACACAAAGTTTCTTTTCAGTTGCAAACTCCATTGCATACATATATATGGGGAGGTACTAGCTCCAACTCGGTTTTACAGTGAAAACTGCAGGAACTTCAAACCGGCACTAGGAAACAGACTGAGAAAGCAGAGAAATAGTGTCTCCTGCAACCCGTTCCCTTGGTGCTAGATGAACGAACGTCTCTCCACTTGCTCAGTTCTGAGAGATATGTGTGTGTGAAAGCCGTCCTTCACCTAGCTTGTTGGGAACACAAAGTTTCTTTTCAGTTGCAAACTTCATTCCATACATATATATGGGGAGGTAGAAGCTCCAACTCGGTTTTACAGTGAAAACTGCAGGAACTTCAAACCGGCACTAGGAAACAGACTGAGAAAGCAGAGAAAAAGTGTCTATTGCAACCCGTTCCATTGGTGCTAGATGGACGAACGTCTCTCCACTTGCTGAATTCTGAGAGATAATTGTGTGTGAAAGCCGTCCTTCAACTAGCTTGTTGGGAGCACAAAGTTTCTTTTCAGTTGCAAACTCCATTCCATACATATATATGGGGAGGTACTAGCTCCAACTCGGTTTTACAGTGAAAACTGCAGGAACTTCAAACTGGCACTAGGAAACAGACTGAGAAAGCAGAGAAAAAGTGTCTCCTGCAACCCGTTCCCTTGGTGCTAGATGAACGAACGTCTCTCCAAATACTCAGTTCTGAGAGATATGTGTGTGTGAAAGCAGTCCTTCACCTAGCTTGTTGGGAACACAAAGTTTCTTTTCAGTTTCAAACTCCATTCCATACATATTTATGGGGAGGTAGAAGCTCCAACTCTGTTTGACAGTGAAAACTGCAGGAACTTCAAACCGGCACTAGGAAACAGACTGAGAAAGCAGAGAAAAAGTGTCTCCTGCAACCCTTTCCCTTGGTGCTAGATGAACGAACGTCTCTCCACTTGCTCAGTTCTGAGAGATAAGTGTGTGTGAAAGCCGTCCTTCACCTAGCTTGTTGGGAACTCAAATTTTCTTTTCAGTTGCAAACTCCATTCCATACATATATAAGGGGACGTACTAGCTCCAACTCGGTTTGACAGTGAAAACTGCAGGAACTTCAAACCGGCACTAGGAAACAGACTGAGAAAGCTGAGAAATAGTGTCTCTTGCAACCCGTTCCCTTGGTGCTAGATGAACGAACGTCTCTCCACTTGCTCAGTTCTGAGAGATATGTGTGTGTGAAAGCCGTCCTTCACCTAGCTTGTTGGGAACACAAAGTTTCTTTTCAGTTGCAAACTTCATTCCATACATATATATGGGGAGGTAGAAGCTCCAACTCGGTTTTACAGTGAAAACTGCAGGAACTTCAAACCGGCACTAGGAAACAGACTGAGAAAGCAGAGAAAAAGTGTCTCCTGCAACCCGTTCCATTGGTGCTAGATGGACGAACGTCTCTCCACTTGCTGAATTCTGAGAGATAAGTGTGTGTGAAAGCCGTCCTTCAACTAGCTTGTTGGGAACACAAAGTTTCTTTTCAGTTGCAAACTCCATTCCATACATATATATGGGGAGGTACAATTTCCAAATCTGTTTGACAGTGAAAACTGCAGGAACTTCAAACCGGCACTAGGAAACAGACTGAGAAAGCAGAGAAAAAGTGTCTCCTGCAACCCGTTCCCTTGGTGCTTGATGAACGAACGTCTCTCCACTTCCTCAGTTCTGAGAGATAAGTGTGTGTGAAAGCCGTCCTTCACCTAGCTTGTTGGGAACACAAAGTTTCTTTTCAGTTGCAAACTCCATTGCATACATATATATGGGGAGGTACTAGCTCCAACTCGGTTTTACAGTGAAAACTGCAGGAACTTCAAACCGGCACTAGGAAACAGACTGAGAAAGCAGAGAAATAGTGTCTCCTGCAACCCGTTCCCTTGGTGCTAGATGAACGAACGTCTCTCCACTTGCTCAGTTCTGAGAGATATGTGTGTGTGAAAGCCGTCCTTCACCTAGCTTGTTGGGAACACAAAGTTTCTTTTCAGTTGCAAACTTCATTCCATACATATATATGGGGAGGTAGAAGCTCCAACTCGGTTTTACAGTGAAAACTGCAGGAACTTCAAACCGGCACTAGGAAACAGACTGAGAAAGCAGAGAAAAAGTGTCTATTGCAACCCGTTCCATTGGTGCTAGATGGACGAACGTCTCTCCACTTGCTGAATTCTGAGAGATAAGTGTGTGTGAAAGCCGTCCTTCAACTAGCTTGTTGGGAGCACAAAGTTTCTTTTCAGTTGCAAACTCCATTCCATACATATATATGGGGAGGTACTAGCTCCAACTCGGTTTGACAGTGAAAACTGCAGGAACTTCAAACTGGCACTAGGAAACAGACTGAGAAAGCAGAGAAAAAGTGTCTCCTGCAACCCGTTCCCTTGGTGCTAGATGAACGAACGTCTCTCCAAATACTCAGTTCTGAGAGATATGTGTGTGTGAAAGCAGTCCTTCACCTAGCTTGTTGGGAACACAAAGTTTCTTTTCAGTTTCAAACTCCATTCCATACATATTTATGGGGAGGTAGAAGCTCCAACTCTGTTTGACAGTGAAAACTGCAGGAACTTCAAACCGGCACTAGGAAACAGACTGAGAAAGCAGAGAAAAAGTGTCTCCTGCAACCCTTTCCCTTGGTGCTAGATGAACGAACGTCTCTCCACTTGCTAAGTTCTGAGAGATAAGTGTGTGTGAAAGCCGTCCTTCACCTAGCTTGTTGGGAACTCAAATTTTCTTTTCAGTTGCAAACTCCATTCCATACATATATAAGGGGACGTACTAGCTCCAACTCGGTTTGACAGTGAAAACTGCAGGAACTTCAAACCGGCACTAGGAAACAGACTGAGAAAGCTGAGAAATAGTGTCTCTTGCAACCCGTTCCCTTGGTGCTAAATGAACGAACGTCTGTCCACTTGCTCAGTTCTGAGAGATAAGTGTGTGTGAAAGCCGTCTTTCATATAGCTTGTTGGGAACACAAAGTTTCTTTTCAGTTGCAAACTCCATTCCATACATATATATGGGGAGGTACTAGCTCCAACTCGGTTTGACAGTGAAAACTGCAAGAACTTCAAACCGGCACTAGGAAACAGACTGAGAAAGCAGAGAAAAAGTGTCTCCTGCAACCCGTTCCCTTGGTGCTAGATGAACGAACGTCTCTCCACTTACTCAGTTCTGAGAGATATGTGTGTGTGAAAGCCGTCCTTCACCTAGCTTGTTGGGAACACAAAGTTTCTTTTCAGTTGCAAACTCCATTCCATACATATATATGGGGAGGTACTAGCTCCAACTCGGTTTCACAGTGAAAACTGCAGGAACTTCAAACCGGCACTAGGAAACAGACTGAGAAAGCAGAGAAATAGTGTCTCCTGCAACCCGTTCCCTTGGTGCTAGATGAACGAACGTCTCTCCATTTGCTCATTTCTGAGAGATAAGTGTGTGTAAAAGCCGTCCTTCAACTAGCTTGTTGGGAACACAAAGTTTCTTTTCAGTTGCAAACTCCATTGCATACATATATATGGGTAGGTACAAGCTCCAACTCGGTTTTACAGTGTAAACTGCAGGTACTTCAAACCGGCACTAGGAAACAGACTGAGGAAGCAGAGAAAAAGTGTCTACTGCAACCCGTTCCCTTGGTTCTAGATGAATGAACGTCTCTCCACTTGCTCAGTTCTGAGAGATGTGTGTGTGAAAGCTGTCCTTCAACTAGCTTGTTGGGAACACAAAGTTTCTTTTCAGTTGCAAACTCCATTCCATACATATATATGGGCAGGTACTAGCTCCAACTCGGTTTGACAGTCAAAACAGCAGGAACTTGAAACCGGCACTAGGAAACAGAATGAGAAAGCAGAGAAAAAGTGTCTCCTGCAACCCGTTCCATTGGTGCTAGATGGACGAACGTCTCTCCACTTGCTGACTCCTGAGAGATAATTGTGTGTGAAAGAAGTCCTTCAACTAGATTGTTGGGAACACAAAGTTTCTTTGCAGTTGCAAACTCCATTCCATACATATATATGTGGAGGTACAATTTCCAACTCTGTTTGACAGTGAAAACTGCAGGAACTTCAAACCGACACTAGGAAACAGACTGATAAAGCAGAGAAAAAGTGTCTCCTGCAACCCGTTCCCTTGGTGCTAGATGTTCGAACTTCTCTCCACTTGCTCAGTTCTGAGAGGTAAGTGTGTGTGAAAGCCGTCCTTCACCTAGCTTGTTGGGAACACAAAGTTTCTTTTCAGTTGCAAACTCCATTCCATACATATATATTGGGAGGTACTAGTTCCAACTCGGTTTTACAGTGAAAACTGCAGGAACTTCAAACCGGCACTACGAAACAGACTGAGAAAGCAGAGAAAAAGTGTCACCTGCAACCCGTTCCCTTGGTGCTAGATGAACGAACGTCTCTCCACTTGCTCATTTCTGAGAGATAAGTGTGTGTGAAAGCCGTCCTTCACCTAGCTTGTTGGGAACACAAAGATTCTTTTCAGTTGCAAACTCCATTCCATACATATATATGGGGAGGTACTAGCTCAAACTCGGTTTTACAGTGAAAACTGCAGGAACTTCAAACCGGCACTAGGAAACAGACTGAGAAAGCAGAGAAAAAGTGTCTATTGCAACCCGTTCCCTTGGTGCTAGATGAACGAACGTCTCTCCACTTGCTCAGTTCTGAGAGATAAGTGTGTGTGAAAGCCTTCCTTCACCTAGCTTTTTGGGAACACAAAGTTTCTTTTCAGTTGCAAACTCCATTCCATACATATATATGGGGAGGTAGAAGCTCCAACTCGGTTTTACAGTGAAAACTGCAGGAACTTCAAACCGGCACTAGGAAACAGACTGAGAAAGCAGAGAAAAAGTGTCTCCTGCCACCCGTTCCCTTGGTGCTAGATGAACGAACGTCTCTCCACTTGCTCAGTTCTGAGAGATAAGTGTGTGTGAAAGCCGTCCTTCACCTGTCTTGTTGGGAACACAAAGTTTCTTTTCAGTTGCAAACTCCATTCCATACATATATATGGGGAGGTACTAGCTCCAACTCGGTTTGACAGTGAAAACTACAGGAACTTCAAACCGGCACTAAGAAACAGACTGAGAAAGCAGAGAAAAAGTGTCTATTGCAAACCATTCCCTTGGTCCTAGATGAACGAACGTCTCTCCACTTGCTCAGTTCTGAGAGATAAGTGTGTGTGAAAGCCGTCCTTCACCTAGCTTGTTGGGAACACAAATTTTCTTTTCAGTTGCAAACACCATTCCATACATATATATGGGGAGGTACTAGCTCCAACTCGGTTTTACAGTGAAAACTGCAGGAACTTCAAACCGGCACTAGGAAACAGACTGAGAATGCAGAGAAAAAGTGTCTCCTGAAACCCGTTCCCTTGGTGCTAGATGAACGAACGTCTCTCCACTTGCTCGGTTCTGAGAGATAAGTGTGTGTGAATGCCGTCCTTCACCTAGCTTGTTGGGAACACAAAGTTTCTTTTCAGTTGCAAACTCCATTCCATACATATATATGGGGAGGTACTAGCTCCAACTCGGTTTGACAGTGAAAACTGCAGGAAATTCAAACCGGCACTAGGAAACAGACTGAGAAAGCAGAGAAAAAGTGTCTATTGCAACCCATTCCTTTGGTGCTAGATGAACGAACGTCTCTCCACTTGCTCAGTTCTGAGAGATAAGTGTGTGTGAAAGCCGTCCTTCACCTAGCTTGTTGGGAACACAAATTTTCTTTTCAGTTGCAAACACCATTCCATACATATATATGGGGAGGTACTAGCTCCAACTCGGTTTTACAGTGAAAACTGCAGGAACTTCAAACCGGCACTAAGAAACAGACTGAGAAAGCAGAGAAAAAGTGTCTCCTGCAACCCGTTCCCTTGGTGCTAGATGAACGAACGTCTCTCCACTTGCTCAGTTCTGAGAGATATGTGTGTGTGAAAGCCGTCCTTCACCTAGCTTGTTGGGAACACAAAGTTTCTTTTCAGTTGCAAACTTCATTCCATACATATATATGGGGAGGTAGAAGCTCCAACTCGGTTTTACAGTGAAAACTGCAGGAACTTCAAACCGGCACTAGGAAACAGACTGAGAAAGCAGAGAAAAAGTGTCTCCTGCAACCCGTTCCATTGGTGCTAGATGGACGAACGTCTCTCCACTTGCTGAATTCTGAGAGATAAGTGTGTGTGAAAGCCGTCCTTCAACTAGCTTGTTGGGAACACAAAGTTTCTTTTCAGTTGCAAACTCCATTCCATACATATATATGGGGAGGTACAATTTCCAAATCTGTTTGACAGTGAAAACTGCAGGAACTTCAAACCGGCACTAGGAAACAGACTGAGAAAGCAGAGAAAAAGTGTCTCCTGCAACCCGTTCCCTTGGTGCTTGATGAACGAACGTCTCTCCACTTCCTCAGTTCTGAGAGATAAGTGTGTGTGAATGCCGTCCTTCACCTAGCTTGTTGGGAACACAAAGTTTCTTTTCAGTTGCAAACTCCATTGCATACATATATATGGGGAGGTACTAGCTCCAACTCGGTTTTACAGTGAAAACTGCAGGAACTTCAAACCGGCCCTAGGAAACAGACTGAGAAAGCAGAGAAAAAGTGTCTCCTGAAACCCGTTCCCTTGGTGCTAGATGAACGAACGTCTCTCCACTTGCTCGGTTCTGAAAGATAAGTGTGTGTGAATGCCGTCCTTCACCTAGCTTGTTGGGAACACAAAGTTTCTTTTCAGTTGCAAACTCCATTCCATACATATATATGGGGAGGTACTAGCTCCAACTCGGTTTGACAGTGAAAACTGCAGGAAATTCAAACCGGCACTAGGAAACAGACTGAGAAAGCAGAGAAAAAGTGTCTATTGCAACCCATTCCCTTGGTGCTAGATGAACGAACGTCTCTCCACTTGCTCAGTTCTGAGAGATAAGTGTGTGTGAAAGCCGTCCTTCACCTAGCTTGTTGGGAACACAAATTTTCTTTTCAGTTGCAAACACCATTCCATACATATATATGGGGAGGTACTAGCTCCAACTCGGTTTTACAGTGAAAACTGCAGGAACTTCAAACCGGCACTAAGAAACAGACTGAGAAAGCAGAGGAAAAGTGTCTCCTGCAACCCGTTCCCTTGGTGCTAGATGAACGAACGTCTCTCCACTTGCTCAGTTCTGAGAGATATGTGTGTGTGAAAGCCGTCCTTCACCTAGCTTGTTGGGAACACAAAGTTTCTTTTCAGTTGCAAACTTCATTCCATACATATATATGGGGAGGTAGAAGCTCCAACTCGGTTTTACAGTGAAAACTGCAGGAACTTCAAACCGGCACTAGGAAACAGACTGAGAAAGCAGAGAAAAAGTGTCTCCTGCAACCCGTTCCATTGGTGCTAGATGGACGAACGTCTCTCCACTTGCTGAATTCTGAGAGATAAGTGTGTGTGAAAGCCGTCCTTCAACTAGCTTGTTGGGAACACAAAGTTTCTTTTCAGTTGCAAACTCCATTCCATACATATATAAGGGGAGGTACAATTTCCAAATCTGTTTGACAGTGAAAACTGCAGGAACTTCAAACCGGCACTAGGAAACAGACTGAGAAAGCAGAGAAAAAGTGTCTCCTGCAACCCGTTCCCTTGGTGCTTGATGAACGAACGTCTCTCCACTTCCTCAGTTCTGAGAGATAAGTGTGTGTGAAAGCCGTCCTTCACCTAGCTTGTTGGGAACACAAAGTTTCTTTTCAGTTGCAAACTCCATTGCATACATATATATGGGGAGGTACTAGCTCCAACTCGGTTTTACAGTGAAAACTGCAGGAACTTCAAACCGGCACTAGGAAACAGACTGAGAAAGCAGAGAAAAAGTGTCTCCTGCAACCCGTTCCCTTGGTGCTAGATGAACGAACGTCTCTCCACTTGCTCAGTTCTGAGAGATATGTGTGTGTGAAAGCCGTCCTTCACCTAGCTTGTTGGGAACACAAAGTTTCTTTTCAGTTGCAAACTTCATTCCATACATATATATGGGGAGGTAGAAGCTCCAACTCGGTTTTACAGTGAAAACTGCAGGAACTTCAAACCGGCACTAGGAAACAGACTGAGAAAGCAGAGAAAAAGTGTCTCCTGCAACCCGTTCCATTGGTGCTAGATGGACGAACGTCTCTCCACTTGCTGAATTCTGAGAGATAAGTGTGTGTGAAAGCCGTCCTTCAACTAGCTTGTTGGGAGCACAAAGTTTCTTTTCAGTTGCAAACTCCATTCCATACATATATATGGGGAGGTACTAGCTCCAACTCGGTTTTACAGTGAAAACTGCAGGAACTTCAAACCGGCACTAGGAAACAGACGGAGAAAGCAGAGAAAAAGTGTCTCCTGCAACCCGTTCCCTTGGTGCTAGATGAACGAACGTCTCTCCAAATACTCAGTTCTGAGAGATATGTGTGTGTGAAAGCAGTCCTTCACCTAGCTTGTTGGGAACACAAAGTTTCTTTTCAGTTTCAAACTCCATTCCATACATATTTATGGGGAGGTAGAAGCTCCAACTCTGTTTGACAGTGAAAACTGCAGGAACTTCAAACCGGCACTAGGAAACAGACTGAGAAAGCAGAGAAAAAGTGTCTCCTGCAACCCTTTCCCTTGGTGCTAGATGAACGAACGTCTCTCCACTTGCTCAGTTCTGAGAGATAAGTGTGTGTGAAAGCCGTCCTTCACCTAGCTTGTTGGGAACTCAAATTTTCTTTTCAGTTGCAAACTCCATTCCATACATATATAAGAGGACGTACTAGCTCCAACTCGGTTTGACAGTGAAAACTGCAGGAACTTCAAACCGGCACTAGGAAACAGACTGAGAAAGCTGAGAAATAGTGTCTCTTGCAACCCGTTCCCTTGGTGCTAAATGAACGAACGTCTGTCCACTTGCTCAGTTCTGAGAGATAAGTGTGTGTGAAAGCCGTCTTTCATATAGCTTGTTGGGAACACAAAGTTTCTTTTCAGTTGCAAACTCCATTCCATACATATATATGGGGAGGTACTAGCTCCAACTCGGTTTGACAGTGAAAACTGCAAGAACTTCAAACCGGCACTAGGAAACAGACTGAGAAAGCAGAGAAAAAGTGTCTCCTGCAACCCGTTCCCTTGGTGCTAGATGAACGAACGTCTCTCCACTTACTCAGTTCTGAGAGATATGTGTGTGTGAAAGCCGTCCTTCACCTAGCTTGTTGGGAACACAAAGTTTCTTTTCAGTTGCAAACTCCATTCCATACATATATATGGGGAGGTACTAGCTCCAACTCGGTTTCACAGTGAAAACTGCAGGAACTTCAAACCGGCACTAGGAAACAGACTGAGAAAGCAGAGAAATAGTGTCTCCTGCAACCCGTTCCCTTGGTGCTAGATGAACGAACGTCTCTCCATTTGCTCATTTCTGAGAGATAAGTGTGTGTAAAAGCCGTCCTTCAACTAGCTTGTTGGGAACACAAAGTTTCTTTTCAGTTGCAAACTCCATTGCATACATATATATGGGTATTTACAAGCTCCAACTCGGTTTTACAGTGTAAACTGCAGGAACTTCAAACCGGCACTAGGAAACAGACTGAGGAAACAGAGAAAAAGTGTCTACTGCAACCCGTTCCCTTGGTTCTAGATGAATGAACGTCTCTCCACTTGCTCAGTTCTGAGAGATGTGTGTGTGAAAGCTGTCCTTCAACTAGCTTGTTGGGAACACAAAGTTTCTTTTCAGTTGCAAACTCCATTCCATACATATATATGGGCAGGTACTAGCTCCAACTCGGTTTGACAGTCAAAACAGCAGGAACTTGAAACCGGCACTAGGAAACAGAATGAGAAAGCAGAGAAAAAGTGTCTCCTGCAACCCGTTCCATTGGTGCTAGATGGACGAACGTCTCTCCACTTGCTGACTCCTGAGAGATAATTGTGTGTGAAAGAAGTCCTTCAACTAGATTGTTGGGAACACAAAGTTTCTTTGCAGTTGCAAACTCCATTCCATACATATATATGTGGAGGTACAATTTCCAACTCTGTTTGACAGTGAAAACTGCAGGAACTTCAAACCGACACTAGGAAACAGACTGATAAAGCAGAGAAAAAGTGTCTCCTGCAACCCGTTCCCTTGGTGCTAGATGTTCGAACTTCTCTCCACTTGCTCAGTTCTGAGAGGTAAGTGTGTGTGAAAGCCGTCCTTCACCTAGCTTGTTGGGAACACAAAGTTTCTTTTCAGTTGCAAACTCCATTCCATACATATATATTGGGAGGTACTAGTTCCAACTCGGTTTGACAGTGAAAACTGCAGGAACTTCAAACCAGCACTAGGAAACAGACTGAGAAAACAGAGAAAAAGTGTCTCCTGCAACCCGTTCCCTTGGTGCTAGATGAACGAACGTCTCTCCACTTGCTCAGTTCTGAGATATAAGTGTGTGTGAAAGCCGTCCTTCACCTAGCTTGTTGGGAACACAAAGTTTCTTTTCAGTTGCAAACTCCATTCCATACATATATATGGGGAGGTAGAAGCTCCAACTCGGTTTTACAGTGAAAACTGCAGGAACTTCAAACCGGCACTACGAAACAGACTGAGAAAGCAGAGAAAAAGTGTCTCCTGCAACCCGTTCCCTTGGTGCTAGATGAACGAACGTCTCTCCACTTGCTCATTTCTGAGAGATAAGTGTGTGTGAAAGCCGTCCTTCACCTAGCTTGTTGGGAACACAAAGATTCTTTTCAGTTGCAAACTCCATTCCATACATATATATGGGGAGGTACTAGCTCAAACTCGGTTTTACAGTGAAAACTGCAGGAACTTCAAACCGGCACTAGGAAACAGACTGAGAAAGCAGAGAAAAAGTGTCTATTGCAACCCGTTCCATTGGTGCTAGATGAACGAACGTCTCTCCACTTGCTCAGTTCTGAGAGATAAGTGTGTGTGAAAGCCTTCCTTCACCTAGCTTGTTGGGAACACAAAGTTTCTTTTCAGTTGCAAACTCCATTCCATACATATATATGGGGAGGTAGAAGCTCCAACTCGGTTTTACAGTGAAAACTGCAGGAACTTCAAACCGGCACTAGGAAACAGACTGAGAAAGCAGAGAAAAAGTGTCTCCTGCCACCCGTTCCCTTGGTGCTAGATGAACGAACGTCTCTCCACTTGCTCAGTTCTGAGAGATAAGTGTGTGTGAAAGCCGTCCTTCACCTGTCTTGTTGGGAACACAAAGTTTCTTTTCAGTTGCAAACTCCATTCCATACATATATATGGGGAGGTACTAGCTCCAACTCGGTTTGACAGTGAAAACTACAGGAACTTCAAACCGGCACTAAGAAACAGACTGAGAAAGCAGAGAAAAAGTGTCTATTGCAACCCACTCCCTTGGTCCTAGATGAACGAACGTCTCTCCACTTGCTCAGTTCTGAGAGATAAGTGTGTGTGAAAGCCGTCCTTCACCTAGCTTGTTGGGAACACAAATTTTCTTTTCAGTTGCAAACACCATTCCATACATATATATGGGGAGGTACTAGCTCCAACTCGGTTTTACAGTGAAAACTGCAGGAACTTCAAACCGGCACTAAGAAACAGACTGAGAAAGCAGAGAAAAAGTGTCTCCTGCAACCAGTTCCCTTGGTGCTAGATGAACGAACGTCTCTCCACTTGCTCAGTTCTGAGAGATATGTGTGTGTGAAAGCCGTCCTTCACCTAGCTTGTTGGGAACACAAAGTTTCTTTTCAGTTGCAAACTTCATTCCATACATATATATGGGGAGGTAGAAGCTCCAACTCGGTTTTACAGTGAAAACTGCAGGAACTTCAAACCGGCACTAGGAAACAGACTGAGAAAGCAGAGAAAAAGTTTCTCCTGCAACCCGTTCCATTGGTGCTAGATGGACGAACGTCTCTCCACTTGCTGAATTCTGAGAGATAAGTGTGTGTGAAAGCCGTCCTTCAACTAGCTTGTTGGGAGCACAAAGTTTCTTTTCAGTTGCAAACTCCATTCCATACATATATATGGGGAGGTACTAGCTCCAACTCGGTTTTACAGTGAAAACTGCAGGAACTTCAAACTGGCACTAGGAAACAGACTGAGAAAGCAGAGAAAAAGTGTCTCCTGCAACCCGTTCCCTTGGTGCTAGATGAACGAACGTCTCTCCACATGCTCAGTTCTGAGAGATATGTGTGTGTGAAAGCAGTCCTTCACCTAGCTTGTTGGGAACACAAAGTTTCTTTTCAGTTTCAAACTCCATTCCATACATTTTTATGGGGAGGTAGAAGCTCCAACTCTGTTTGACAGTGAAAACTGCAGGAACTTCAAACCGGCACTAGGAAACAGACTGAGAAAGCAGAGAAAAAGTGTCTCCTGCAACCCTTTCCCTTGGTGCTAGATGAACGAACGTCTCTCCACTTGCTCAGTTCTGAGAGATAAGTGTGTGTGAAAGCCGTCCTTCACCTAGCTTGTTGGGAACTCAAATTTTCTTTTCAGTTGCAAACTCCATTGCATACATATATATGGGGACGTACTAGCTCCAACTCGGTTTGACAGTGAAAACTGCAGGAACTTCAAACCGGCACTAGGAAACAGACTGAGAAAGCTGAGAAATAGTGTCTCCTGCAACCCGTTCCCTTGGTGCTAAATGAACGAACGTCTGTCCACTTGCTCAGTTCTGAGAGATAAGTGTGTGTGAAAGCCGTCTTTCACATAGCTTGTTGGGAACAGAAAGTTTCTTTTCAGTTGCAAACTCCATTCCATACATATATATGGGGAGGTACTAGCTCCAACTCGGTTTGACAGTGAAAACTGCAAGAACTTCAAACCGGCACTAGGAAACAGTCTGAGAAAGCAGAGAAAAAGTGTCTCCTGCAACCTGTTCCCTTGGTGCTAGATGAACGAACGTCTTTCCACTTACTCAGTTCTGAGAGATATGTGTGTGTGAAAGCCGTCCTTCACCTGTCTTGTTGGGAACACAAAGTTTCTTTTCAGTTGCAAACTCCATTCCATACATATATATGGGGAGATACTAGCTCCAACTCGGTTTCACAGTGAAAACTGCAGGAACTTCAAACCGGCACTAGGAAACAGACTGAGAAAGCAGAGACAAAGTGTCTCCCGCAACCCGTTCCCTTGGTGCTAGATGAACGAACGTCTCTCCACTTGCTCAGTTCTGAGAGATAAGTGTGTGTGAAAGCCGTCCTTCACCTAGCTTGTTGGGAACACAAAGTTTCTTTTCAGTTGCAAACTCCATTCCATACATATATATGGGGATGTAGAAGCTCTAACTCGGTTTGAAATTGAAAACTGCAGGAAATTCAAACCGGCACTAGTAAACAGACTGAGAAAGCAGAGAAATAGTGTCTCCTGCAACCCGTTCCCTTGGTGCTAGATGAACGAACGTCTCTCCATTTGCTCAGTTCTGAGAGATAAGTGTGTGTAAAAGCCGTCCTTCAACTAGCTTGTAGGGAACACAAAGTTTCTTTTCAGTTGCAAACTCCATTGCATACATATATATGGGTAGGTACAAGCTCCAACTCGGTTTTACAGTGTAAACTGCAGGAACTTCAAACCGGCACTAGGAAACAGACTGAGGAAGCAGAGAAAAAGTGTCTCCTGCAACCCGTTCCCTTGGTTCTAGATGAATGAACGTCTCTCCACTTGCTCAGTTCTGAGAGATGTGTGTGTGAAAACTGTCCTTCACCTAGCTTGTTTGGAACACAAAGTTTCTTTTCAGTTGCAAACTCCATTCCATACATATATATGGGGAGGTACTAGCTCAAACTCGGTTTTACAGTGAAAACTGCAGGAACTTCAAACCGGCACTAGGAAACAGACTGAGAAAGCAGAGAAAAAGTGTCTATTGCAACCCGTTCCCTTGGTGCTAGATGAACGAACGTCTCTCCACTTGCTCAGTTCTGAGAGATAAGTGTGTGTGAAAGCCTTCCTTCACCTAGCTTGTTGGGAACACAAAGTTTCTTTTCAGTTGCAAACTCCATTCCATACATATATATGGGGAGGTAGAAGCTCCAACTCGGTTTTACAGTGAAAACTGCAGGAACTTCTAACCGGCACTAGGAAACAGACTGAGAAAGCAGAGAAAAAGTGTCTCCTACCACCCGTTCCCTTGGTGCTAGATGAACGAACGTCTCTCCACTTGCTCAGTTCTGAGAGATAAGTGTGTGTGAAAGCCGTCCTTCACCTGTCTTGTTGGGAACACAAAGTTTCTTTTCAGTTGCAAACTCCATTCCATACATATATATGGGGAGGTACTAGCTCCAACTCGGTTTGACAGTGAAAACTGCAGGAACTTCAAACCGGCACTAGGAAACAGACTGAGAAAGCAGAGAAAAAGTGTCTCCTGCAAACCGTTCCCTTGGTGCTAGATGAACGAACGTCTCTCCACTTGCTCAGTTCTGAGAGATAAGTGTGTGTGAAAGCCGTCCTTCACGTAGCTTTTTGGGAACACAAAGTTTCTTTTCAGTTGCAAACCCCATTCCATACATATATATGGGGAGGTACTATTTCCAACCCTGTTTGACAGTGAAAACTGCAGGAACTTCAAACCGGCACTAGGAAACAGACTGAGAAACAGAGAAAAAGTGCCTACTGCAACCCGTTCCCTTGGTGCTAGATGAACGAACGTCTCTCCACTTGCTCAGTTCTGAGAGATAAGTGTGTGTGAAAGCCGTCCTTCACCTAGCTTGTTGGGAACACAAAGTTTCTTTTCAGTTGCAAACTCCATTGCATACATATATATGGGGAGGTACTGGCTCCGACTCGGTTTTACAGTGAAAACTGCAGGAACTTCAAACCGGCACTAGGAAACAGACTGAGAAAGCAGAGAAAAAGTGTCTCCTGAAACCCGTTCCCTTGGTGCTAGATGAACGAACGTCTCTCCACTTGCTCGGTTCTGAGAGATAAGTGTGTGTGAATGCCGTCCTTCACCTAGCTTGTTGGGAACACAAAGTTTCTTTTCAGTTGCAAACTCCATTCCATACATATATATGGGGAGGTACTAGCTCCAACTCGGTTTTACAGTGAAAACTGCAGGAACTTCAAACTGGCACTAGGAAACAGACTGAGAAAGCAGAGAAAAAGTGTCTCCTGCAACCCGTTCCCTTGGTGCTAGATGAACGAACGTTTCTCCACATGCTCAGTTCTGAGAGATATGTGTGTGTGAAAGCAGTCCTTCACCTAGCTTGTTGGGAACACAAAGTTTCTTTTCAGTTTCAAACTCCATTCCATACATATTTATGGGGAGGTAGAAGCTCCAACTCTGTTTGATAGTGAAAACTGCAGGAACTTCAAACCGGCACTAGGAAACAGACTGAGAAAGCAGAGAAAAAGTGTCTCCTGCAACCCGTTCCCTTGGTGCTTGATGAACGAACGTCTCTCCACTTCCTCAGTTCTGAGAGATAAGTGTGTGTGAAAGCCGTCCTTCACTTAGCTTGTTGGGAACACAAAGTTTCTTTTCAGTTGCAAACTCCATTGCATACATATATATGGGGAGGTACTGGCTCCGACTCGGTTTTACAGTGAAAACTGCAGGAACTTCAAACCGGCACTAGGAAACAGACTGAGAAAGCAGAGAAAAAGTGTCTCCTGAAACCCGTTCCCTTGGTGCTAGATGAACGAACGTCTCTCCACTTGCTCGGTTCTGAGAGATAAGTGTGTGTGAATGCCGTCCTTCACCTAGCTTGTTGGGAACACAAAGTTTCTTTTCAGTTGCAAACTCCATTCCATACATATATATGGGGAGGTACTAGCTCCAACTCGGTTTTACAGTGAAAACTGCAGGAACTTCAAACTGGCACTAGGAAACAGACTGAGAAAGCAGAGAAAAAGTGTCTCCTGCAATCCGTTCCCTTGGTGCTAGATGAACGAACGTTTCTCCACATGCTCAGTTCTGAGAGATATGTGTGTGTGAAAGCAGTCCTTCACCTAGCTTGTTGGGAACACAAAGTTTCTTTTCAGTTTCAAACTCCATTCCATACATATTTATGGGGAGGTAGAAGCTCCAACTCTGTTTGATAGTGAAAACTGCAGGAACTTCAAACCGGCACTAGGAAACAGACTGAGAAAGCAGAGAAAAAGTGTCTCCTGCAACCCGTTCCCTTGGTGCTTGATGAACGAACGTCTCTCCACTTCCTCAGTTCTGAGAGATAAGTGTGTGTGAAAGCCGTCCTTCACTTAGCTTGTTGGGAACACAAAGTTTCTTTTCAGTTGCAAACTCCATTGCATACATATATATGGGGAGGTACTAGCTCCAACTCGGTTTTACAGTGAAAACTGCAGGAACTTCAAACCGGCACTAGGAAACAGACTGAGAAAGCAGAGAAAAAGTGTCTCCTGAAACCCGTTCCCTTGGTGCTAGATGAACGAACGTCTCTCCACTTGCTCGGTTCTGAGAGATAAGTGTGTGTGAATGCCGTCCTTCACCTAGCTTGTTGGGAACACAAAGTTTCTTTTCAGTTGCAAACTCCATTCCATACATATATATGGGGAGGTACTAGCTCCAACTCGGGTTGACAGTGAAAACTGCAGGAAATTCAAACCAGCACTAGGAAACAGACTGAGAAAGCAGAGAAAAAGTGTCTATTGCAACCCGTTCCCTTGGTGCTAGATGAACGAACGTCTCTCCACTTGCTCAGTTCTGAGAGATAAGTGTGTGTGAAAGCCTTCCTTCACCTAGCTTGTTGGGAACACAAAGTTTCTTTTCAGTTGCAAACTCCATTCCATACATATATATGGGGAGGTAGAAGCTCCAACTCGGTTTTACAGTGAAAACTGCAGGAACTTCTAACCGGCACTAGGAAACAGACTGAGAAAGCAGAGAAAAAGTGTCTCCTGCCACCCGTTCCATTGGTGCTAGATGAACGAACGTCTCTCCACTTGCTCAGTTCTGAGAGATAAGTGTGTGTGAAAGCCGTCCTTCACCTGTCTTGTTGGGAACACAAAGTTTCTTTTCAGTTGCAAACTCCATTCCATACATTTTTATGGGGAGGTAGAAGCTCCAACTCTGTTTGACAGTGAAAACTGCAGGAACTTCAAACCGGCACTAGGAAACAGACTGAGAAAGCAGAGAAAAAGTGTCTCCTGCAACCCTTTCCCTTGGTGCTAGATGAACGAACGTCTCTCCACTTGCTCAGTTCTGAGAGATAAGTGTGTGTGAAAGCCGTCCTTCACCTAGCTTGTTGGGAACTCAAATTTTCTTTTCAGTTGCAAACTCCATTGCATACATATATATGGGGACGTACTAGCTCCAACTCGGTTTGACAGTGAAAACTGCAGGAACTTCAAACCGGCACTAGGAAACAGACTGAGAAAGCTGAGAAATAGTGTCTCCTGCAACCCGTTCCCTTGGTGCTAAATGAACGAACGTCTGTCCACTTGCTCAGTTCTGAGAGATAAGTGTGTGTGAAAGCCGTATTTCACATAGCTTGTTGGGAACAGAAAGTTTCTTTTCAGTTGCAAACTCCATTCCATACATATATATGGGGAGGTACTAGCTCCAACTCGGTTTGACAGTGAAAACTGCAAGAACTTCAAACCGGCACTAGGAAACAGACTGAGAAAGCAGAGAAAAAGTGTCTCCTGCAACCTGTTCCCTTGGTGCTAGATGAACGAACGTCTTTCCACTTACTCAGTTCTGAGAGATATGTGTGTGTGAAAGCCGTCCTTCACCTGTCTTGTTGGGAACACAAAGTTTCTTTTCAGTTGCAAACTCCATTCCATACATATATATGGGGAGATACTAGCTCCAACTCGGTTTCACAGTGAAAACTGCAGGAACTTCAAACCGGCACTAGGAAACAGACTGAGAAAGCAGAGACATAGTGTCTCCTGCAACCCGTTCCCTTGGTGCTAGATGAACGAACGTCTCTCCACTTGCTCAGTTCTGAGAGATAAGTGTGTGTGAAAGCCGTCCTTCACCTAGCTTGTTGGGAACACAAAGTTTCTTTTCAGTTGCAAACTCCATTCCATACATATATATGGGGATGTAGAAGCTCTAACTCGGTTTGAAATTGAAAACTGCAGGAACTTCAAACCGGCACTAGGAAACAGACTGAGAAAGTAGAGAAATAGTGTCTCCTGCAACCCGTTCCCTTGGTGCTAGATGAACGAACGTCTCTCCATTTGCTCAGTTCTGAGAGATAAGTGTGTGTAAAAGCCGTCCTTCAACTAGCTTGTAGGGAACACAAAGTTTCTTTTCAGTTGCAAACTCCATTGCATACATATATATGGGTAGGTACAAGCTCCAACTCGGTTTGACAGTGTAAACTGCAGGAACTTCAAACCGGCACTAGGAAACAGACTGAGGAAGCAGAGAAAAAGTGTCTCCTGCAACCCGTTCCCTTGGTTCTAGATGAATGAACGTCTCTCCACTTGCTCAGTTCTGAGAGATGTGTGTGTGAAAACTGTCCTTCACCTAGCTTGTTTGGAACACAAAGTTTCTTTTCAGTTGCAAACTCCATTCCATACATATAAATGGGCAGGTACTAGCTCCAACTCGGTTTGACAGTCAAAACAGCAGGAACTTGAAACCGGCACTAGGAAACAGAATGAGAAAGCAGAGAAAAAGTGTCTCCTGCAACCCGTTCCATTGGTGCTAGATGGACGAACGTCTCTCCACTTGCTGACTCCTGAGAGATAAGTGTGTGTGAAAGAAGTCCTTCAACTAGATTGTTGGGAACACAAAGTTTCTTTTCAGTTGCAAACTCCATTCCATACATATATATGTGGAGGTACAATTTCCAAATCTGTTTGACAGTGAAAACTGCAGGAACTTCAAACCGACACTAGGAAACAGACTGATAAAGCAGAGAAAATGTGTCTCCTGCAACCCGTTCCCTTGGTGCTAGATGAACGAACGTCTCTCCACTTGCTCAGTTCTGAGAGGTAAATGTGTGTGAAAGCCGTCCTTCACCTAGCTTGTTGGGAACACAAAGTTTCTTTTCAGTTGCAAACTCCATTCCGTACATATATACTGGGAGGTACTAGTTCCAACTCGGTTTGACAGTGAAAACTGCAGGAACTTCAAACCAGCACTAGGAAACAGACTGAGAAAGCAGAGAAAAAGTGTCTCCTGCAACCCGTTCCCTTGGTGCTAAATGAACGAACGTCTCTCCACTTGCTCAGTTCTGAGATATAAGTGTGTGTGAAAGCCGTCCTTCACCTAGCTTGTTGGGAACACAAAGTTTCTTTTCAGTTGCAAACTCCATTCCATACATATATATGGGGAGGTAGAAGCTCCAACTCGGTTTTACAGTGAAAACTGCAGGAACTTCAAACCGGCACTACGAAACAGACTGAGAAACCAGAGAAAAAGTGTCTCCTGCAACCCGTTCCCTTGGTGCTAGATGAACGAACGTCTCTCCACTTGCTCATTTCTGAGAGATAAGTGTGTGTGAAAGCCGTCCTTCACCTAGCTTGTTGGGAACACAAAGATTCTTTTCAGTTGCAAACTCCATTCCATACATATATATGGGGAGGTACTAGCTCAAACTCGGTTTTACAGTGAAAACTGCAGGAACTTCAAACCGGCACTAGGAAACAGACTGAGAAAGCAGAGAAAAAGTGTCTATTGCAACCCGTTCCCTTGGTGCTAGATGAACGAACGTCTCTCCACTTGCTCAGTTCTGAGAGATAAGTGTGTGTGAAAGCCTTCCTTCACCTAGCTTGTTGGGAACACAAAGTTTCTTTTCAGTTGCAAACTCCATTCCATACATATATATGGGGAGGTAGAAGCTCCAACTCGGTTTTACAGTGAAAACTGCAGGAACTTCTAACCGGCACTAGGAAACAGACTGAGAAAGCAGAGAAAAAGTGTCTCCTACCACCCGTTCCCTTGGTGCTAGATGAACGAACGTCTCTCCACTTGCTCAGTTCTGAGAGATAAGTGTGTGTGAAAGCCGTCCTTCACCTGTCTTGTTGGGAACACAAAGTTTCTTTTCAGTTGCAAACTCCATTGCATACATATATATGGGGACGTACTAGCTCCAACTCGGTTTGACAGTGAAAACTGCAGGAACTTCAAACCGGCACTAGGAAACAGACTGAGAAAGCAGAGAAAAAGTGTCTCCTGCAAACCGTTCCCTTGGTGCTAGATGAACGAACGTCTCTCCACTTGCTCAGTTCTGAGAGATAAGTGTGTGTGAAAGCCGTCCTTCACGTATCTTTTTGGGAACACAAAGTTTCTTTTCAGTTGCAAACCCCATTCCATACATATATATGGGGAGGTACTATTTCCAACCCTGTTTGACAGTGAAAACTGCAGGAACTTCAAACAGGCACTAGGAAACAGACTGAGAAACAGAGAAAAAGTGCCTACTGCAACCCGTTCCCTTGGTGCTAGATGAACGAACGTCTCTCCACTTGCTCAGTTCTGAGAGATAAGTGTGTGTGAAAGCCGTCCTTCACCTAGCTTGTTGGGAACACAAAGTTTCTTTTCAGTTGCAAACTCCATTGCATACATATATATGGGGAGGTACTGGCTCCGACTCGGTTTTACAGTGAAAACTGCAGGAACTTCAAACCGGCACTAGGAAACAGACTGAGAAAGCAGAGAAAAAGTGTCTCCTGAAACCCGTTCCCTTGGTGCTAGATGAACGAACGTCTCTCCACTTGCTCGGTTCTGAGAGATAAGTGTGTGTGAATGCCGTCCTTCACCTAGCTTGTTGGGAACACAAAGTTTCTTTTCAGTTGCAAACTCCATTCCATACATATATATGGGGAGGTACTAGCTCCAACTCGGTTTTACAGTGAAAACTGCAGGAACTTCAAACTGGCACTAGGAAACAGACTGAGAAAGCAGAGAAAAAGTGTCTCCTGCAACCCGTTCCCTTGGTGCTAGATGAACGAACGTTTCTCCACATGCTCAGTTCTGAGAGATATGTGTGTGTGAAAGCAGTCCTTCACCTAGCTTGTTGGGAACACAAAGTTTCTTTTCAGTTTCAAACTCCATTCCATACATATTTATGGGGAGGTAGAAGCTCCAACTCTGTTTGATAGTGAAAACTGCAGGAACTTCAAACCGGCACTAGGAAACAGACTGAGAAAGCAGAGAAAAAGTGTCTCCTGCAACCCGTTCCCTTGGTGCTTGATGAACGAACGTCTCTCCACTTCCTCAGTTCTGAGAGATAAGTGTGTGTGAAAGCCGTCCTTCACTTAGCTTGTTGGGAACACAAAGTTTCTTTTCAGTTGCAAACTCCATTGCATACATATATATGGGGAGGTACTAGCTCCAACTCGGTTTTACAGTGAAAACTGCAGGAACTTCAAACCGGCACTAGGAAACAGACTGAGAAAGCAGAGAAAAAGTGTCTCCTGAAACCCGTTCCCTTGGTGCTAGATGAACGAACGTCTCTCCACTTGCTCGGTTCTGAGAGATAAGTGTGTGTGAATGCCGTCCTTCAACTAGCTTGTTGGGAACACAAAGTTTCTTTTCAGTTGCAAACTCCATTCCATACATATATATGGGGAGGTACTAGCTCCAACTCGTGTTGACAGTGAAAACTGCAGGAAATTCAAACCAGCACTAGGAAACAGACTGAGAAAGCAGAGAAAAAGTGTCTATTGCAACCCGTTCACTTGGTGCTAGATGAACGAACGTCTCTCCACTTGCTCAGTTCTGAGAGATAAGTGTGTGTGAAAGCCTTCCTTCACCTAGCTTGTTGGGAACACAAAGTTTCTTTTCAGTTGCAAACTCCATTCCATACATATATATGGGGAGGTAGAAGCTCCAACTCGGTTTTACAGTGAAAACTGCAGGAACTTCTAACCGGCACTAGGAAACAGACTGAGAAAGCAGAGAAAAAGTGTCTCCTGCCACCCGTTCCCTTGGTGCTAGATGAACGAACGTCTCTCCACTTGCTCAGTTCTGAGAGATAAGTGTGTGTGAAAGCCGTCCTTCACCTGTCTTGTTGGGAACACAAAGTTTCTTTTCAGTTGCAAACTCCATTCCATACATATATATGGGGAGGTACTAGCTCCAACTCGGTTTGACAGTGAAAACTGCAGGAACTTCAAACCGGCACTAGGAAACAGACTGAGAAAGCAGAGAAAAAGTGTCTCCTGCAAACCGTTCCCTTGGTGCTAGATGAACGAACGTCTCTCCACTTGCTCAGTTCTGAGAGATAAGTGTGTGTGAAAGCCGTCCTTCACGTAGCTTTTTGGGAACACAAAGTTTCTTTTCAGTTGCAAACCCCATTCCATACATATATATGGGGAGGTACTATTTCCAACCCTGTTTGACAGTGAAAACTGCAGGAACTTCAAACCGGCACTAGGAAACAGACTGAGAAACAGAGAAAAAGTGCCTACTGCAACCCGTTCCCTTGGTGCTAGATGAACGAACGTCTCTCCACTTGCTCAGTTCTGAGAGATAAGTGTGTGTGAAAGCCGTCCTTCACCTAGCTTGTTGGGAACACAAAGTTTCTTTTCAGTTGCAAACTCCATTGCATACATATATATGGGGAGGTACTGGCTCCGACTCGGTTTTACAGTGAAAACTGCAGGAACTTCAAACCGGCACTAGGAAACAGACTGAGAAAGCAGAGAAAAAGTGTCTCCTGAAACCCGTTCCCTTGGTGCTAGATGAACGAACGTCTCTCCACTTGCTCGGTTCTGAGAGATAAGTGTGTGTGAATGCCGTCCTTCACCTAGCTTGTTGGGAACACAAAGTTTCTTTTCAGTTGCAAACTCCATTCCATACATATATATGGGGAGGTACTAGCTCCAACTCGGTTTTACAGTGAAAACTGCAGGAACTTCAAACTGGCACTAGGAAACAGACTGAGAAAGCAGAGAAAAAGTGTCTCCTGCAACCCGTTCCCTTGGTGCTAGATGAACGAACGTTTCTCCACATGCTCAGTTCTGAGAGATATGTGTGTGTGAAAGCAGTCCTTCACCTAGCTTGTTGGGAACACAAAGTTTCTTTTCAGTTTCAAACTCCATTCCATACATATTTATGGGGAGGTAGAAGCTCCAACTCTGTTTGATAGTGAAAACTGCAGGAACTTCAAACCGGCACTAGGAAACAGACTGAGAAAGCAGAGAAAAAGTGTCTCCTGCAACCCGTTCCCTTGGTGCTTGATGAACGAACGTCTCTCCACTTCCTCAGTTCTGAGAGATAAGTGTGTGTGAAAGCCGTCCTTCACTTAGCTTGTTGGGAACACAAAGTTTCTTTTCAGTTGCAAACTCAATTGCATACATATATATGGGGAGGTACTAGCTCCAACTCGGTTTTACAGTGAAAACTGCAGGAACTTCAAACCGGCACTAGGAAACAGACTGAGAAAGCAGAGAAAAAGTGTCTCCTGAAACCCGTTCCCTTGGTGCTAGATGAACGAACGTCTCTCCACTTGCTCGGTTCTGAGAGATAAGTGTGTGTGAATGCCGTCCTTCACCTAGCTTGTTGGGAACACAAAGTTTCTTTTCAGTTGCAAACTCCATTCCATACATATATATGGGGAGGTACTAGCTCCAACACGGGTTGACAGTGAAAACTGCAGGAAATTCAAACCAGCACTAGGAAACAGACTGAGAAAGCAGAGAAAAAGTGTCTCCTGCAACCCTTTCCCTTGGTGCTAGATGAACGAACGTCTCTCCACTTGCTCAGTTCTGAGAGATATGTGTGTGTGAAAGCCGTCCTTCACCTAGCTTGTTGGGAACACAAAGTTTCTTTTCAGTTGCAAACTTCATTCCATACATATATATGGGGAGGTAGAAGCTCCAACTCGGTTTTACAGTGAAAACTGCAGGAACTTCAAACCGGCACTAGGAAACAGACTGAGAATGCAGAGAAAAAGTGTCTCCTGCAACCCGTTCCATTGCTGCTAGATGGACGAACGTCTCTCCACTTGCTGAATTCTGAGAGATAAGTGTGTGTGAAAGCCGTCCTTCAACTAGCTTGTTGGGAACACAAAGATTCTTTTCAGTTGCAAACTCCATTCCATACATATATATTGGGAGGTACTAGCTCCAACTCGGTTTTACAGTGAAAACTGCAGGAACTTCAAACTGGCACTAGGAAACAGACTGAGAAAGCAGAGAAAAAGTGTCTCCTGCAACCCGTTCCCTTGGTGCTAGATGAACGAACGTCTCTCCACATGCTCAGTTCTGAGAGATAAGGGTGTGTGAAAGCAGTCCTTCACCTAGCTTGTTGGGAACACAAAGTTTCTTTTCAGTTTCAAACTCCATTCCATACATATTTATGGGGAGGTAGAAGCTCCAACTCTGTTTGACAGTGAAAACTGCAGGAACTTCAAACCGGCACTAGGAAACAGACTGAGAAAGCAGAGAAAAAGTGTCTCCAGCAACCCTTTCCCTTGGTGCTAGATGAACGAACGTCTCTCCACTTGCTCAGTTCTGAGAGATAAGTGTGTGTGAAAGCCGTCCTTCAGCTAGCTTGTTGGGAACTCAAATTTTCTTTTCAGTTGCAAACTCCATTCCATACATATATATGGGGACGTACTAGCTCCAACTCGGTTTGACAGTGAAAACTGCAGGAACTTCAAACCGGCACTAGGAAACAGACTGAGAAAGCTGAGAAATAGTGTCTCCTGCAACCCGTTCCCTTGGTGCTAAATGAACGAACGTCTGTCCACTTGCTCAGTTCTGAGAGATAAGTGTGTGTGAAAGCCGTCTTTCACATAGCTTGTTGGGAACACAAAGTTTCTTTTCAGTTGCAAACTCCATTCCATACATATATATGGGGAGGTACTAGCTCCAACTCGGTTTGACAGTCAAAACAGCAGGAACTTGAAACCGGCACTAGGAAACAGACTGAGAAAGCAGAGAAAAAGTGTCTCCTGCAACCCGTTCCATTGGTGCTAGATGGACGAACGTCTCTCCACTTGCTGACTCCTGAGAGATAAGTGTGTGTGAAAGCCGTCCTTCACCTAGCTTGTTGGGAACACAAAGTTTCTTTTCAGTTGCAAACTCCATTGCATACATATATATGGGGAGGTACTGGCTCCGACTCGGTTTTACAGTGAAAACTGCAGGAACTTCAAACCGGCACTAGGAAACAGACTGAGAAAGCAGAGAAAAAGTGTCTCCTGAAACCCGTTCCCTTGGTGCTAGATGAACGAACGTCTCTCCACTTGCTCGGTTCTGAGAGATAAGTGTGTGTGAATGCCGTCCTTCACCTAGCTTGTTGGGAACACAAAGTTTCTTTTCAGTTGCAAACTCCATTCCATACATATATATGGGGAGGTACTAGCTCCAACTCGGTTTTACAGTGAAAACTGCAGGAACTTCAAACTGGCACTAGGAAACAGACTGAGAAAGCAGAGAAAAAGTGTCTCCTGCAACCCGTTCCCTTGGTGCTAGATGAACGAACGTTTCTCCACATGCTCAGTTCTGAGAGATATGTGTGTGTGAAAGCAGTCCTTCACCTAGCTTGTTGGGAACACAAAGTTTCTTTTCAGTTTCAAACTCCATTCCATACATATTTATGGGGAGGTAGAAGCTCCAACTCTGTTTGATAGTGAAAACTGCAGGAACTTCAAACCGGCACTAGGAAACAGACTGAGAAAGCAGAGAAATAGTGTCTCCTGCAACCCGTTCCCTTGGTGCTTGATGAACGAACGTCTCTCCACTTCCTCAGTTCTGAGAGATAAGTGTGTGTGAAAGCCGTCCTTCACTTAGCTTGTTGGGAACTCAAAGTTTCTTTTCAGTTGCAAACTCCATTGCATACATATATATGGGGAGGTACTAGCTCCAACTCGGTTTTACAGTGAAAACTGCAGGAACTTCAAACCGGCACTAGGAAACAGACTGAGAAAGCAGAGAAAAAGTGTCTCCTGAAACCCGTTCCCTTGGTGCTAGATGAACGAACGTCTCTCCACTTACTCAGTTCTGAGAGTTATGTGTGTGTGAAAGCCGTCCTTCACCTAGCTTGTTGGGAACACAAAGTTTCTTTTCAGTTGCAAACTCCATTCCATACATATATATGGGGAGGTACTAGCTCCAACTCGGTTTCACAGTGAAAACTGCAGGAACTTCAAACCGGCACTAGGAAACAGACTGAGAAAGCAGAGACAAAGTGTCTCCTGCAACCCGTTCCCTTGGTGCTAGATGAACGAACGTCTCTCCACTTGCTCAGTTCTGAGAGATATGTGTGTGTGAAAGCCGTCCTTCACCTAGCTTGTTGGGAACACAAAGTTTCTTTTCAGTTGCAAACTCCATTCCATACATATATATGGGGATGTAGAAGCTCTAACTCGGTTTGAAATTGAAAACTGCAGGAACTTCAAACCGGCACTAGGAAACAGACTGAGAAAGCAGAGAAATAGTGTCTCCTGCAACCCGTTCCCTTGGTGCTAGATAAACGAACGTCTCTCCATTTGCTCAGTTCTGAGAGATAAGTGTGTGTGAAAGCCGTCCTTCAACTAGCTTGTTGGGAACACAAAGTTTCTTTTCAGTTGCAAACTCCATTGCATACATATATATGGGTAGTTACAAGCTCCAACTCGGTTTTACAGTGTAAACTGCAGGAACTTCAAACCGGCACTAGGAAACAGACTGAGGAAGCAGAGAAAAAGTGTCTCCTGCAACCCGTTCCCTTGGTTCTAGATGAATGAACGTCTCTCCACTTGCTCAGTTCTGAGAGATGTGTGTGTGAAAGCTGTCCTTCACCTAGCTTGTTGGGAACACAAAGTTTCTTTTCAGTTGCAAACTCCATTCCATACATATATATGGGCAGGTACTAGCTCCAACTCGGTTTGACAGTCAAAACAGCAGGAACTTGAAACCGGCACTAGGAAACAGAATGAGAAAGCAGAGAAAAAGTGTCTCCTGCAACCCGTTCCATTGGTGCTAGATGGACGAACGTCTCTCCACTTGCTGACTCCTGAGAGATAAGTGTGTGTGAAAGAAGTCCTTCAACTAGTTTGTTGGGAACACAAAGTTTCTTTGCATTTGCAAACTCCATTCCATACATATATATGTGGAGGTACAATTTCCAACTCTGTTTGACAGTGAAAACTGCAGGAACTTCAAACCGACATTAGGAAACAGACTGATAAAGCAGAGAAAAAGTGTCTCCTGCAACCCGTTCCCTTGGTGATAGATGAACGAACGTCTCTCCACTTGCTCAGTTCTGAGAGGTAAGTGTGTGTGAAAGCCGTCCTTCACCTAGCTTGTTGGGAACACAAAGTTTCTTTTCAGTTGCAAACTCCATTCCATACATATATATGGGGAGGTAGAAGCTCCAACTCGGTTTTACAGTGAAAACTGCAGGAACTTCAAACCGGCACTAGGAAACAGACTGAGAAAGCAGAGAAAAAGTGTCTATTGCAACACGTTCCCTTGGTGCTAGATGAACGAACGTCTCTCCACTTGCTCAGTTCTGAGAGATAAGTGTGTGTGAAAGCCTTCCTTCACCTAGCTTGTTGGGAACACAAAGTTTCTTTTCAGTTGCAAACTCCATTCCATACATATATATGGGGAGGTAGAAGCTCCAACTCGGTTTTACAGTGAAAACTGCAGGAACTTCTAACCGGCACTAGGAAACAGACTGAGAAAGCAGAGAAAAAGTGCCTCCTGCCACCCGTTCCCTTGGTGCTAGATGAACGAACGTCTCTCCACTTGCTCAGTTCTGAGAGATAAGTGTGTGTGAAAGCCGTCCTTCACCTGTCTTGTTGGGAACACAAAGTTTCTTTTCAGTTGCAAACTCCATTCCATACATATATATGGGGAGGTACTAGCTCCAACACGGTTTGACAGTGACAACTGCAGGAACTTCAAACCGGCACTAGGAAACAGACTGAGAAAGCAGAGAATAAGTGTCTCCTGCAAACCGTTCCCTTGGTGCTAGATGAACGAACGTCTCTCCACTTGCTCAGTTCTGAGAGATAAGTGTGTGTGAAAGCCGTCCTTCACGTAGCTTTTTGGGAACACAAAGTTTCTTTTCAGTTGCAAACCCCATTCCACACATATATATGGGGAGGTACTATTTCCAACCCTGTTTGACAGTGAAAACTGCAGGAACTTCAAACCGGCACTAGGAAACAGAATGAGAATGCAGAGAAAAAGTGTCTCCTGCAACCCGTTCCATTGGTGCTAGATGGACGAACGTCTCTGCACTTGCTGACTCCTGAGAGATAAGTGTGTGTGAAAGAAGTCCTTCAACTAGATTGTTGGGAACACAAAGTTTCTTTGCATTTGCAAACTCCATTCCATACATATATATGTGGAGGTACAATTTCCAACTCTGTTTGACAGTGAAAACTGCAGGAACTTCAAACCGACACTAGGAAACAGACTGATAAAGCAGAGAAAAAGTGTCTCCTGCAACCCGTTCCCTTGGTGCTAGATGAACGAACGTCTCTCCACTTGCTCAGTTCTGAGAGGTAAGTGTGTGTGAAAGCCGTCCTTCACCTAGCTTGTTGGGAACACAAAGTTTCTTTTCAGTTGCAAACTCCATTCCATACATATATATTGGGAGGTACTAGTTCCAACTCGGTTTGACAGTGAAAACTGCAGGAACTTCAAACCAGCACTAGGAAACAGACTGAGAAAGCAGAGAAAAAGTGTCTCCTGCAACCCGTTCCCTTGGTGCTAGATGAACGAACGTCTCTCCACTTGCTCAGTTCTGAGATATAAGTGTGTGTGAAAGCCGTCCTTCACCTAGCTTGTTGGGAACACAAAGTTTCTTTTCAGTTGCAAACTCCATTCCATACATATATATGGGGAGGTAGAAGCTCCAACTCGGTTTTACAGTGAAAACTGCAGGAACTTCAAACCGGCACTACGAAACAGACTGAGAAAGCAGAGAAAAAGTGTCTCCTGCAACCCGTTCCCTTGGTGCTAGATGAACGAACGTCTCTCCACTTGCTCAGTTCTGAGATATAAGTGTGTGTGAAAGCCGTCCTTCACCTAGCTTGTTGGGAACACAAAGATTCTTTTCAGTTGCAAACTCCATTCCATACATATATATGGGGAGGTACTAGCTCCAACTCGGTTTTACAGTGAAAACTGCAGGAACTTCAAACCGGCACTAGGAAACAGACTGAGAAAGCAGAGAAAAAGTGTCTATTGCAACCCGTTCCCTTGGTGCTAGATGAACGAACGTCTCTCCACTTGCTCAGTTCTGAGAGATAAGTGTGTGTGAAAGCCTTCCTTCACCTAGCTTGTTGGGAACACAAAGTTTCTTTTCAGTTGCAAACTCCATTCCATATATATATATGGGGAGGTAGAAGGTCCAACTCGGTTTTACAGTGAAAACTGCAGGAACTTCTAACCGGCACTAGGAAACAGACTGAGAAAGCAGAGAAAAAGTGTCTCCTGCCACCCGTTCCCTTGGTGATAGATGAACGAACGTCTCTCCACTTGCTCAGTTCTGAGAGATAAGTGTGTGTGAAAGCCGTCCTTCACCTGTCTTGTTGGGAACACAAAGTTTCTTTTCAGTTGCAAACTCCATTCCATACATATATATGGGGAGGTACTAGCTCCAACTCGGTTTGACAGTGAAAACTGCAGGAACTTCAAACCGGCACTAGGAAACAGACTGAGAAAGCAGAGAAAAAGTGTCTCCTGCAAACCGTTCCCTTGGTGCTAGATGAACGAACGTCTCTCCACTTGCTCAGTTCTGAGAGATAAGTGTGTGTGAAAGCCGTCCTTCACGTAGCTTTTTGGGAACACAAAGTTTCTTTTCAGTTGCAAACCCCATTCCATACATATATATGGGGAGGTACTATTTCCAACCCTGTTTGACAGTGGAAACTGCAGGAACTTCAAACCGGCACTAGGAAACTGAGAAACAGAGAAAAAGTGCCTACTGCAACCCGTTCCCTTGGTGCTAGATGAACGAACGTCTCTCCACTTGCTCAGTTCTGAGAGATAAGTGTGTGTGAAAGCCGTCCTTCACCTAGCTTGTTGGGAACACAAAGTTTCTTTTCAGTTGCAAACTCCATTCCATACATATATATGGATAGTTACAAGCTCTAACTCGGTTTGACAGTGAAAACTGCAGGAACTTCAAACCGGCACTAGGAAACAGACAGAGAAAGCAGAGAAAAAGTGTCTCCTGCAACCCGTTCCCTTGGTGCTAGATGAACGAAAGTCTCTCCACTTGCTCATTTCTGAGAGATATGTGTGTGTGAAAGCCGTACTTCACATAGATTTTTGGGAACACAAAGTTTCTTTTCAGTTGCAAACTCCATTCCATACATATATATGGGGAGGTACTAGCTCCAACTCGGTTTGACAGTGAAAACTGCAGGAATTTCAAACCGGCACTAGGAAACAGACGGAGAAAGCAGAGAAAAAGTGTCTCCTGCAACCCGTTCCCTTGGTGCTAGATGAACGAACGTCTCTCCACTTGCTCTTTTCTGAGAGATAAGTGTGTGTGAAAGCCGTTCTTCAACTAGCATGTTGGGAACACAAAGTTTCTTTTCAGTTGCAAACTCCATTCCATACATATATATGGGGAGGTACAATTTCCAACTCTGTTTGACAGTGAAAACGGCAGGAACTTCAAACCGGCACTAGGAAACAGACTGAGAAAGCAGAGAAAAAGTGTCTCCTGCAACCCGTTCCCTTGGTGCTAGATGAACGAACGTCTCTCCACTTGCTCAGTTCTGAGAGATATGTGTGTGTGAAAGCCGTCCTTCACCTAGCTTGTTGGGAACACAAAGTTTCTTTTCAGTTGCAAACTCCATTCCATACATATATATGGGGAGGTACTAGCTCCAAATCGGTTTCACAGTGAAAACTGCAGGAACTTCAAACCGGCACTAGGAAACAGACTGGGAAAGCAGAGACAAAGTGTCTCCTGCAACCCGTTCCCTTGGTGCTAGATGAACGAACGTCTCTCCACTTGCTCAGTTCTGAGAGATAAGTGTGTGTGAAAGCCGTCCTTCACCTAGCTTGTTGGGAACACAAAGTTTCTTTTCAGTTGCAAACTCCATTCCATACATATATATGGGGATGTAGAAGCTCTAACTCGGTTTGAAATTGAAAACTGCAGGAACTTCAAACCGGCACTAGGAAACAGACTGAGGAAGCAGAGAAATAGTGTCTCCTGCAACCCGTTCCCTTGGTGCTAGATGAACGAACATCTCTCCATTTGCTCAGTTCTGAGAGATAAGTGTGTGTGAAAGCCGTCCTTCAACTAGGTTGTTGGGAACACAAAGTTTCTTTTCAGTTGCAAACACCATTGCATACATATATATGGGTAGGTACAAGCTCCAACTCGGTTTGACAGTCAAAACAGCAGGAACTTGAAACCGGCACTAGGAAACAGAATGAGAAAGCAGAGAAAAAGTGTCTCCTGCAACCCGTTCCATTGGTGCTAGATGGACGAAAGTCTCTCCACTTGCTGACTCCTGAGAGATAAGTGTGTGTGAAAGAAGTCCTTCAACTAGATTGTTGGGAACACAAAGTTTCTTTGCAGTTGCAAACTCCATTCCATACATATATATGTGGAGGTACAATTTCCAACTCTGTTTGACAGTGAAAACTGCAGGAACTTCAAACCGACACTAGGAAACAGACTGATAAAGCAGAGAAAAAGTGTCTCCTGCAACCCGTTCCCTTGGTGCTAGATGAACGAACGTCTCTCCACTTGCTCAGTTCTGAGAGATAAGTGTGTGTGAAAGCCGTCCTTCACCTAGCTTGTTGGGAACACAAAGTTTCTTTTCAGTTGCAAACTCCATTCCATACATATATATTGGGAGGTACTAGTTCCAACTCGGTTTTACAGTGAAAACTGCAGGAACTTCAAACCAGCACTAGGAAACAGACTGAGAAAGCAGAGAAAAAGTGTCTCCTGCAACCCGTTCCCTTGGTGCTAGATGAACGAACGTCTCTCCCCTTGCTCAGTTCTGAGATATAAGTGTGTGTGAAAGCCGTCCTTCACCTTGCTTGTTGGGAACACAAAGTTTCTTTGCAGTTGCAAACTCCATTCCATACATATATATGGGGAGGTAGACGCTCCAACTCGGTTTTACAGTGAAAACTGCAGGAACTTCAAACCGGCACTAAGAAACAGACTGAGAAAGCAGAGAAATAGTGTCTCCTGCAACCCGTTCCCTTGGTGCTAGATGAACGAACGTCTCTCCACTTGCTCAGTTCTGAGAGATAAGTGTGTGTGAAAGCCGTCCTTCACCTAGCTTGTTGGGAACACAAAGTTTCTTTTCAGTTGCAAAATCCATTCCATACATATATATGGGGAGGTAGAAGCTCCAACTCGGTTTTACAGTGAAAACTGCAGGAACTTCACACCGGCACAAGGAAACAGACTGAGAGAGCAGAGAAAAAGTGTCTCCTGCAACCCGTTCCATTGGTGCTAGATGGACGAACGTCTCTCCACTTGCTGAATTCTGAGAGATAAGTGTGTGTGAAAGCCGTCCTTCAAATATCTTGTTGGGAACACAAAGTTTCTTTTCAGTTGCAAACTCCATTCCATACATATATATGGGGAGGTACTAGCTCCAACTCGGTTTTACAGTGAAAACTGCAGGAACTTCAAACTGGCACTAGGAAACAGACTGAGAAAGCAGAGAAAAAGTGTCTCCTGCAACCCTTTCCCTTGGTGCTAGATGAACGAACGTCTCTCCACTTGCTCAGTTCTGAGAGATAAGTGTGTGTGAAAGTCGTCCTTCACCTAGCTTGTTGGGAACACAAAGTTTCTTTTCAGTTGCAAACTCCATTCCATACATATATATGGGGAGGTACTAGCTCCAACTCGGTTTGACAGTGAAAACTGCAGGAACTTCAAACCGACACTAGGAATCAGACTGAGAAAGCAGAGAAAAAGTGTCTCCTGCAACCCGTTCCCTTGGTGCTAGATGAACGAACATCTCTCCACTTGCTCAGTTCTGAGAGATAAGTGTGTGTGAAAGCCGTTCTTCACATAGCTTGTTGGGAACACAAAGTTTCTTTTCAGTTGCAAACTCCATTCCATACATATATGTGGGGAGGTACTAGCTCCAACTCTGTTTGACAGTGAAAACTGCAGGAACTTCAAACCGGCACTAGGAAACAGACTGAGAATGCAGAGAAAAAGTTTCTCCTGCAACACGTTCCCTTGGTGCTAGATGAACGAACGTCTCTCCACTTGCTCGGTTCTGAGAGATAAGTGTGTGTGAATGCCGTTCTTCACCTAGCTTGTTGGGAACACAAAGTTTCTTTTCAGTTGCAAACTCCATTCCTTACATATATATGGGGAGGTACTAGCTCCAACTCGGTTTGACAGTGAAAACTGCAGGAAATTCAAACCGGAACTAGGAAACAGACTGAGAGAGCAGAGAAAAAGTGTCTCCTGCAACCGGTTCCCTTGGTGCTAGATGAACGAACGTCTCTCCACTTGCTCATTTCTGAGAGATAAGTGTGTGTGAAAGCCGTCCTTCACCTAGCTTGTTGGGAACACAAAGTTTCTTTGCAGTTGCAAACTCCATTCCATACATATATATGGGGAGGTAGACGCTCCAACTCGGTTTTACAGTGAAAACTGCAGGAACTTCAAACCGGCACTAAGAAACAGACTGAGAAAGCAGAGAAATAGTGTCTCCTGCAACCCGTTCCCTTGGTGCTAGATGAACGAACGTCTCTCCACTTGCTCAGTTCTGAGAGATAAGTGTGTGTGAAAGCCGTCCTTCACCTAGCTTGTTGGGAACACAAAGTTTCTTTTCAGTTGCAAAATCCATTCCATACATATATATGGGGAGGTAGAAGCTCCAACTCGGTTTTACAGTGAAAACTGCAGGAACTTCACACCGGCACAAGGAAACAGACTGAGAGAGCAGAGAAAAAGTGTCTCCTGCAACCCGTTCCATTGGTGCTAGATGGACGAACGTCTCTCCACTTGCTGAATTCTGAGAGATAAGTGTGTGTGAAAGCCGTCCTTCAAATATCTTGTTGGGAACACAAAGTTTCTTTTCAGTTGCAAACTCCATTCCATACATATATATGGGGAGGTACTAGCTCCAACTCGGTTTTACAGTGAAAACTGCAGGAACTTCAAACTGGCACTAGGAAACAGACTGAGAAAGCAGAGAAAAAGTGTCTCCTGCAACCCTTTCCCTTGGTGCTAGATGAACGAACGTCTCTCCACTTGCTCAGTTCTGAGAGATAAGTGTGTGTGAAAGCCGTCCTTCACCTAGCTTGTTGGGAACACAAAGTTTCTTTTCAGTTGCAAACTCCATTCCATACATATATATGGGGAGGTACTAGCTCCAACTCGGTTTGACAGTGAAAACTGCAGGAACTTCAAACCGGCACTAGGAATCAGACTGAGAAAGCAGAGAAAAAGTGTCTCCTGCAACCCGTTCCCTTGGTGCTAGATGAACGAACGTCTCTCCACTTGCTCAGTTCTGAGAGATAAGTGTGTGTGAAAGCCGTTCTTCACATAGCTTGTTGGGAACACAAAGTTTCTTTTCAGTTGCAAACTCCATTCCATACATATATGTGGGGAGGTACTAGCTCCAACTCTGTTTGACAGTGAAAACTGCAGGAACTTCAAACCGGCACTAGGAAACAGACTGAGAAAGCAGAGAAAAAGTGTCTCCTGCAACCCGTTCCCTTGGTGCTAGATGAACGAACGTCTCTCCACTTGCTCAGTTCTGAGAGATATGTGTGTGTGAAAGCCGTACTTCACCTAGCTTGTTGGGAACACAAAGTTTCTTTGCAGTTGCAAACTCCATTCCATACATATATATGGGGAGGTAGACGCTCCAACTCGGTTTTACAGTGAAAACTGCAGGAACTTCAAACCGGCACTAAGAAACAGACAGAGAAAGCAGAGAAATAGTGTCTCCTGCAACCCATTCCCTTGGTGCTAGATGAACGAACGTCTCTCCACTTGCTCAGTTCTGAGAGATAAGTGTGTGTGAAAGCCGTCCTTCACCTAGCTTGTTGGGAACACAAAGTTTCTTTTCAGTTGCAAAATCAATTCCATACATATATATGGGGAGGTAGAAGCTCCAACTCGGTTTTACAGTGAAAACTGCAGGAACTTCACACCGGCACAAGGAAACAGACTGAGAGAGCAGAGAAAAAGTGTCTCCTGCAACCCGTTCCATTGGTGCTAGATGGACGAACGTCTCTCCACTTGCTGAATTCTGAGAGATAAGTGTGTGTGAAAGCCGTCCTTCAAATATCTTGTTGGGAACACAAAGTTTCTTTTCAGTTGCAAACTCCATTCCATACATATATATGGGGAGGTACTAGCTCCAAATCGGTTTTACAGTGAAAACTGCAGGAACTTCAAACTGGCACTAGGAAACAGACTGAGAAAGCAGAGAAAAAGTGTCTCCTGCAACCCTTTCCCTTGGTGCTAGATGAACGAACGTCTCTCAACTTGCTCAGTTCTGAGAGATAAGTGTGTGTGAAAGCCGTCCTTCACCTAGCTTGTTGGGAACACAAAGTTTCTTTTCAGTTGCAAACTCCATTCCATACATATATATGGGGAGGTACTAGCTCCAACTCGGTTTGACAGTGAAAACTGCAGGAACTTCAAACCGGCACTAGGAATCAGACTGAGAAAGCAGAGAAAAAGTGTCTCCTGCAACCCGTTCCCTTGGTGCTAGATGAACGAACGTCTCTCCACTTGCTCAGTTCTGAGAGATAAGTGTGTGTGAAAGCCGTTCTTCACATAGCTTGTTGGGAACACAAAGTTTCTTTTCAGTTGCAAACTCCATTCCGTACATATATGTGGGGAGGTACTAGCTCCAACTCTGTTTGACAGTGAAAACTGCAGGAACTTCAAACCGGCACTAGGAAACAGACTGAGAAAGCAGAGAAAAAGTTTCTCCTGCAACACGTTCCCTTGGTGCTAGATGAACGAACGTCTCTCCACTTGCTCGGTTCTGAGAGCTAAGTGTGTGTGAATGCCGTTCTTCACCTAGCTTGTTGGGAACACAAAGTTTCTTTTCAGTTGCAAACACCATTCCTTACATATATATGGGGAGGTACTAGCTCCAACTCGGTTTGACAGTGAAAACTGCAGGAAATTCAAACTGGAACTAGGAAACAGACTGAGAGAGCAGAGAAAAAGTGTCTCCTGCAACCCGTTCCCTTGGTGCTAGATGAACGAACGTCTCTCCACTTGCTCATTTCTGAGAGATAAGTGTGTGTGAAAGCCGTCCTTCACCTAGCTTGTTGGGAACACAAAGTTTCTTTGCAGTTGCAAACTCCATTCCATACATATATATGGGGAGGTACAAGTTCCAACTCGGTTTGAAAGTGAAAACTGCAGGAAATTCAAACCGGCACTAGGAAACAGACTGAGAAAGCAGAGAAAAAGTGTCTATTGCAACCCGTTCCCTTGGTGCTAGATGAACGAACGTCTCTCCACTTGCTCAGTTCTGAGAGATAAGTGTGTGTGAAAGCCGTTCTTCACCTAGCTTGTTGGGAACACAAAGTTTCTTTTCAGTTGCAAACTCCATTCCATACATATATATGGGGAGGTACTAGCTCCAACTCGGTTTGAAAGTGAAAACTGCAGGAAATTCAAACCGGCACTAGGAAACAGACAGAGATAGCAGAGAAAAAGTGTCTCCTGCAACCCGTTCCCTTGGTGCTAGATGAACGAACGTCTCTCCACTTGCTCAGTTCTGAGAGATATGTGTGTGTGAAAGCCGTACTTCACCTAGCTTGTTGGGAACACAAAGTTTCTTTGCAGTTGCAAACTCCATTCCATACATATATATGGGGAGGTAGACGCTCCAACTCGGTTTTACAGTGAAAACTGCAGGAATTTCAAACCGGCACTAAGAAACAGACTGAGAAAGCAGAGAAATAGTGTCTCCTGCAACCCGTTCCCTTGGTGCTAGATGAACGAACGTCTCTCCACTTGCTCAGTTCTGAGAGATAAGTGTGTGTGAAAGCCGTCCTTCACCTAGCTGGTTGGGAACACAAAGTTTCTTTTCAGTTGCAAACTCCATTCCATACATATATATGGGGAGGTAGAAGCTCCAACTCGGTTTTACAGTGAAAACTGCAGGAACTTCAAACCGGCACTAGGAAACAGACTGAGAAAGCAGAGAAAAAGTGTCTCTTGCAACCCGTTCCTTTGGTGCTAGATGGACGAACGTCTCTCCACTTGCTGACTTCTGAGAGATAAGTGTGTGTGAAAGCCGTCCTTCAACTAGCTTGTTGGGAACACAAAGTTTCTTTGCAGTTGCAAACTCCATTCCATACATATATATGGGGAGGTACTAGCTCCAACTCGGTTTTACAGTGAAAACTGCAGGAACTTCAAACCGGCACTAGGAAACAGACTGAGAAAGCAGAGAAAAAGTGTCTCCTGCAACCCGTTCCCTTGGTGCTAGATGAACGAACGTCTCTCCACATGCTCAGTTCTGAGAGATATCTGTGTGTGAAAGGCGTCCTTCACCTAGCTTGTTGGGAACACAAAGTTTCTTTTCAGTTGCAAACTCCATTCCATACATATATATGGGGAGGTAGAAGCTCCAACTCGGTTTGACAGTGAAAACTGCAGGAACTTCAAACCGGCACTAGGAAAAAGACTGAGAAAGCAGAGAAAAAGTGTCTCCTGCAACCCTTTCCCTTGGTGCTAGATGAACGAACGTCTCTCCACTTGCTCATTTCTGAGAGATAAGTGTGTGTGAAAGCCGTCCTTCACCTAGCTTGTTGGGAACACAAATTTTCTTTTCAGTTGCAAACCCCATTCCATACATATATATGGGGACGTACAAGCTCCTACTCGGTTTGACAGTGAAAACTGCAGGAACTTCAAACCGGCACTAGGAAACAGACTGAGAAAGCAGAGAAAAAGTGTCTCCTGCAACCCGTTCCCTTGGTGCTAGATGAACGAACGTCTCTCCACTTGCTCAGTTCTGAGAGATAAGTGTGTGTGAAAGCCGTCCTTCACCTAGCTTGTTGGGAACACAAATTTTCTTTTCAGTTGCAAACTCCATTCCACACATTTATATGGGGACGTACTAGCTCCAACTCGGTTTGACAGTGAAAACTGCAGGAACTTCTAACCGGCACTAGGAAACAGACTGAGAAAGCAGAGAAAAAGTGTCTCCTGCAACCCGTTCCCTTCGAGCTAAATGAACGAACGTCTCTCCACTTGCTCAGTTCTGAGAGATAAGTGTGTGTGAAAGCCGTCCCTCACATAGTTTGTTGGGAACACAAAGTTTCTTTTCAGTTGCAAACTACATTCCATACATATATATGGGGAGGTACTAGCTCCAACTCGGTTTTACAGTGAAAACTGCAGGAACTTCAAACCGGCACTAGGAAACAGACTGAGAAAGCAGAGAAAAAGTGTCTTCTGCAACCTGTTCCCTTGGTGCAAGATGAACGAACGTCTCTCCACTTGCTCAGTTCTGAGAGATAAGTGTGTGTGAAAGCCGTCCTTCACCTAGCTTGTTGGGAACACAAAGTTTCTTTTCAGTTGCAAACTCCATTCCATACATATATATGGGGAGGTACTAGCTCCAACTCGGTTTGACAGTGAAAACTGCAGGAACTTCAAACCGGCACTAGGAAACAGACTGAGAAAGCAGAGACATAGTGTTTCCTGCAACCCGTTCCCTTGGTGCTAGATGAGCGAACGTCTCTCCACTTGCTCAGTTCTGAGAGATAATTGTGTGTGAAAGCCGTTCTTAACCTAGCTTGTTGGGAACACAAAGTTTCTTTTTAGTTGCAAACTCCATTCCATACATATATATAGGGAGGTAGAAGCTCTAAATCGGTTTGACAGTGAAAACTGCAGGAACTTCAAACCGGCACTAGGAAACAGACTGAGAAAGCAGAGAAAAAGTGTCTCCTGCAACACGTTCCATTGGAGCTAGTTGAACGAACGTCTCTCCACTTGCTAAGTTCTGAGAGATAAGTGTGTGTGAAAGCCGTCCTTCACCTAGCTTGTTGGGAACACAAAGTTTCTTTTCAGTTGCAAACTCCATTCCATACCTATATATGGGGAGGTAGAAGCTCCAACTCGGTTTTACAGTGAAAACTGCAGGAACTTCAAACCGGCACTAGGAAACAGACTGAGAAAGCAGAGAAAAAGTGTCTCCTCCAACCCGTTCCTTTGGTGCTAGATGGACGAACGTCTCTCCACTAGCTGACTTCTGAGAAATAAGTGTGTGTGAAAGCCGTCCTTCAACTAGCTTGTTGGGAACACAAAGTTTCTTTGCAGTTGCCAACTCCATTCCATACATATATATGGGGAAATACTAGCTCCAACTCGGTTTTACAGTGAAAACTGCAGGAACTTCAAACCGGCACTAGGAAACAGACTGAGAAAGCAGAGAAAAAGTGTCTCCTGCCACCCGTTCCCTTGGTGCTAGATGAACGAAAGTCTCTCCACTTGCTCAGTTCTGAGAGATAAGTGTGTGTGAAAGCCGTCCTTCACCTAGCTTGTTGGGAACACAAAGTTTCTTTTCAGTTGCAAACTCCATTCCCTACATATATATGGGGAGGTAGAAGCTCTAACTCGGTTTGACAGTGAAAACTGCAGGAACTTCAAACCGGCACTAGGAAACAGACTGAGAAAGCAGAGAAAATGTGTCTCCTGCAACCCGTTCCCTTGGTGCTAGATGAACGAACGTCTCTCCATTTGCTCAGTTCTGAGAGATAAGTGTGTGTGAAAGCCGACCTTCAACTAGCTTGTTGGGAACACAAAGTTTCTTTTCAGTTGCAAACTCCATTGCATACATATATATGGGTAGGTACAAGCTCCAACTCGGTTTTACAGTGAAAACTGCAGGAACTTCAAACCGGCACTAGGAAACAGACTGAGAAAGCAGAGAAAAAGTGTCTCCTGCAACACGTTCCATTGGAGCTAGTTGAACGAACGTCTCTCCACTTGCTAAGTTCTGAGAGATAAGTGTGTGTGAAAGCCGTCCTTCACCTAGCTTGTTGGGAACACAAAGTTTCTTTTCAGTTGCAAACTCCATTCCATACCTATATATGGGGAGGTAGAAGCTCCAACTCGGTTTTTGCAGTGAAAACTGCAGGAACTTCAAACCGGCACTAGGAAACAGACTGAGAAAGCAGAGAAAAAGTGTCTCCTCCAACCCGTTCCTTTGGTGCTAGATGGACGAACGTCTCTCCACTAGCTGACTTCTGAGAAATAAGTGTGTGTGAAAGCCGTCCTTCAACTAGCTTGTTGGGAACACAAAGTTTCTTTGCAGTTGCCAACTCCATTCCATACATATATATGGGGAGGTACTAGCTCCAACTCGGTTTTACAGTGAAAACTGCAGGAACTTCAAACCGGCACTAGGAAACAGACTGAGAAAGCAGAGAAAAAGTGTCTCCTGCCACCCGTTCCCTTGGTGCTAGATGAACGAACGTCTCTCCACTTGCTCAGTTCTGAGAGATAAGTGTGTGTGAAAGCCGTCCTTCACCTAGCTTGTTGGGAACACAAAGTTTCTTTTCAGTTGCAAACTACATTCCATACATATATATGGGGAGGTAGAAGCTCTAACTCGGTTTGACAGTGAAAACTGCAGGAACTTCAAACCGGCACTAGGAAACAGACTGAGAAAGCAGAGAAAAAGTGTCTCCTGCAACCCGTTCCCTTGGTGCTAGATGAACGAACGTCTCTCCATTTGCTCAGTTCTGAGAGATAAGTGTGTGTGAAAGCCGTACTTCACCTAGCTTGTTGGGAACACAAAGTATCTTTTCAGTTGCAAACTCCATTCCATACATAAATATGGGGAGGTACTAGCTCCAACTCGGTTTGACAGTGAAAACTGCAGGAACTTCAAACCGGCACTAGGAAACAGACTGAGGAAGCAGAGAAAAAGTGTCTCCTGCAACCCGTTCCCTTGGTTCTAAATGAACGAAGGTCTCTCCAATTGCTCAGTTCTGAGAGATAAGTGTGTGTGAAAGCCGTCCTTCACCTAGCTTGTTGGGAACACAAAGTTTCTTTTCAGTTGCAAACTCCATTCCATACATATATATGGGGACGTACTAGCTCCAACTCTTTTTGACTGTCAAAACAGCAGGAACTTGAAACCGGCACTAGGAAACAGAATGAGAAAGCAGAGAAAAAGTGTCTCCTGCAACCCGTTCCCTTGGTGCTAGATGAACGAACGTCTCCCCTCTTGCTCAGTTCTGAGAGATAAGTGTGTGTGAAAGCCGTACTTTACCTAGCTTGTTGGGAACACAAAGTTTCTTTTCAGTTGCAAACTCCATTCCATACATATATATGGGGAGGTACTACCTCCAACTCGGTTTGACAGTGAAAACTGCAGGAACTTCAAACCGGCACTAGGAAACAGACTGAGAAAGCAGAGAAAAAGTGTCTCCTGCAACCCGTTCCCTTGGTGCTAGATGAACGAACGTCTCTCCACTTGTTCAGTTCTGAGAGATAAGTGTGTGTGAAAGCCGTCCTTCACCTAGCTTGTTGGGAACACAAAGTATCTTTTCAGTTGCAAACTCCATTCCATACATAAATATGGGGAGGTACTAGCTCCAACTCGGTTTGACAGTGAAAACTGCAGGAACTTCAAACCGGCACTAGGAAACAGACTGAGGAAGCAGAGAAAAAGTGTCCCCTGCAAACCGTTCCCTTGGTGCTAGATGAACGAACGTCTCTCCACTTGCTCAGTTCTGAGAGATAAGTCTGTGTGAAAGCCGTCCTTCACCTAGCTTGTTGGGAACACAAAGTTTCTTTTCAGATGCAAACTCCTTTCCATACATATATATGGGGAAGTACAAGCCTCAAATCGGTTTTACATTGAAAACTGCAGGATCTTCAAACCGGCACTAGGAAACAGACTGAGGAAGCAGAGAAAAAGTTTCTCCAGCAACCCGTTCCCTTGGTGCTAGATGAACGAACGTCTCTCCACTTGCTCAGTTCTGAGAGATAAGTGTTTGTGAAAGCCGTCCTCAACCTACCTTGTTGGGAACACAAAGTTTCTTTTCAATTGCAAACTCCATTCCATACATATATATGGGAAGGTACTAGCTCCAACTCGGTTTTACAGTGAAAACTGCAGGAACTTCAAACCGGCACTAGGAAACAGACTGAGAAAGCAGAGAAAAAGTGTCTCCTGCAACCCGTTCCCTTGTTGCTAGATGAACGAACGTCTCTCCACTTGCTCAGTTCTGAGAGATAATTGTGTGTGAAAGCCGTTCTTCACCTAGCTTGTTGGGAACACAAAGTTTCTTTTCAGTTGCAAACTCCATTCCATACATATATATGGGGAGGTACTAGCTCCAACACTTTTTGTCAGTGAAAACTGCAGGAACTTCAAACCGGCACTAGGAAACAGACTAAGAAAGCAGAGAAAAAGTGTCTCCTGCAACCCGTTCCCTTGGTGCAAGAAGAACGAACGTCTGTCCACTTGCTCTGTTCTGAGAGACATGTGTGTGTGAAAGCCGTCCTTCACCTAGGTCCTTGGGAACACAAAGTTTCTTTTCAGTTGCAAACTCCATTCCATACATATATATTGGGAGGTAGAAGCTCCAACTCGGTTTTACAGTGAAAACTGCAGGAACTTCAAACCGGCACTAGGAAACAGACTGAGAAAGCAGAGAAAAAGTATCTCCTGCAACCCGTTCCCTTGGTGCTAGATGAACGAACGTCTCTCCACATGCTCAGTTCTGAGAGATAAGTGTGTGTGAAAGCCGTCCTTCACCTAGCTTGTTGGGAACACAAAGTTTCTTTACAGTTACAAACTCCATTCCATTAATATATATGGGGAGGTACAAGCTCCAACTCGGTTTTACAGTGAAAATTGCAGGAACTTCAAACCGGCACTAGGAAACAGACTGAGGAAGCAGAGAAAAAGTGTCTCCTGCAACCCGTTCCCTTGGTGCTAGATGAACGAACGTCTCTCCACTTGCTCAGTTCTGAGAGATAAGTGTGTGTGAAAGCCATCCTTCACCTAGCTTGTTGGGAACACAAAGTTTCTTTTCAGTTGCAAACTCCATTCCTTACATATATATGGGGAGGTACTAGCTCCAACTCGGTTTGACAGTGAAAACTGCAGGAACTTCAAACCGGCACTAGGAAACAGACTGAGGAAGCAGAGAAAAAGTGTCTCCTGCAACCCGTTCCCTTGGTTCTAAATGAACGAAGGTCTCTCCAATTGCTCAGTTCTGAGAGATAAGTGTGTGTGAAAGCCGTCCTTCACCTAGCTTGTTGGGAACACAAAGTTTCTTTTCAGTTGCAAACTCCATTCCATACATATATATGGGGACGTACTAGCTCCAACTCTTTTTGACAGTCAAAACAGCAGGAACTTGAAACCGGCACTAGGAAACAGAATGAGAAAGCAGAGAAAAAGTGTCTCCTGCAAACCGTTCCCTTGGTGCTAGATGAACGAACGTCTCCCCACTTGCTCAGTTCTGAGAGATAAGTGTGTGTGAAAGCCGTCCTTCACCTAGCTTGTTGGGAACACAAAGTTTCTTTTCAGTTGCAAACTCCATTCCATACATATATATGGGGAGGTACTACCTCCAACTCGGTTTGACAGTGAAAACTGCAGGAACTTCAAACCGGCACTAGGAAACAGACTGAGAAAGCAGAGAAAAAGTGTCTCCTGCAACCCGTTCCCTTGGTGCTATATGAACGAACGTCTCTCCACTTGCTCAGTTCTGAGAGATAAGTGTGTGTGAAAGCCGTCCTTCACCTAGCTTGTTGGGAACACAAAGTATCTTTTCAGTTGCAAACTCCATTCCATACATAAATATGGGGAGGTACTAGCTCCAACTCGGTTTGACAGTGAAAACTGCAGGAACTTCAAACCGGCACTAGGAAACAGACTGAGGAAGCAGAGAAAAAGTGTCCCCTGCAAACCGTTCCCTTGGTGCTAGATGAACGAACGTCTCTCCACTTGCTCAGTTCTGAGAGATAAGTCTGTGTGAAAGCCGTCCTTCACCTAGCTTGTTGGGAACACAAAGTTTCTTTTCAGATGCAAACTCCTTTCCATACATATATATGGGGAAGTACAAGCCTCAAATCGGTTTTACATTGAAAACTGCAGGATCTTCAAACCGGCACTAGGAAACAGACTGAGGAAGCAGAGAAAAAGTTTCTCCAGCAACCCGTTCCCTTGGTGCTAGATGAACGAACGTCTCTCCACTTGCTCAGTTCTGAAAGATAAGTGTTTGTGAAAGCCGTCCTCAACCTACCTTGTTGGGAACACAAAGTTTCTTTTCAATTGCAAACTCCATTCCATACATATATATGGGAAGGTACTAGCTCCAACTCGGTTTTACAGTGAAAACTGCAGGAACTTCAAACCGGCACTAGGAAACAGACTGAGAAAGCAGAGAAAAAGTGTCTCCTGCATCCCGTTCCCTTGTTGCTAGATGAACGAACGTCTCTCCACTTGCTCAGTTCTGAGAGATAATTGTGTGTGAAAGCCGTTCTTCACCTAGCTTGTTGGGAACACAAAGTTTCTTTTCAGTTGCAAACTCCATTCCATACATATATATGGGGAGGTACTAGCTCCAACACTTTTTGTCAGTGAAAACTGCAGGAACTTCAAACCGGCACTAGGAAACAGACTGAGAAACAGAGAAAATGTGTCTATTGCAACCCGTTCCCTTGGTGCTAGATGAACGAACGTCTCTCCACTTGCTCAGTTCTGAGAGAAAAGTGTGTGTGAAAGCCGTCCTTCAACTAGCTTGTTGGGAACACAAAGTTTCTTTTCAGTTGCAAACTCCATTCCATACATATATATGGGGAGGTACTAGCTCCAACTCGGTTTGACAGTGAAAACCTCAGGAACTTCAAACCGGCACTAGGTAACAGACTGAGAATGCAGAGAAAAAGTGTCTCCTGCAACCCGTTCCCTTGGTGCTAAATGAACGAACGTCTCTCCACTTGCTCAGTTCTGAGAGGTAAGTGTGTGTGAAAGCCATCCTTCACCTAGCTTGTTGGGAACACAAAGTTTCTTTTCAGTTGCAAACTCCATTCCATACATATATATGGGGAGGTACTAGCTCCAACTCGGTTTGAAAGTGAAAACTGCAGGAAATTCAAACCGGCACTAGGAAACAGACTGAGAAACAGAGAAAATGTGTCTATTGCAACCCGTTCCCTAGGTGCTAGATGAACGAACGTCTCTCCACTTGCTCAGTTCTGAGAGATAAGTGTGTGTGAAAGCCGTCCTTCACCTAGCTTGTTGGGAACACAAAGTTCCTTTTCAGTTGCAAACTCCATTCCATAAATATATATATGGGGAGGTACTAGCTCCAACTCGGTTTGACAGTGAAAACTGCAGGAACTTCAAACCGGCACTAGGAAACAGACTGAGAAAGCAGAGAAAAAGTGTATCCTGCAACCCGTTCCCTTGGTGCTAGATGAACGAAAGTCTCTCCACTTGCTCAGTTCTGAGAGATAAGTGTGTGTGAAAGCCGTCCTTCACCTAGCTAGTTGGGAACACAAAGTTTCTTTTCAGTTGCAAACTCCATTCCATACATATATATGGGGAGGTACCAGCTCCAACTCGGTTTGACAGTGAAAACTTCAGGAACTTCAAACCGGCACTAGGAAACAGACTGAGAAAGCAGAGAAAAAGTGTCTCCTGTAAAACGTTCCCTTGGTGCAAGATGAACGAACGTCTCTCCACTTGCTCAGTTCTGAGAGATAAGTGTGTGTGAAAGCCGTCCTTCACATAGCTTGTTGGGAACACAAAGTTTCTTTTCAGTTTCAAACTCCATTCCATACATATATATGGGGAGGTAGAAGCTCCAACTCTGTTTGACAGTGAAAACTGCAGGAACTTCAAACCGGCACTGGGAAACAGTCTCAGAAAGCAGAGAAAAAGTGTCTCCTGCAACCCGTTCCCTTGGTGCTAAATGAACGAACGTCTCTCCACTTGCTCAGTTCTGAGAGATAATTGTGTGTGAAAGCCGTCCTTCACCTAGCTTGTTGGGAACACAAAGTTTCTTTTCAGTTGCAAACTCCATTCCATACATATATATGGGGAGGTAGAAGCTCCAACTCTGTTTGACAGTGAAAACTGCAGGAACTTCAAACCGGCACTGGGAAACAGTCTCAGAAAGCAGAGAAAAAGTGTCTCCTGCAACCCGTTCCCTTGGTGCTAAATGAACGAACGTCTCTCCACTTGCTCAGTTCTGAGAGATAATTGTGTGTGAAAGCCGTCCTTCACCTAGCTTGTTGGGAACACAAAGTTTCTTTTCAGTTGCAAACTCCATTCCATACATATATATGGGGAGGTACTAGCTCCAACTCGGTTTGACAGTGAAAACTGCAGGAACTTCAAACCGGCACTAGGAAACAGACTGAGAAAGCAGAGAAAAAGTGTCTCCTGCAACCCGTTCCCTTGGTGCTAGATGAACGAACGTCTCTCCACTTGCTCAGTTCTGAGAGATAAGTGTGTGTGAAAGCCGTCCTTCACCTAGCTTGTTGGGAACACAAAGTTTCTTTTCAGTTGCAAACTCCATTCCATACATATATATGGGGAGGTACTAGCTCCAACTCGGTTTCACAGTGAAAACTGCAGGAACTTCAAACCGGCACTAGGAAACAGACTGAGAAAGCAGAGACAAAGTGTCTCCTGCAACCCGTTCCCTTGGTGCTAGATGAACGAAAGTCTCTCCACTTGCTCAGTTCTGAGAGATATGTGTGTGTGAAAGACGTCCTTCACCTAGCTTGTTGGGAACACAAAGTTTCTTTTCAGTTGCAAACTCCATTCCATACATATATATGGGGAGGTACTAGCTCCAACTCGGTTTCACAGTGAAAACTGCAGGAACTTCAAACCGGCACTAGGAAACAGACTGAGAAAGCAGAGAAAAAGTGTCTCCTGCAACCCGTTCCCTTGGTGCTACATGAACGAAAGTCTCTCCACTTGCTCAGTTCTGAGAGATAAGTGTGTGTGAAAGCCGTCCTTCACCTAGCTTGTTGGGAACACAAAGTTTCTTTTCAGTTGCAAACTCCATTCCATACATATATATGGGGAGGTAGAAGCTCTAACTCGGTTTGACAGTGAAAACTGCAGGAACTTCAAACCGGCACTAGGAAACAGACTGAGAAAGCAGAGAAAAAGTGTCTCATGCAACCCGTTCCCTTGGTGCTAGATGAACGAACGTCTCTCCATTTGCTCAGTTCTGAGAGATAAGTGTGTGTGAAAGCCGTCCTTCAAATAGCTTCTTGGGAACACAAAGTTTCTTTTCAGTTGCAAACTCCATTGCATACATATATATGGGTAGGTACAAACTCCAACTCGGTTTTACAGTGAAAACTGCAGGAACTTCAAACCGGCACTAGGAAACAGACTGAGGAAGCAGAGAAAAAGTGTCTCCTGCAACCCGTTCCCTTGGTTCTAGATGAACGAACGTCTCTCCACTTGCTCAGTTCTGAGAGATAAGTGTGTGTGAAAGCCGTCCTTCACCTAGCTTGTTGGGAACACAAAGTTTCTTTTCAGTTGCAAACTCCATTCCATTCATATATATGGGGAGGTACTAGCTCCAACACGGTTTGACAGTCAAAACAGCAGGAACTTGAAACCGGCACTAGGAAACAGAATGAGAAAGCATAGGAAAAGTGTCTCCTGCAACCCGTTCCATTGGTGCTAGATGGACGAACGTCTCTCCACTTGCTGACTTCTGAGAGATAAGTGTGTGTGAAAGCCGTCCTTCAACTAGCTTGTTGGGAACACAAAGTTTCTTTGCAGTTGCAAACTCCATTCCATACATATATATGGGGAGGTAGAAGCTCTAACTCGGTTTGACAGTGAAAACTGCAGGAACTTCAAACCGGCACTAGGAAACAGACTGAGAAAGCAGAGAAAAAGTGTCTCCTGCAACCCGTTCCCTTGGTGCTAGATGAACGAACGTCTCTCCACTTGCTCAGTTCTGAGAGATATGTGTGTGTGAAAGCCGTCCTTCACCTAGCTTGTTGGGAACACAAAGTTTCTTTTCAGTTGCAAACTCCATTCCATACATATATATGGGGAGGTACTAGCTCCAACTCGGTTTGACAGTGAAAACTGCAGGAACTTCAAACCGGCACTAGGAAACAGACTGAGAAAGCAGAGACAAAGTGTCTCCTGCAACCCGTTCCCTTGGTGCTAGATGAACGAACGTCTCTCCACTTGCTCAGTTCTGAGAGATAAGTGTGTGTGAAAGCCGTCCTTCACCTAGCTTGTTGGGAACACAAAGTTTCTTTTCAGTTGCAAACTCCATTCCATACATATATATGGGGAGGTAGAAGCTCTAACTCGGTTTGACAGTGAAAACTGCAGGAACTTCAAACCGGCACTAGGAAACAGACTGAGAAAGCAGAGAAAAAGTGTCTCCTGCAACCAGTTCCCTTGGTGCTAGATGAACGAACGTCTCTCCACTTGCTCAGTTCTGAGAGATAAGTGTGTGTGAAAGACGTCCTTCACCTAGCTTGTTGGGAACACAAAGTTTCTTTTCAGTTGTAAACTCCATTCCATACATATATATGGGGAGGTACTAGCTCCAACTCGGTTTGACAGTGAAAACTGCAGGAACTTCAAACCGGCACTAGGAAACAGACTGAGAAAGGAGAGAAAAAGTGTCTCCTGCAACCCGTTCCCTTGGTGCTAGATGAACGAAAGTCTCTCCACTTGCTCAGTTCTGAGAGATAAGTGTGTGTGAAAGCCGACCTTCACCTAGCTTGTTGGGAACACAAAGTTTCTTTTCAGTTGCAAACTCCATTCCATACATATATATGGGGAGGTACTAGCTTCAACTCGGTTTTACAGTGAAAACTGCAGGAACTTCAAACCGGCACTAGGAAACAGAATGAGAAAACAGAGAAACAGTCTCTCCTGCAACCCGTTCCCTTGGTGCTAGATGAACGAACGTCTCTCCACTTGCTCAGTTCTGAGAGATAAGTGTGTGTGAAAGCAGTCCTTCACCTAGCTTGTTGGGAACACAAAGTTTCTTTTCAGTTGCAAACTCCATTCCATACTTATATATGGGGAGGTAGAAGCTCTAACTCGGTTTTACAGTGAAAACTGCAGGAACTTCAAACCGGCAGTAGGAAACAGACTGAGAAAGCAGAGACAAAGTTTCTCCTGCATCCCGTTCCCTTGGTGCTAGATGAACGAACGTCTCTCCACTTGCTCAGTTCTGAGAGATGAGTGTGTGTGAAAGCCGTCCTTCACCTAGCTTGTTGGGAACACAAAGTTTCTTTTCAGTTGCAAACTCCATTCCATACATATATATGGGGAGGTACTAGCTCCAACTCGGTTTGACAGTGAAAACTTCAGGAACTTCAAACCGGCCCTAGGAAACAGACTGAGAATGCAGAGAAAAAGTGTCTCCTGCAACCCGTTCCCTTGGTGCAAGATGAACGAACGTCTCTCCACTTGCTCAGTTCTGAGAGATAAGTGTGTGTGAAAGCCGTCCTTCACCTAGCTTGTTGGGAACACAAAGTTTCTTTTCAGTTGCAAACTCCATTCCATACACATATATGTGGAGGTACTAGCTCCAACTCGTTTTTACAGTGAAAATGCAGGAACTTCAAACCGGCACTAGGAAACAGACTGAGAAATCAGAGAAAAAGTGTCTCCTGCAACGCGTTCCCTTGGTGCTACATGAACGAACGTCTCTCCACTTGCTCAGTTCTGAGAGATAAGTGTGTGTGAAAGCCGTCCTTCACCTAGCTTGTTGGGAACACAAAGTTTCTTTTCAGTTTCAAACTCCATTCCATACATATATATGGGGAGGTAGAAGCTCCAACTCTGTTTGACAGTGAAAACTGCAGGAACTTCAAACCGGCACTGGGAAACAGTCTGAGAAAGCAGAGAAAAAGTGTCTCCTGCAACCCGTTAACTTGGTGCTAAATGAACGAATGTCTCTCCACTTGCTCAGTTCTGAGAGATAAGTGTGTGTGAAAGCCTTCCTTCACCTAGCTTGTTGGGAACACAAAGTTTCTTTTCAGTTGCAAACTCCATTCCATACATATATATGGGGAGGTACTAGCTCCAACTCGGTTTGAAAGTGAAAACTGCAGGAAATTCAAACCGGCACTAGGAAACAGACTGAGAAAGCAGAGAAAAAGTGTCTATTGCAAACCGTTCCCTTGGTGCTAGGTGAACGAACGTCTCTCCACTTGCTCAGTTCTGAGAGATAAGTGTGTGTGAAAGCCGTCCTTCACCTAGCTTGTTGGGAACACAAAGTTTCTTTTCAGTTGCAAACTCCATTCCATACATATATATGGGGAGGTAGTAGCTCCAACTCGGTTTGACAGTGAAAACTGCAGGAACTTCAAACCGGCACTAGGAAACAGATTGAGAAAGCAGAGAAAAAGTGTCTCCTGCAACCCGTTCCCTTGGTGCTACATGAACGAACGTCTCTCCACTTGCTCAGTTCTGAGAGATAAGTGTGTGTGAAAGCCGTCCTTCACATAGCTTGTTGGGAACACAAAGTTTCTTTTCAGTTTCAAACTCCATTCCATACATATATATGGGGAGGTAGAAGCTCCAACTCTGTTTGACAGTGAAAACTGCAGGAACTTCAAACCGGCACTGGGAAACAGTCTCAGAAAGCAGAGAAAAAGTGTCTCCTGCAACCCGTTCCCTTGGTGCTAAATGAACGAACGTCTCTCCACTTGCTCAGTTCTGAGAGATAAGTGTGTGTGAAAGCCGTCCTTCACCTAGCTTGTTGGGAAAACAAAGTTTCTTTTCAGTTGCTAACTCCTTTCCATACATATATATGGGGAGGTACAAGCTCCAACTCGGTTTGACAGTGAAAACTGCAGGAACTTCAAACCGGCACTAGGAAACAGACTGAGAAAGCAGAGAAAAAGTGTCTCCTGCAACCCGTTCCCTTGGTGCTAGATGAACGAACGTCTCTCCACTTGCTCAGTTCTGAGAGATAAGTGTGTGTGAAAGCCGTCCTTCACCTAGCTTGTTGGGAACACAAAGTTTCTTTTCAGTTGCAAACTCCATTCCATACATATATATGGGGAGGAACTAGCTCCAACTCGGTTTCACAGTTAAAACTGCAGGAACTTCAAACCGGCACTAGGAAACAGACTGAGAAAGCAGAGACAAAGTGTCTCCTGCAACCCGTTCCCTTGGTGCTAGATGAACGAAAGTCTCTCCACTTGCTCAGTTCTGAGAGATAAGTGTGTGTGAAAGCCGTCCTTCAACTAGCTTGTTGGGAACACAAAGTTTCTTTTCAGTTGCAAACTCCATTCCATACATATATATGGGGAGGTACTAGCTCCAACTCTGTTTCACAGTGAAAACTGCAGGTACTTCAAACCGGCACTAGGAAACAGACTGAGAAAGCAGAGAAAAAGTGTCTCCTGCATCCCGTTCCCTTGTTGCTAGATGAACGAACGTCTCTCCACTTGCTCAGTTCTGAGAGATAATTGTGTGTGAAAGCCGTTCTTCACCTAGCTTGTTGGGAACACAAAGTTTCTTTTCAGTTGCAAACTCCATTCCATACATATATATGGGGAGGTACTAGCTCCAACACTTTTTGTCAGTGAAAACTGCAGGAACTTCAAACCGGCACTAGGAAACAGACTAAGAAAGCAGAGAAAAAGTGTCTCCTGCAACCCGTTCCCTTGGTGCAAGAAGAACGAACGTCTGTCCACTTGCTCTGTTCTGAGAGACATGTGTGTGTGAAAGCCGTCCTTCACCTAGCTTCTTGGGAACACAAAGTTTCTTTTCAGTTGCAAACTCCATTCCATACATATATATTGGGAGGTAGAAGCTCCAACTCGGTTTTACAGTGAAAACTGCAGGAACTTCAAACCGGCACTAGGAAACAGACTGAGAAAGCAGAGAAAAAGTATCTCCTGCAACCCGTTCCCTTGGTGCTAGATGAACGAACGTCTCTCCACATGCTCAGTTCTGAGAGATAAGTGTGTGTGAAAGCCGTCCTTCACCTAGCTTGTTGGGAACACAAAGATTCTTTACAGTTACAAACTCCATTCCATTAATATATATGGGGAGGTACAAGCTCCAAATCGGTTTTACAGTGAAAACTGCAGGAACTTCAAACCGGCACTAGGAAACAGACTGAGGAAGCAGAGAAAAAGTGTCTCCTGCAACCCGTTCCCTTGGTGCTAGATGAACGAACGTCTCTCCACTTGCTCAGTTCTGAGAGATAAGTGTGTGTGAAAGCCATCCTTCACATAGCTTGTTGGGAACACAAAGTTTCTTTTCAGTTGCAAACTCCATTCCTTACATATATATGGGGAGGTACTAGCTCCAACTCGGTTTGACAGTGAAAACTGCAGGAACTTCAAACCGGCACTAGGAAACAGACTGAGAAAGCAGAGAAAAAGTGTCTCCTGCAACCCGTTCCCTTGGTGCTAGATGAACGAACGTCTCTCCACTTGCTCAGTTCTGAGAGAAAAGTGTGTGTGAAAGCCGTCCTTCAACTAGCTTGTTGGGAACACAAAGTTTCTTTTCAGTTGCAAACTCCATTCCATACATATATATGGGGAGGTACTAGCTCCAACTCGGTTTGACAGTGAAAACCTCAGGAACTTCAAACCGGCACTAGGTAACAGACTGAGAATGCAGAGAAAAAGTGTCTCCTGCAACCCGTTCCCTTGGTGCTAAATGAACGAACGTCTCTCCACTTGCTCAGTTCTGAGAGGTAAGTGTGTGTGAAAGCCATCCTTCACCTAGCTTGTTGGGAACACAAAGTTTCTTTTCAGTTGCAAACTCCATTCCATACATATATATGGGGAGGTACTAGCTCCAACTCGGTTTGAAAGTGAAAACTGCAGGAAATTCAAACCGGCACTAGGAAACAGACTGAGAAAGCAGAGAAAATGTGTCTATTGCAACCCGTTCCCTAGGTGCTAGATGAACGAACGTCTCTCCACTTGCTCAGTTCTGAGAGATAAGTGTGTGTGAAAGCCGTCCTTCACCTAGCTTGTTGGGAACACAAAGTTCCTTTTCAGTTGCAAACTCCATTCCATAAATATATATATGGGGAGGTACTAGCTCCAACTCGGTTTGACAGTGAAAACTGCAGGAACTTCAAACCGGCACTAGGAAACAGACTGAGAAAGCAGAGAAAAAGTGTATCCTGCAACCCGTTCCCTTGGTGCTAGATGAACGAAAGTCTCTCCACTTGCTCAGTTCTGAGAGATAAGTGTGTGTGAAAGCCGTCCTTAACCTAGCTAGTTGGGAACACAAAGTTTCTTTTCAGTTGCAAACTCCATTCCATACATATATATGGGGAGGTACCAGCTCCAAATCGGTTTGACAGTGAAAACTTCAGGAACTTCAAACCGGCACTAGGAAACAGACTGAGAAAGCAGAGAAAAAGTGTCTCCTGTAAAACGTTCCCTTGGTGCAAGATGAACGAACGTCTCTCCACTTGCTCAGTTCTGAGAGATAAGTGTGTGTGAAAGCCGTCCTTCACATAGCTTGTTGGGAACACAAAGTTTCTTTTCAGTTTCAAACTCCATTCCATACATATATATGGGGAGGTAGAAGCTCCAACTCTGTTTGACAGTGAAAACTGCAGGAACTTCAAACCGGCACTGGGAAACAGTCTCAGAAAGCAGAGAAAAAGTGTCTCCTGCAACCCGTTCCCTTGGTGCTAAATGAACGAACGTCTCTCCACTTGCTCAGTTCTGAGAGATAATTGTGTGTGAAAGCCGTCCTTCACCTAGCTTGTTGGGAACACAAAGTTTCTTTTCAGTTGCAAACTTCATTCCATACATATATATGGGGAGGTACTAGCTCCAACTCGGTTTGACAGTGAAAACTGCAGGAACTTCAAACCGGCACTAGGAAACAGACTGAGAAAGCAGAGAAAAAGTGTCTCCTGCAACCCGTTCCCTTGGTGCTAGATGAACGAACGTCTCTCCACTTGCTCAGTTCTGAGAGATAAGTGTGTGTGAAAGCCGTCCTTCACCTAGCTTGTTGGGAACACAAAGTTTCTTTTCAGTTGCAAACTCCATTCCATACATATATATGGGGAGGTACTAGCTCCAACTCGGTTTCACAGTGAAAACTGCAGGAACTTCAAACCGGCACTAGGAAACAGACTGAGAAAGCAGAGACAAAGTGTCTCCTGCAACCCGTTCCCTTGGTGCTAGATGAACGAAAGTCTCTCCACTTGCTCAGTTCTGAGAGATATGTGTGTGTGAAAGACGTCCTTCACCTAGCTTGTTGGGAACACAAAGTTTCTTTTCAGTTGCAAACTCCATTCCATACATATATATGGGGAGGTACTAGCTCCAACTCGGTTTCACAGTGAAAACTGCAGGAACTTCAAACCGGCACTAGGAAACAGACTGAGAAAGCAGAGAAAAAGTGTCTCCTGCAACCCGTTCCCTTGGTGCTACATGAACGAAAGTCTCTCCACTTGCTCAGTTCTGAGAGATAAGTGTGTGTGAAAGCCGTCCTTCACCTAGCTTGTTGGGAACACAAAGTTTCTTTTCAGTTGCAAACTCCATTCCATACATATATATGGGGAGGTAGAAGCTCTAACTCGGTTTGACAGTGAAAACTGCAGGAACTTCAAACCGGCACTAGGAAACAGACTGAGAAAGCAGAGAAAAAGTGTCTCATGCAACCCGTTCCCTTGGTGCTAGATGAACGAACGTCTCTCCATTTGCTCAGTTCTGAGAGATAAGTGTGTGTGAAAGCCGTCCTTCAAATAGCTTCTTGGGAACACAAAGTTTCTTTTCAGTTGCAAACTCCATTGCATACATATATATGGGTAGGTACAAACTCCAACTCGGTTTTACAGTGAAAACTGCAGGAACTTCAAACCGGCACTAGGAAACAGACTGAGGAAGCAGAGAAAAAGTGTCTCCTGCAACCCGTTCCCTTGGTTCTAGATGAACGAACGTCTTTCCACTTGCTCAGTTCTGAGAGATAAGTGTGTGTGAAAGCCGTCCTTCACCTAGCTTGTTGGGAACACAAAGTTTCTTTTCAGTTGCAAACTCCATTCCATTCATATATATGGGGAGGTACTAGCTCCAACACGGTTTGACAGTCAAAACAGCAGGAACTTGAAACCGGCACTAGGAAACAGAATGAGAAAGCATAGGAAAAGTGTCTCCTGCAACCCGTTCCATTGGTGCTAGATGGACGAACGTCTCTCCACTTGCTGACTTCTGAGAGATAAGTGTGTGTGAAAGCCGTCCTTCAACTAGCTTGTTGGGAACACAAAGTTTCTTTGCAGTTGCAAACTCCATTCCATACATATATATGGGGAGGTAGAAGCTCTAACTCGGTTTGACAGTGAAAACTGCAGGAACTTCAAACCGGCACTAGGAAACAGACTGAGAAAGCAGAGAAAAAGTGTCTCCTGCAACCCGTTCCCTTGGTGCTAGATGAACGAACGTCTCTCCACTTGCTCAGTTCTGAGAGATATGTGTGTGTGAAAGCCGTCCTTCACCTAGCTTGTTGGGAACACAAAGTTTCTTTTCAGTTGCAAACTCCATTCCATACATATATATGGGGAGGTACTAGCTCCAACTCGGTTTGACAGTGAAAACTGCAGGAACTTCAAACCGGCACTAGGAAACAGACTGAGAAAGCAGAGACAAAGTGTCTCCTGCAACCCGTTCCCTTGGTGCTAGATGAACGAACGTCTCTCCACTTGCTCAGTTCTGAGAGATAAGTGTGTGTGAAAGCCGTCCTTCACCTAGCTTGTTGGGAACACAAAGTTTCTTTTCAGTTGCAAACTCCATTCCATACATATATATGGGGAGGTAGAAGCTCTAACTCGGTTTGACAGTGAAAACTGCAGGAACTTCAAACCGGCACTAGGAAACAGACTGAGAAAGCAGAGAAAAAGTGTCTCCTGCAACCAGTTCCCTTGGTGCTAGATGAACGAACGTCTCTCCACTTGCTCAGTTCTGAGAGATAAGTGTGTGTGAAAGACGTCCTTCACCTAGCTTGTTGGGAACACAAAGTTTCTTTTCAGTTGTAAACTCCATTCCATACATATATATGGGGAGGTACTAGCTCCAACTCGGTTTGACAGTGAAAACTGCAGGAACTTCAAACCGGCACTAGGAAACAGACTGAGAAAGGAGAGAAAAAGTGTCTCCTGCAACCCGTTCCCTTGGTGCTAGATGAACGAAAGTCTCTCCACTTGCTCAGTTCTGAGAGATAAGTGTGTGTGAAAGCCGACCTTCACCTAGCTTGTTGGGAACACAAAGTTTCTTTTCAGTTGCAAACTCCATTCCATACATATATATGGGGAGGTACTAGCTTCAACTCGGTTTTACAGTGAAAACTGCAGGAACTTCAAACCGGCACTAGGAAACAGAATGAGAAAACAGAGAAACAGTCTCTCCTGCAACCCGTTCCCTTGGTGCTAGATGAACGAACGTCTCTCCACTTGCTCAGTTCTGAGAGATAAGTGTGTGTGAAAGCAGTCCTTCACCTAGCTTGTTGGGAACACAAAGTTTCTTTTCAGTTGCAAACTCCATTCCATACTTATATATGGGGAGGTAGAAGCTCTAACTCGGTTTTACAGTGAAAACTGCAGGAACTTCAAACCGGCAGTAGGAAACAGACTGAGAAAGCAGAGACAAAGTTTCTCCTGCATCCCGTTCCCTTGGTGCTAGATGAACGAACGTCTCTCCACTTGCTCAGTTCTGAGAGATGAGTGAGTGTGAAAGCCGTCCTTCACCTAGCTTGTTGGGAACACAAAGTTTCTTTTCAGTTGCAAACTCCATTCCATACATATATATGGGGAGGTACTAGCTCCAACTCGGTTTGACAGTGAAAACTTCAGGAACTTCAAACCGGCCCTAGGAAACAGACTGAGAATGCAGAGAAAAAGTGTCTCCTGCAACCCGTTCCCTTGGTGCAAGATGAACGAACGTCTCTCCACTTGCTCAGTTCTGAGAGATAAGTGTGTGTGAAAGCCGTCCTTCACCTAGCTTGTTGGGAACACAAAGTTTCTTTTCAGTTGCAAACTCCATTCCATACACATATATGTGGAGGTACTAGCTCCAACTCGTTTTTACAGTGGAAATGCAGGAACTTCAAACCGGCACTAGGAAACAGACTGAGAAATCAGAGAAAAAGTGTCTCCTGCAACGCGTTCCCTTGGTGCTACATGAACGAACATCTCTCCACTTGCTCAGTTCTGAGAGATAAGTGTGTGTGAAAGCCGTCCTTCACCTAGCTTGTTGGGAACACAAAGTTTCTTTTCAGTTTCAAACTCCATTCCATACATATATATGGGGAGGTAGAAGCTCCAACTCTGTTTGACAGTGAAAACTGCAGGAACTTCAAACCGGCACTGGGAAACAGTCTGAGAAAGCAGAGAAAAAGTGTCTCCTGCAACCCGTTAACTTGGTGCTAAATGAACGAATGTCTCTCCACTTGCTCAGTTCTGAGAGATAAGTGTGTGTGAAAGCCTTCCTTCACCTAGCTTGTTGGGAACACAAAGTTTCTTTTCAGTTGCAAACTCCATTCCATACATATATATGGGGAGGTACTAGCTCCAACTCGGTTTGAAAGTGAAAACTGCAGGAAATTCAAACCGGCACTAGGAAACAGACTGAGAAAGCAGAGAAAAAGTGTCTATTGCAAACCGTTCCCTTGGTGCTAGGTGAACGAACGTCTCTCCACTTGCTCAGTTCTGAGAGATAAGTGTGTGTGAAAGCCGTCCTTCACCTAGCTTGTTGGGAACACAAAGTTTCTTTTCAGTTGCAAACTCCATTCCATACATATATATGGGGAGGTACTAGCTCCAACTCGGTTTGACAGTGAAAACTGCAGGAACTTCAAACCGGCACTAGGAAACAGACTGAGAAAGCAGAGAAAAAGTGTCTCTTGCAACCCGTTCCCTTAGTGCTAGATGAACGAACGTCTCTCCACTTGCTCAGTTCTGAGAGATAAGTGTGTGTGAATGCCGTCCTTCACCTAGCTTGTTGGGAACACAAAGTTTCTTTTCAGTTGCAAACTCCATTCCATACATATATATGGGGAGGTACTAGCTCCAACTCGGTTTGACAGTGAAAACTTCAGGAACTTCAAACCGGCACTAGGAAACAGACTGAGAAAGCAGAGAAAAAGTGTCTCCTGCAACATGTTCCCTTGGTGCAAGATGAACGAACTTCTCTCCACTTGCTCAGTTCTGAGAGATAAGTGTGTGTGAAAGCCGTCCTTCATCTAGCTTGTTGGGAACACAAAGTTTCTTTTCAGTTGCAAACTCCATTCCATACACATATATGTGGAGGTACTAGCTCCAACTCGGTTTTACAGTGAAAATGCAGGAACTTCAAACCGGCACTAGGAAACAGACTGAGAAATCAGAGAAAAAGTGTCTCCTGCAACCCGTTCCCTTGGTGCTACATGAACGAACGTCTCTCCACTTGCTCAGTTCTGAGAGATAAGTGTGTGTGAAAGCCGTCCTTCACATAGCTTGTTGGGAACACAAAGTTTCTTTTCAGTTTCAAACTCCATTCCATACATATATATGGGGAGGTAGAAGCTCCAACTCTGTTTGACAGTGAAAACTGCAGGAACTTCAAACCGGCACTGGGAAACAGTCTCAGAAAGCAGAGAAAAAGTGTCTCCTGCAACCCGTTCCCTTGGTGCTAAATGAACGAACGTCTCTCCACTTGCTCAGTTCTGAGAGATAAGTGTGTGTGAAAGCCGACCTTCACCTAGCTTGTTGGGAAAACAAAGTTTCTTTTCAGTTGCTAACTCCTTTCCATACATATATATGGGGAGGTACAAGCTCCAACTCGGTTTGACAGTGAAAACTGCAGGAACTTCAAACCGGCACTAGGAAACAGACTGAGAAAGCAGAGAAAAAGTGTCTCCTGCAACCCGTTCCCTTGGTGCTAGATGAACGAACGTCTCTCCACTTGCTCAGTTCTGAGAGATAAGTGTGTGTGAAAGCCGTCCTTCACCTAGCTTGTTGGGAACACAAAGTTTCTTTTCAGTTGCAAACTCCATTCCATACATATATATGGGGAGGAACTAGCTCCAACTCGGTTTCACAGTTAAAACTGCAGGAACTTCAAACCGGCACTAGGAAACAGACTGAGAAAGCAGAGACAAAGTGTCTCCTGCAACCCGTTCCCTTGGTGCTAGATGAACGAAAGTCTCTCCACTTGCTCAGTTCTGAGTGATAAGTGTGTGTGAAAGCCGTCCTTCAACTAGCTTGTTGGGAACACAAAGTTTCTTTTCAGTTGCAAACTCCATTCCATACATATATATGGGGAGGTACTAGCTCCAACTCGGTTTCACAGTGAAAACTGCAGGAACTTCAAACCGGCACTAGGAAACAGACTGAGAAAACAGAGACAAAGTGTCTCCTGAAACCCGTTCCCTTGGTGCTAGATGAACGAAAGTCTCTCCACTTGCTCAGTTCTGAGAGATAAGTGTGTGTGAAAGCCGTCCTTCACCAAGTTGTTGGGAACACAAAGTTTCTTTTCAGTTGCAAACTCCATTCCATACATATATATGGGGAGGTAGAAGCTCTAACTCGGTTTGACAGTGAAAACTGCATTAACTTCCAACCGGCACTAGGAAACAGACTGAGAAAGCAGAGAAAAAGTGTCTCCTGCAACCCGTTCCCTTGGTGCTAGATGAACGAACGTCTCTCCATTTGCTCAGTTCTGAGAGATAAGTGTGTGTGAAAGCCGTCCTTCAACTAGCTTGTTGGGAACACAAAGTTTCTTTTCAGTTGCAAACTCCATTGCATACATATATATGGGTAGGTACAAGCTCCAAATCGGTTTTACAGTGAAAACTGCAGGAACTTCAAACTGGCACTAGGAAACAGACTGAGGAAGCAGAGAAAAAGTGTCTCCTGCAACCCGTTCCCTTGGTTCTAGATGAACGAACGTCTCTCCACTTGCTCAGTTCTGAGAGAAAAGTGTGTGTGAAAGCCGTCCTTCACCTAGCTTGTTGGGAACACAAAGTTTCTTTTCAGTTGCAAACTCCATTCCATAAATATATATGGGGAGGTACTAGCTCCAACTCGGTTTGACAGTCAAAACAGCAGGAACTTGAAACCGGCACTAGGAAACAGAATGAGAAAGCAGAGGAAAAGTGTCTCCTGCAACCCGTTCCTTTGGTGCTAGATGGACGAACGTCTCTCCACTTGCTGACTTCTGAGAGATAAGTGTGTGTGAAAGCCGTCCTTCAACTAGCTTGTTGGGAACACAAAGTTTCTTTGCAGTTGCATACTCCATTCCATACATATATATGGGGAGGTACTAGCTCCAACTCGGTTTGACAGTGAAAACTGCAGGAACTTCAAACCGGCACTAGGAAACAGACTGAGAAAGCAGAGAAAATGTGTCTCCTGCAACCCGTTCCCTTGGTGCTAGATGAACGAACGTCTCTCCACTTGCTCAGTTCTGAGAGATAAGTGTGTGTGAAAGCCGTCCTTCACCTAGCTTGTTGGGAACACAAAGTTTCTTTTCAGTTGCAAACTCCATTCCATACATTTATATGGGGACGTACTAGCTCCAACTCGGTTTGACAGTGAAAACTGCAGGAACTTCAAACCGGCACTAGGAAACAGACTGAGAAAGCAGAGAAAAAGTGTCTCCTGCAACCAGTTCCCTTGGTGCTAGATGAACGAACGTCTCTCCACTTGCTCAGTTCTGAGAGATAAGTGTGTGTGAAAGACGTCCTTCACCTAGCTTGTTGGGAACACAAAGTTTCTTTTCAGTTGTAAACTCCATTCCATACATATATATGGGGAGGTACTAGCTCCAACTCGGTTTGACAGTGAAAACTGCAGGAACTTCAAACCGGCACTAGGAAACAGACTGAGAAAGGAGAGAAAAAGTGTCTCTTGCAACCCGTTCCCTTGGTGCTAGATGAACGAAAGTCTCTCCACTTGCTCAGTTCTGAGAGATAAGTGTGTGTGAAAGCCGACCTTCACCTAGCTTGTTGGGAACACAAAGTTTCTTTTCAGTTGCAAACTCCATTCCATACATATATATGGGGAGGTACTAGCTTCAACTCGATTTTACAGTGAAAACTGCAGGAACTTCAAACCGGCACTAGGAAACAGACTGAGAAAGCAGAGAAAATGTGTCTCCTGCAACCCGTTCCCTTGGTGCTAGATGAACGAACGTCTCTCCACTTGCTCAGTTCTGAGAGATAAGTGTGTGTGAAAGCCGTCCTTCACCTAGCTTGTTGGGAACACAAAGTTTCTTTTCAGTTGCAAACTCCATTCCATACATTTATATGGGGACGTACTAGCTCCAACTCGGTTTGACAGTGAAAACTGCAGGAACTTCAAACCGGCACTAGGAAACAGACTGAGAAAGCAGAGAAAAAGTGTCTCCTGCAACCAGTTCCCTTGGGGCTAGATGAACGAACGTCTCTCCACTTGCTCAGTTCTGAGAGATAAGTGTGTGTGAAAGACGTCCTTCACCTAGCTTGTTGGGAACACAAAGTTTCTTTTCAGTTGTAAACTCCATTCCATACATATATATGGGGAGGTACTAGCTCCAACTCGGTTTGACAGTGAAAACTGCAGGAACTTCAAACCGGCACTAGGAAACAGACTGAGAAAGGAGAGAAAAAGTGTCTCCTGCAACCCGTTCCCTTGGTGCTAGATGAACGAAAGTCTCTCCACTTGCTCAGTTCTGAGAGATAAGTGTGTGTGAAAGCCGACCTTCACCTAGCTTGTTGGGAACACAAAGTTTCTTTTCAGTTGCAAACTCCATTCCATACATATATATGGGGAGGTACTAGCTCCAACTCGGTTTGACAGTCAAAAAAGCAGGAACTTGAAACCGGCACTAGGAAACAGAATGAGAAAGCAGAGGAAAAGTGTCTCCTGCAACCCGTTCCTTTGGTGCTAGATGGACGAACGTCTCTCCACTTGCTGACTTCTGAGAGATAAGTGTGTGTGAAAGCCGTCCTTCAACTAGCTTGTTGGGAACACAAAGTTTCTTTGCAGTTGCATACTCCATTCCATACATATATATGGGGAGGTACTAGCTCCAACTCGGTTTGACAGTGAAAACTGCAGGAACTTCAAACCGGCACTAGGAAACAGACTGAGAAAGCAGAGAAAATGTGTCTCCTGCAACCCGTTCCCTTGGTGCTAGATGAACGAACGTCTCTCCACTTGCTCAGTTCTGAGAGATAAGTGTGTGTGAAAGCCGTCCTTCACCTAGCTTGTTGGGAACACAAAGTTTCTTTTCAGTTGCAAACTCCATTCCATACATTTATATGGGGACGTACTAGCTCCAACTCGGTTTGACAGTGAAAACTGCAGGAACTTCAAACCGGCACTAGGAAACAGACTGAGAAAGCAGAGAAAAAGTGTCTCCTGCAACCAGTTCCCTTGGTGCTAGATGAACGAACGTCTCTCCACTTGCTCAGTTCTGAGAGATAAGTGTGTGTGAAAGACGTCCTTCACCTAGCTTGTTGGGAACACAAAGTTTCTTTTCAGTTGTAAACTCCATTCCATACATATATATGGGGAGGTACTAGCTCCAACTCGGTTTGACAGTGAAAACTGCAGGAACTTCAAACCGGCACTAGGAAACAGACTGAGAAAGGAGAGAAAAAGTGTCTCCTGCAACCCGTTCCCTTGGTGCTAGATGAACGAAAGTCTCTCCACTTGCTCAGTTCTGAGAGATAAGTGTGTGTGAAAGCCGACCTTCACCTAGCTTGTTGGGAACACAAAGTTTCTTTTCAGTTGCAAACTCCATTCCATACATATATATGGGGAGGTACTAGTTTCAACTCGGTTTTACAGTGAAAACTGCAGGAACTTCAAACCGGCACTAGGAAACAGAATGAGAAAACAGAGAAACAGTGTCACCTGCAACCCGTTCCCTTGGTGCTAGATGAACGAACGTCTCTCCACTTGCTCAGTTCTGAGAGATAAGTGTGTGTGAAAGCAGTCCTTCACCTAGCTTGTTGGGAACACAAAGTTTCTTTTCAGTTGCAAACTCCATTCCATACTTATATATGGGGAGGTAGAAGCTCTAACTCGGTTTTACAGTGAAAACTGCAGGAACTTCAAACCGGCACTAGGAAACAGACTGAGAAAGCAGAGACAAAGTTTCTCCTGCAACCCGTTCCCTTGGTGCTAGATGAACGAACGTCTCTCCACTTGCTCAGTTCTGAGAGATGAGTGTGTGTGAAAGCCGTCCTTCACCTAGCTTGTTGGGAACACAAAGTTTCTTTTCAGTTGCAAACTCCATTCCATACATATATATGGGGAGGTACTAGCTCCAACTCGGTTTGACAGTGAAAACTGCAGGAACTTCAAACCGGCACTAGGAAACAGACTGAGAAAGCAGAGACAAAGTGTCTCCTGCAACCCGTTCCCTTGGTGCTAGATGAACGAACTTCTCTCCACTTGCTCAGTTCTGAGAGATAAGTGTGTGTGAAAGCCGTCCTTCAACTAGCTTGTTGGGAACACAAAGTTTCTTTTCAGTTGCAAACTCCATTCCATACATATATATGGGGAGGTACTAGCTCCAACTCGGTTTGACAGTGAAAACTTCAGGAACTTCAAACCGGCCTTAGGAAACAACTGAGAATGCAGAGAAAAAGTGTCTCCTGCAACCCGTTCCCTTGGTGCAAGATGAACGAACGTCTCTCCACTTGCTCAGTTCTGAGAGATAAGTGTGTGTGAAAGCCGTCCTTCACCTAGCTTGTTGGGAACACAAAGTTTCTTTTCAGTTGCAAACTCCATTCCATACACATATATGTGGAGGTACTAGCTCCAACTCGGTTTTACAGTGAAAATGCAGGAACTTCAAACCGGCACTAGGAAACAGACTGAGAAATCAGAGAAAAAGTGTCTCCTGCAACGCGTTCCCTTGCTGCTACATGAACGAACGTCTCTCCACTTGCTCAGTTCTGAGAGATAAGTGTGTGTGAAAGCCGTCCTTCACCTAGCTTGTTGGGAACACAAAGTTTCTTTTCAGTTTCAAACTCCATTCCATACATATATATGGGGAGGTAGAAGCTCCAACTCTGTTTGACAGTGAAAACTGCAGGAACTTCAAACCGGCACTGGGAAACAGTCTGAGAAAGCAGAGAAAAAGTGTCTCCTGCAACCCGTTAACTTGGTGCTAAATGAACGAATGTCTCTCCACTTGCTCAGTTCTGAGAGATAAGTGTGTGTGAAAGCCTTCCTTCACCTAGCTTGTTGGGAACACAAAGTTTCTTTTCAGTTGCAAACTCCATTCCATACATATATATGGGGAGGTACTAGCTCCAACTCGGTTTGAAAGTGAAAACTGCAGGAAATTCAAACCGGCACTAGGAAACAGACTGAGAAAGCAGAGAAAAAGTGTCTCCTGCAACCCGTTCCCTTGGTGCTAGATGAACGAACGTCTTTCCACTTGCTCAGTTCTGAGAGATGAGTGTGTGTGAAAGCCGTCCTTCACCTAGCTTGTTGGGAACACAAAGTTTCTTTTCAGTTGCAAACTCCATTCCATACATATATATGGGGAGGTACTAGCTCCAACTCGGTTTGACAGTGAAAACTGCAGGAACTTCAAACCGGCACTAGGAAACAGACTGAGAAAGCAGAGAAAAAGTGTCTCCTGCAACCCGTTCCCTTGGTGCTAGATGAACGAAAGTCTCTCCACTTGCTCAGTTCTGAGAGATAAGTGTGTGTGAAAGCCGACCTTCACCTAGCTTGTTGGGAACACAAAGTTTCTTTTCAGTTGCAAACTCCATTCCATACATATATATGGGGAGGTACTAGTTTCAACTCGGTTTTACAGTGAAAACTGCAGGAACTTCAAACCGGCACTAGGAAACAGACTGAGAAAGCAGAGACAAAGTTTCTCCTGCAACCCGTTCCCTTGGTGCTAGATGAACGAACGTCTCTCCACTTGCTCAGTTCTGAGAGATGAGTGTGTGTGAAAGCCGTCCTTCACCTAGCTTGTTGGGAACACAAAGTTTCTTTTCAGTTGCAAACTCCATTCCATACATATATATGGGGAGGTACTAGCTCCAACTCGGTTTGACAGTGAAAACTGCAGGAACTTCAAACCGGCACTAGGAAACAGACTGAGAAAGCAGAGAAAAAGTGTCTCCTGCAACCCGTTCCCTTGGTGCTAGATGAACGAACTTCTCTCCACTTGCTCAGTTCTGAGAGATAAGTGTGTGTGAAAGCCGTCCTTCAACTAGCTTGTTGGGAACACAAAGTTTCTTTTCAGTTGCAAACTCCATTCCATACATATATATGGGGAGGTACTAGCTCCAACTCGGTTTGACAGTGAAAACTTCAGGAACTTCAAACCGGCCCTAGGAAACAACTGAGAATGCAGAGAAAAAGTGTCTCCTGCAACCCGTTCCCTTGGTGCAAGATGAACGAACGTCTCTCCACTTGCTCAGTTCTGAGAGATAAGTGTGTGTGAAAGCCGTCCTTCACCTAGCTTGTTGGGAACACAAAGTTTCTTTTCAGTTGCAAACTCCATTCCATACACATATATGTGGAGGTACTAGCTCCAACTCGGTTTTACAGTGAAAATGCAGGAACTTCAAACCGGCACTAGGAAACAGACTGAGAAATCAGAGAAAAAGTGTCTCCTGCAACGCGTTCCCTTGCTGCTACATGAACGAACGTCTCTCCACTTGCTCAGTTCTGAGAGATAAGTGTGTGTGAAAGCCGTCCTTCACCTAGCTTGTTGGGAACACAAAGTTTCTTTTCAGTTTCAAACTCCATTCCATACATATATATGGGGAGGTAGAAGCTCCAACTCTGTTTGACAGTGAAAACTGCAGGAACTTCAAACCGGCACTGGGAAACAGTCTGAGAAAGCAGAGAAAAAGTGTCTCCTGCAACCCGTTAACTTGGTGCTAAATGAACGAATGTCTCTCCACTTGCTCAGTTCTGAGAGATAAGTGTGTGTGAAAGCCTTCCTTCACCTAGCTTGTTGGGAACACAAAGTTTCTTTTCAGTTGCAAACTCCATTCCATACATATATATGGGGAGGTACTAGCTCCAACTCGGTTTGAAAGTGAAAACTGCAGGAAATTCAAACCGGCACTAGGAAACAGACTGAGAAAGCAGAGAAAAAGTGTCTCCTGCAACCCGTTCCCTTGGTGCTAGATGAACGAACGTCTCTCCACTTGCTCAGTTCTGAGAGATGAGTGTGTGTGAAAGCCGTCCTTCACCTAGCTTGTTGGGAACACAAAGTTTCTTTTCAGTTGCAAACTCCATTCCATACATATATATGGGGAGGTACTAGCTCCAACTCGGTTTGACAGTGAAAACTGCAGGAACTTCAAACCGGCACTAGGAAACAGACTGAGAAAGCAGAGAAAAAGTGTCTCCTGCAACCCGTTCCCTTGGTGCTAGATGAACGAACGTCTCTCCACTTGCTCAGTTCTGAGAGATAAGTGTGTGTGAAAGCCGTCCTTCAACTAGCTTGTTGGGAACACAAAGTTTCTTTTCAGTTGCAAACTCCATTCCATACATATATATGGGGAGGTACTAGCTCCAACTCGGTTTGACAGTGAAAACTTCAGGAACTTCAAACCGGCCCTAGGAAACAACTGAGAATGCAGAGAAAAAGTGTCTCCTGCAACCCGTTCCCTTGGTGCAAGATGAACGAACGTCTCTCCACTTGCTCAGTTCTGAGAGATAAGTGTGTGTGAAAGCCGTCCTTCACCTAGCTTGTTGGGAACACAAAGTTTCTTTTCAGTTGCAAACTCCATTCCATACACATATATGTGGAGGTACTAGCTCCAACTCGGTTTTACAATGAAAATGCAGGAACTTCAAACCGGCACTAGGAAACAGACTGAGAAATCAGAGAAAAAGTGTCTCCTGCAACGCGTTCCCTTGCTGCTACATGAACGAACGTCTCTCCACTTGCTCAGTTCTGAGAGATAAGTGTGTGTGAAAGCCGTCCTTCACCTAGCTTGTTGGGAACACAAAGTTTCTTTTCAGTTTCAAACTCCATTCCATACATATATATGGGGAGGTAGAAGCTCCAACTCTGTTTGACAGTGAAAACTGCAGGAACTTCAAACCGGCACTGGGAAACAGTCTGAGAAAGCAGAGAAAAAGTGTCTCCTGCAACCCGTTAACTTGGTGCTAAATGAACGAATGTCTCTCCACTTGCTCAGTTCTGAGAGATAAGTGTGTGTGAAAGCCTTCCTTCACCTAGCTTGTTGGGAACACAAAGTTTCTTTTCAGTTGCAAACTCCATTCCATACATATATATGGGGAGGTACTAGCTCCAACTCGGTTTGAAAGTGAAAACTGCAGGAAATTCAAACCGGCACTAGGAAACAGACTGAGAAAGCAGAGAAAAAGTGTCTCCTGCAACCCGTTCCCTTGGTGCTAGATGAACGAACGTCTCTCCACTTGCTCAGTTCTGAGAGATAAGTGTGTGTGAAAGCCGTCCTTCACCTAGCTTGTTGGGAACACAAAGTTTCTTTTCAGTTGCAAACTCCATTCCATACATATATATGGGGAGGAACTAGCTCCAACTCGGTTTCACAGTTAAAACTGCAGGAACTTCAAACCGGCACTAGGAAACAGACTGAGAAAGCAGAGACAAAGTGTCTCCTGCAACCCGTTCCCTTGGTGCTAGATGAACGAACGTCTCTCCACTTGCTCAGTTCTGAGAGATAAGTGTGTGTGAAAGCCGTCCTTCAACTAGCTTGTTGGGAACACAAAGTTTCTTTTCAGTTGCAAACTCCATTCCATACATATATATGGGGAGGTACTAGCTCCAACTCGGTTTCACAGTGAAAACTGCAGGAACTTCAAACCGGCACTAGGAAACAGACTGAGAAAGCAGAGACAAAGAGTCTCCTGAAACCCGTTCCCTTGGTGCTAGATGAACGAAAGTCTCTCCACTTGCTCAGTTCTGAGAGATAAGTGTGTGTGAAAGCCGTCCTTCACCAAGTTGTTGGGAACACAAAGTTTCTTTTCAGTTGCAAACTCCATTCCATACATATATATGGGGAGGTAGAAGCTCTAACTCGGTTTGACAGTGAAAACTGCATTAACTTCCAACCGGCACTAGGAAACAGACTGAGAAAGCAGAGAAAAAGTGTCTCCTGCAACCCGTTCCCTTGGTGCTAGATGAACGAACGTCTCTCCATTTGCTCAGTTCTGAGAGATAAGTGTGTGTGAAAGCCGTCCTTCAACTAGCTTGTTGGGAACACAAAGTTTCTTTTCAGTTGCAAACTCCATTGCATACATATATATGGGTAGGTACAAGCTCCAAATCGGTTTTACAGTGAAAACTGCAGGAACTTCAAACTGGCACTAGGAAACAGACTGAGGAAGCAGAGAAAAAGTGTCTCCTGCAACCCGTTCCCTTGGTTCTAGATGAACGAACGTCTCTCCACTTGCTCAGTTCTGAGAGATAAGTGTGTGTGAAAGCCGTCCTTCACCTAGCTTGTTGGGAACACAAAGTTTCTTTTCAGTTGCAAACTCCATTCCATAAATATATATGGGGAGGTACTAGCTCCAACTCGGTTTGACAGTCAAAACAGCAGGAACTTGAAACCGGCACTAGGAAACAGAATGAGAAAGCAGAGGAAAAGTGTCTCCTGCAACCCGTTCCTTTGGTGCTAGATGGACGAACGTCTCTCCACTTGCTGACTTCTGAGAGATAAGTGTGTGTGAAAGCCGTCCTTCAACTAGCTTGTTGGGAACACAAAGTTTCTTTGCAGTTGCATACTCCATTCCATACATATATATGGGGAGGTACTAGCTCCAACTCGGTTTGACAGTGAAAACTGCAGGAACTTCAAACCGGCACTAGGAAACAGACTGAGAAAGCAGAGAAAAAGTGTCCCTGCAACCCGTTCCCTTGGTGCTACATGAACGAACGTCTCTCCACTTGCTCAGTTCTGAGAGATAAGTGTGTGTGAAAGCCGTCCTTCACCTAGCTTGTTGGGAACACAAAGTTTCTTTTCAGTTTCAAACACCATTCCATACATATATATGGGGAGGTAGAAGCTCCAACTCTGTTTGACAGTGAAAACTGCAGGAACTTCAAACCGGCACTGGGAAACAGTCTCAGAAAGCAGAGAAAAAGTGTCTCCTGCAACCCGTTCCCTTGGTGCTAAATGAACGAACGTCTCTCCACTTGCTCAGTTCTGAGAGATAAGTGTGTGTGAAAGCCGTCCTTCACGTAGCTTGTTGGGAAAACAAAGTTTCTTTTCAGTTGCAAACTCCATTCCATACATATATATGGGGAGGTACTAGCTCCAACTCGGTTTGACAGTGAAAACTGCAGGAACTTCAAACCGGCACTAGGAAACAGACTGAGAAAGCAGAGAAAAAGTGTCTCCTGCAACCCGTTCCCTTGGTGCTAGATGAACGAACGTCTCTCCACTTGCTCAGTTCTGAGAGATAAGTGTGTGTGAAAGCCGTCCTTCACCTAGCTTGTTGGGAACACAAAGTTTCTTTTCAGTTGCAAACTCCATTCCATACATATATATGGGGAGGAACTAGCTCCAACTCGGTTTCACAGTGAAAACTGCAGGAACTTCAAACCGGCACTAGGAAACAGACTGAGAAAGCAGAGACAAAGTGTCTCCTGCAACCAGTTCCCTTGGTACTAGATGAACGAAAGTCTCTCCACTTGCTCAGTTCTGAGAGATAAGTGTGTGTGAAAGCCGTCCTTCAACTAGCTTGTTGGGAACACAAAGTTTCTTTTCAGTTGCTAACTCCATTCCATACATATATATGGGGAGGTACTAGCTCCAACTCGGTTTCACAGTGAAAACTGCAGGAACTTCAAACCGGCACTAGGAAACAGACTGAGAAAGCAGAGACAAAGTGTCTCCTGAAACCCGTTCCCTTGGTGCTAGATGAACGAAATTCTCTCCACTTGCTCAGTTCTTAGAGATAAGTGTGTGTGAAAGCCGTCCTTCACCAAGTTGTTGGGAACACAAAGTTTCTTTTCAGTTGCAAACTCCATTCCATACATATATATGGGGAGGTAGAAGCTCTAACTCGGTTTGACAGTGAAAACTGCATTAACTTCCAACCGGCACTAGGAAACAGACTGAGAAAGCAGAGAAAAAGTGTCTCCTGCAACCCGTTCCCTTGGTGCTAGATGAACGAACGTCTCTCCATTTGCTCAGTTCTGAGAGATAAGTGTGTGTGAAAGCCGTCCTTCAACTAGCTTGTTGGGAACACAAAGTTTCTTTTCAGTTGCGAACTCCATTGCATACATATATATGGGTAGGTACAAGCTCCAAATCGGTTTTACAGTGAAAACTGCAGGAACTTCAAACTGGCACTAGGAAACAGACTGAGGAAGCAGAGAAAAAGTGTCTCCTGCAACCCGTTCCCTTGGTTCTAGATGAACGAACGTCTCTCCACTTGCTCAGTTCTGAGAGATAAGTGTGTGTGAAAGCCGTCCTTCACCTAGCTTGTTGGGAACACAAAGTTTCTTTTCAGTTGCAAACTCCATTCCATAAATATATATGGGGAGGTACTAGCCCCAACTCGGTTTGACAGTCAAAACAGCAGGAACTTGAAACCGGCACTAGGAAACAGAATGAGAAAGCAGAGGAAAAGTGTCTCCTGCAACCCGTTCCTTTGGTGCTAGATGGACGAACGTCTCTCCACTTGCTGACTTCTGAGGGATAAGTGTGTGTGAAAGCCGTCCTTCAACTAGCTTGTTGGGAACACAAAGTTTCTTTGCAGTTGCAAACTCCATTCCATACATATATATGGGGAGGTACTAGCTCCAACTCGGTTTGACAGTGAAAACTGCAGGAACTTCAAACCGGCACTAGGAAACAGACTGAGAAAGCAGAGAAAATGTGTCTCCTGCAACCCGTTCCCTTGGTGCTAGATGAACGAACGTCTCTCCACTTGCTCAGTTCTGAGAGATAAGTGTGTGTGAAAGCCGTCCTTCACCTAGCTTGTTGGGAACACAAAGTTTCTTTTCAGTTGCAAACTCCATTCCATACATATATATGGGGAGGTACTAGCTCCAACTCGGTTTGACAGTGAAAACTGCAGGAACTTCAAACCGGCACTAGGAAACAGACTGAGAAAGCAGAGAAAAAGTGTCCCTGCAACCCGTTCCCTTGGTGCTAGATGAACGAACGTCTCTCCACTTGCTCAGTTCTGAGAGATAAGTGTGTGTGAAAGCCGTCCTTCAACTAGCTTGTTGGGAACACAAAGTTTCTTTTCAGTTGCAAACTCCATTCCATACATATATATGGGGAGGTAGAAGCTCTAACTCGGTTTGACAGTGAAAACTGCAGGAACTTCAAACCGGCACTAGGAAACAGACTGAGAAAGCAGAGAAAAAGTGTCTCCTGCAACCCGTTCCTTTGGTGCTAGATGAACGAACGTCTCTCCATTTGCTCAGTTCTGAGAGATACGTGTGTGTGAAAGCCGTCCTTCAACTAGCTTGTTGGGAACACAAAGTTTCTTTTCAGTTGCAAATTCCATTGCATACATATATATGGGTAGGTACAAGCTCCAACTCGGTTTTACAGTGAAAACTGCAGAAACTTCAAACCGGCACTAGGAAACAGACTGAGGAAGCAGAGAAAAAGTGGCTCCTGCAACCCGTTCCCTTGGTTCTAGATGAACGAACGTCTCTCCACTTGCTCAGTTCTGAGAGATAAGTGTGTGTGAAAGCCGTCCTTCACCTAGCTTGTTGGGAACACAAAGTTTCTTTTCAGTTGCAAACTCCATTCCATACATATATATGGGGAAGTAGAAGCTCCAACTCTGTTTGACAGTGAAAACTGCAGGAACTTCAAACCGGCACTAGGAAACAGACTGAGAAAGCAGAGAAAAAGTGTCTCCTGCAACCCTTTCCTTTGGTGCTAGATGAACGAACGTCTCTCCGCTTGCTCAGTTCTGAGAGATAAGTGTGTGTGAAAGCCGTCCTTCACCTAGCTTGTTGGGAACACAAATTTTCTTTTCAGTTGCAAACTCCATTCCATACATATATATGGGGACGTACTAGCTCCAAATCTGTTTGACAGTGAAAACTGCAGGAACTTCAAACCGGCACTAGGAAACAGACTGAGAAAGCAGAGAAAAAGTGACTCCTGCAACCCGTTCCCTTGGTGCTAAATGAACGAACGTCTGTCCACTTGCTCAGTTCTGAGAGATAAGTGTGTGTGAAAGCCGTACTTCACATAGCTTGTTGGGAACACAAAGTTTCTTTTCAGTTGCAAACTCCATTCCATACATATATATGGGGAGGTACTAGCTCCAACTCGGTTTGACAGTGAAAACTGCAGGAACTTCAAACCGGCACTAGGAAACAGACTGAGAAAGCAGAGAAAAAGTGTCTCCTGCAACCCGTTCCCTTGGCGCTAGATGAACGAACGTCTCTCCACTTGCTCAGTTCTGAGAGATAAGTGTGTGTGAATGCAGTCCTTCACCTAGCTTGTTGGGAACACAAAGTTTCTTTTCAGTTGCAAACTCCATTCCATAAATATATATGGGGAGGTACTAGCTCCAACTCGGTTTGACAGTGAAAACTGCAGGAACTTCAAACCGGCACTAGGAAACAGACTGAGAAAGCAGAGACAAAGTGTCTCCTGCAACCCGTTCCCTTGATGCTAGATGAACGAACGTCTCTCCACTTGCTCAGTTCTGAGAGATAAGTGTGTGTGAAAGCCGTCCTTCACCTAGCTTGTTGGGAACACAAAGTTTCTTTTCAGTTGCAAACTCCATTCCATACGTATATATGGGGAGGTACTAGCTCCAACTCGTTTTTACAGTGAAAACTGCAGGAACTTCAAACCGGCACTAGGAAACAGACTGAGAAAGCAGAGAAAAAGTGTCTCCTGCAACCCGTTCCCTTGGTGCTAGATGAACGAACGTCTCTCCACTTGCTCAGTTCTGAGAGATAAGTGTGTGTGAAAGCCGTCCTTCACCTAGCTTCTTGGGAACACAAAGTTTCTTTTCAGTTGCAAACTCCATTCCATACATATATATGGGGAGGTACTAGCTCCAACTCGGTTTGATAGTGAAAACTGTAGGAACATCAAACCGGCACTAGGAAACAGACTGAGAAAGCAGAGTAAAAGTGTCTCCTGCAACCCGTTCCCTTGGTGCTAGATGAACGAACGTCTCTCCACTTGCTCAGTTCTGAGAGATAAGTGTGTGTGAAAGCCGTACTTCACCTAGCTTGTTGGGAACACAAAGTTTCTTTTCAGTTGCAAACTCCATTCCATACATATACATGGGGAGGTACTAGCTCCAACTCGGTTTGACAGTGAAAACTGCAGGAACTTCAAACCGGCACTAGGAAACAGACTGAGGAAGCAGAGAAAAAGTGTCCCCTGCAAACCGTTCCCTTGGTGCTAGATGAACGAACGTCTCTCCACTTGCTCAGTTCTGAGAGATAAGTGTGTGTGAAAGCCGAACTTCACCTAGCTTGTTGGGAACACAAAGTTTCTTTTCAGATGCAAACTCCATTCCATACATATATATGGGGAAGTACAAGCTCCAACTCGGTTTTACATTGAAAACTGCAGGAACTTCAAACCGGCACTAGGAAACAGACTGAGGAAGCAGAGAAATAGTTTCTCCAGCAACCCGTTCCCTTGGTGCTAGATGAACGAACGTCTCTCCACTTGCTCAGTTCTGAGAGATAAGTGTGTGTGAAAGCCGTCCTTCACCTACCTTGTTGGGAACACAAAGTTTCTTTTCAGTTGCAAACTCCATTCCATACATATATATGGGGAGGTACTAACTCCAACTCGGTTTTACAGTGAAAACTGCAGGAACTTCAAACCGGCACTAGGAAACAGACTGAGAAAACAGAGAAAAAGTGTCTCCTGCAACCCGTTCCCTTGGTGCTAGATGAACGAACGTCTCTCCACTTGCTAAGTTCTGAGAGATAAGTGTGTGTGAAAGCCGTCCTTCACCTAGCTTGTTTTGAACACAAAGTTTCTATTCAGTTGCAAACTCCATTCCATACATATATATGGGGAGGTACTGGCTCCAACACTGTTTGACAGTGAAAACTGAAGGAAATTCAAACCGGCACTAGGAAACAGACTAAGAAAGCAGAGACAAAGTGTCTCCTGCAACCAGTTCCCTTGGTGCTAGATGAACGAAAGTCTCTCCACTTGCTCAGTTCTGAGAGATAAGTGTGTGTGAAAGCCGTCCTTCAACTAGCTTGTTGGGAACACAAAGTTTCTTTTCAGTTGCAAACTCCATTCCATACATATATATGGGAAGGTACTAGCTCCAACTCGGTTTCACAGTGAAAACTGCAGGAACTTCAAACCGGCACTAGGAAACAGACTGAGAAAGCAGAGACAAAGTGTCTCCTGAAACCCGTTCCCTTGGTGCTAGATGAACGAAAGTCTCTCCACTTGCTCAGTTCTGAGAGATAAGTGTGTGTGAAAGCCGTCCTTCACCAAGTTGTTGGGAACACAAAGTTTCTTTTCAGTTGCAAACTCCATTCCATACATATATATGGGGAGGTAGAAGCTCTAACTCGGTTTGACAGTAAAAACTGCAGGAACTTCAAACCGGCACTAGGAAACAGACTGAGAAAGCAGAGAAAAAGTGTCTCCTGCAACCCGTTCCCTTGGCGCTAGATGAACGAACGTCTCTCCACTTGCTCAGTTCTGAGAGATAAGTGTGTGTGAATGCAGTCCTTCACCTAGCTTGTTGGGAACACAAAGTTTCTTTTCAGTTGCAAACTCCATTCCATAAATATATATGGGGAGGTACTAGCTCCAACTCGGTTTGACAGTGAAAACTGCAGGAACTTCAAACCGGCACTAGGAAACAGACTGAGAAAGCAGAGACAAAGTGTCTCCTGCAACCCGTTCCCTTGATGCTAGATGAACGAACGTCTCTCCACTTGCTCAGTTCTGAGAGATAAGTGTGTGTGAAAGCCGTCCTTCACCTAGCTTGTTGGGAACACAAAGTTTCTTTTCAGTTGCAAACTCCATTCCATACGTATATATGGGGAGGTAATAGCTCCAACTCGTTTTTACAGTGAAAACTGCAGGAACTTCAAACCGGCACTAGGAAACAGACTGAGAAAGCAGAGAAAAAGTGTCTCCTGCAACCCGTTCCCTTGGTGCTAGATGAACGAACGTCTCTCCACTTGCTCAGTTCTGAGAGATAAGTGTGTGTGAAAGCCGTCCTTCACCTAGCTTCTTGGGAACACAAAGTTTCTTTTCAGTTGCAAACTCCATTCCATACATATATATGGGGAGGTACTAGCTCCAACTCGGTTTGATAGTGAAAACTGTAGGAACATCAAACCGGCACTAGGAAACAGACTGAGAAAGCAGAGTAAAAGTGTCTCCTGCAACCCGTTCCCTTGGTGCTAGATGAACGAACGTCTCTCCACTTGCTCAGTTCTGAGAGATAAGTGTGTGTGAAAGCCGTACTTCACCTAGCTTGTTGGGAACACAAAGTTTCTTTTCAGTTGCAAACTCCATTCCATACATATACATGGGGAGGTACTAGCTCCAACTCGGTTTGACAGTGAAAACTGCAGGAACTTCAAACCGGCACTAGGAAACAGACTGAGGAAGCAGAGAAAAAGTGTCCCCTGCAAACCGTTCCCTTGGTGCTAGATGAACGAACGTCTCTCCACTTGCTCAGTTCTGAGAGATAAGTGTGTGTGAAAGCCGACCTTCACCTAGCTTGTTGGGAACACAAAGTTTCTTTTCAGATGCAAACTCCATTCCATACATATATATGGGGAAGTACAAGCTCCAACTCGGTTTTACATTGTAAACTGCAGGAACTTCAAACCGGCACTAGGAAACAGACTGAGGAAGCAGAGAAATAGTTTCTCCAGCAACCCGTTCCCTTGGTGCTAGATGAACGAACGTCTCTCCACTTGCTCAGTTCTGAGAGATAAGTGTGTGTGAAAGCCGTCCTTCACCTACCTTGTTGGGAACACAAAGTTTCTTTTCAGTTGCAAACTCCATTCCATACATATATATGGGGAGGTACTAACTCCAACTCGGTTTTACAGTGAAAACTGCAGGAACTTCAAACCGGCACTAGGAAACAGACTGAGAAAACAGAGAAAAAGTGTCTCCTGCAACCCGTTCCCTTGGTGCTAGATGAACGAACGTCTCTCCACTTGCTAAGTTCTGAGAGATAAGTGTGTGTGAAAGCCGTCCTTCACCTAGCTTGTTTTGAACACAAAGTTTCTATTCAGTTGCAAACTCCATTCCATACATATATATGGGGAGGTACTGGCTCCAACACTGTTTGACAGTGAAAACTGAAGGAAATTCAAACCGGCACTAGGAAACAGACTAAGAAAGCAGAGACAAAGTGTCTCCTGCAACCAGTTCCCTTGGTGCTAGATGAACGAAAGTCTCTCCACTTGCTCAGTTCTGAGAGATAAGTGTGTGTGAAAGCCGTCCTTCAACTAGCTTGTTGGGAACACAAAGTTTCTTTTCAGTTGCAAACTCCATTCCATACATATATATGGGAAGGTACTAGCTCCAACTCGGTTTCACAGTGAAAACTGCAGGAACTTCAAACCGGCACTAGGAAACAGACTGAGAAAGCAGAGACAAAGTGTCTCCTGAAACCCGTTCCCTTGGTGCTAGATGAACGAAAGTCTCTCCACTTGCTCAGTTCTGAGAGATAAGTGTGTGTGAAAGCCGTCCTTCACCAAGTTGTTGGGAACACAAAGTTTCTTTTCAGTTGCAAACTCCATTCCATACATATATATGGGGAGGTAGAAGCTCTAACTCGGTTTGACAGTGAAAACTGCATTAACTTCCAACCGGCACTAGGAAACAGACTGAGAAAGCAGAGAAAAAGTGTCTCCTGCAACCCGTTCCCTTGGTGCTAGATGAACGAACGTCTCTCCATTTGCTCAGTTCTGAGAGATAAGTGTGTGTGAAAGCCGTCCTTCAACTAGCTTGTTGGGAACACAAAGTTTCTTTTCAGTTGCAAACTCCATTGCATACATATATATGGGTAGGTACAAGCTCCAAATCGGTTTTACAGTGAAAACTGCAGGAACTTCAAACTGGCACTAGGAAACAGACTGAGGAAGCAGAGAAAAAGTGTCTCCTGCAACCCGTTCCCTTGGTTCTAGATGAACGAACGTCTCTCCACTTGCTCAGTTCTGAGAGATAAGTGTGTGTGAAAGCCGTCCTTCACCTAGCTTGTTGGGAACACAAAGTTTCTTTTCAGTTGCAAACTCCATTCCATAAATATATATGGGGAGGTACTAGCTCCAACTCGGTATGACAGTCAAAACAGCAGGAACTTGAAACCGGCACTAGGAAACAGAATGAGAAAGCAGAGGAAAAGTGTCCCCTGCAACCCGTTCCTTTGGTGCTAGATGGACGAACGTCTCTCCACTTGCTGACTTCTGAGAGATAAGTGTGTGTGAAAGCCGTCCTTCAACTAGCTTGTTGGGAACACAAAGTTTCTTTGCAGTTGCAAACTCCATTCCATACATATATATGGGGAGGTACTAGCTCCAACTCGGTTTGACAGTGAAAACTGCAGGTACTTCAAACCGGCACTAGGAAACAGACTGAGAAAGCAGAGAAAATGTGTCTCCTGCAACCCGTTCCCTTGGTGCTAGATGAACGAACGTCTCTCCACTTGCTCAGTTCTGAGAGATAAGTGTGTGTGAAAGCCGTCCTTCACCTAGCTTGTTGGGAACACAAAGTTTCTTTTCAGTTGCAAACTCCATTCCATACATATATATGGGGAGGTACTAGCTCCAACTCGGTTTGACAGTGAAAACTGCAGGAACTTCAAACCGGCACTAGGAAACAGACTGAGAAAGCAGAGAAAAAGTGTCTCCTGCAACCCTTTCCTTTGGTGCTAGATGAACGACCGTCTCTCCGCTTGCTCAGTTCTGAGAGATAAGTGTGTGTGAAAGCCGTCCTTCACCTAGCTTGTTGGGAACACAAATTTTCTTTTCAGTTGCAAACTCCAATCCATACATATATATGGGGACGTACTAGCTCCAAATCGGTTTGACAGTGAAAACTGCAGGAACTTCAAACCGGCACTAGGAAACAGACTGAGAAAGCAGAGAAAAAGTGACTCCTGCAACCCGTTCCCTTGGTGCTAAATGAACGAACGTCTGTCCACTTGCTCAGTTCTGAGAGATAAGTGTGTGTGAAAGCCGTACTTCACATAGATTGTTGGGAACACAAAGTTTCTTTTCAGTTGCAAACTCCATTCCATACATATATATGGGGAGGTACTAGCTCCAACTCGGTTTGACAGTGAAAACTGCAGGAACTTCAAACCGGCACTAGGAAACAGACTGAGAAAGCAGAGAAAAAGTGTCTCCTGCAACCCGTTCCCTTGGCGCTAGATGAACGAACGTCTCTGCACTTCCTCAGTTCTGAGAGATAAGTGTGTGTGAATGCAGTCCTTCACCTAGCTTGTTGGGAACACAAAGTTTGTTTTCAGTTGCAAACTCCATTCCATAAATATATATGGGGAGGTACTAGCTCCAACTCGGTTTGACAGTGAAAACTGCAGGAACTTCAAACCGGCACTAGGAAACAGACTGAGAAAGCAGAGACAAAGTGTCTCCTGCAACCCGTTCCCTTGATGCTAGATGAACGAACGTCTCTCGACTTGCTCAGTTCTGAGAGATAAGTGTGTGTGAAAGCCGTCCTTCACCTAGCTTGTTGGGAACACAAAGTTTCTTTTCAGTTGCAAACTCCATTCCATACGTATATATGGGGAGGTACTAGCTCCAACTCGTTTTTACAGTGAAAACTGCAGGAACTTCAAACCGGCACTAGGAAACAGACTGAGAAAGCAGAGAAAAAGTGTCTCCTGCAACCCGTTCCCTTGGTGCTAGATGAACGAACGTCTCTCCACTTGCTCAGTTCTGAGAGATAAGTGTGTGTGAAAGCCGTCCTTCACCTAGCTTCTTGGGAACACAAAGTTTCTTTTCAGTTGCAAACTCCATTCCATACATATATATGGGGAGGTACTAGCTCCAACTCGGTTTGATAGTGAAAACTGTAGGAACATCAAACTGGCACTAGGAAACAGACTGAGAAAGCAGAGTAAAAGTGTCTCCTGCAACCCGTTCCCTTGGTGCTAGATGAACGAACGTCTCTCCACTTGCTCAGTTCTGAGAGATAAGTGTGTGTGAAAGCCGTACTTCACCTAGCTTGTTGGGAACACAAAGTTTCTTTTCAGTTGCAAACTCCATTCCATACATATATATGGGGAGGTACTAGCTCCAACTCGGTTTGACAGTGAAAACTGCAGGAACTTCAAACCGGCACTAGGAAACAGACTGAGGAAGCAGAGAAAAAGTGTCCCCTGCAAACCGTTCCCTTGGTGCTAGATGAACGAACGTCTCTCCACTTGCTCAGTTCTGAGAGATAAGTGTGTGTGAAAGCCGACCTTCACCTAGCTTGTTGGGAACACAAAGTTTCTTTTCAGATGCAAACTCCATTCCATACATATATATGGGGAAGTACAAGCTCCAACTCGGTTTTACATTGAAAACTGCAGGAACTTCAAACCGGCACTAGGAAACAGACTGAGGAAGCAGAGAAATAGTTTCTCCAGCAACCCGTTCCCTTGGTGCTAGATGAACGAACGTCTCTCCACTTGCTCAGTTCTGAGAGATAAGTGTGTGTGAAAGCCGTCCTTCACCTACCTTGTTGGGAACACAAAGTTTCTTTTCAGTTGCAAACTCCATTCCATACATATATATGGGGAGGTACTAACTCCAACTCGGTTTTACAGTGAAAACTGCGGGAACTTCAAACCGGCACTAGGAAACAGACTGAGAAAACAGAGAAAAAGTGTCTCCTGCAACCCGTTCCCTTGGTGCTAGATGAACGAACGTCTCTCCACTTGCTAAGTTCTGAGAGATAAGTGTGTGTGAAAGCCGTCCTTCACCTAGCTTGTTTTGAACACAAAGTTTCTATTCAGTTGCAAACTCCATTCCATACATATATATGGGGAGGTACTGGCTCCAACACTGTTTGACAGTGAAAACTGCAGGAAATTCAAACCGGCACTAGGAAACAGACTAAGAAAGCAGAGAAAAAGTGTCTCCTGCAACCCGTTCCCTTGGGGCAAGAACTACGAACGTCTGTCCATTTGCTCTGTTCTGAGAGACATGTGTGTGTGAAAGCCGTCCTTCACCTAGCTTCTTGGGAACACAAAGTTTCTTTTCAGTTGCAAACACCATTCCATACATATATATGGGGAGGTAGAAGCTCCAACTCGGATTTACAGTGAAAACTGCAGGGACTTCAAACCGGCACTAGGAAACAGACTGAGAAAGCAGAGAAAAAGTGTCTCCTGCAACCCGTTCCCTTGGTGCTAGATGAACGAACGTCTCTCCACATGCTCAGTTCTGAGAGATAAGTGTGTGTGAAAGCCGTCCTTCACCTAGCTTGTTGGGAACACAAAGTTTCTTTTCAGTTGCAAACTCCATTCCATAAATATATATGGGGAGGTACAAGCTCCAACTCGGTTTTACAGTGAAAACTGCAGGAACTTCAAACCGGCACTAGGAAACAGACTGAGGAAGCAGAGAAAAAGTGTCTCCTGCAACCCGTTCCCTTGGTGCTAGATGAACGAACGTCTCTCCACTTGCTCAGTTCTGAGAGATATTTGTGTGTGAAAGCCGTCCTTCACCTAGCTTGTTGGGAACACAAAGTTTCTTTTCAGTTGCAAACTCCATTCCATACATATATATGGGGAGGTAGAAGCTCCAACTCTGTTTGACAGTGAAAACTGCAGGAACTTCAAACCGGCACTAGGAAACAGACTGAGAAAGCAGAGAAAATGTGTCTCCTGCAACCCTTTCCCTTGGTGCTAGATGAACGAACGTCTCTCCACTTGCTCAGTTCTGAGAGATAAGTGTGTGTGAAAGCCGTCCTTCACCTAGCTTGTTGGGAACACAAAGTTTCTTTTCAGTTGCAAACTCCATTCCATAAATATATATATGGGGAGGTACTAGCTCCAACTCGGTTTGACAGTGAAAACTGCAGGAACTTCAAACCGGCACTAGGAAACAGACTGAGGAAGCAGAGAAAAAGTGTCCACTTGCAAACCGTTCCCTTGGTGCTAGATGAACGAACGTCTCTCCACTTGCTCAGTTCTGAGGGATAAGTCTGTGTGAAAGCCGTCCTTCACCTAGCTTGTTGGGAACACAAAGTTTCTTTTCAGATGCAAACTCCATTCCATACATATATATGGGGAAGTACAAGCTCCAAATCGGTTTTACATTGAAAACTGCAGGAACTTCATACCGGCACTAGGAAACAGACTGAGGAAGCAGAGAAAAAGTTTCTCCAGCAACCCGTTCCCTTGGTGCTAGATGAACGAACGTCTCTCCACTTGCTCAGTTCTGAGAGATAAGTGTGTGTGAAAGCCGTCCTTCACCTACCTTGTGGGGAACACAAAGTTTCTTTTCAGTTGCAAACTCCATTCCATACATATATATGGGGAGGTACTAACTCCAACTCGGTTTTACAGTGAAAACTGCAGGAACTTCAAACCGGCACTAGGAAATAGACTGAGAAAACAGAGAAAAAGTGTCTCCTGCAACCCGTTCCCTTGGTGCTAGATGAACGAACGTCTCTCCACTTGCTCAGTTCTGAGAGATAAATGTGTGTGAAAGCCGAACTTCACCTAGCTTGTTGGGAACACAAAGTTTCTTTTCAGATGCAAACTCCATTCCATACATATATATGGGGAGGTACTGGCTCCAACACTGTTTGACAGTGAAAACTGCAGGAAATTCAAACCGGCACTAGGAAACAGACTAAGAAAGCAGAGAAAAAGTGTCTCCTGCAACCCGTTCCCTTGGTGCAAGAAGAACGAATGTCTGTCCATTTGCTCTGTTCTGAGAGACATGTGTGTGTGAAAGCCGTCCTTCACCTAGCTTCTTGGGAACACAAAGTTTCTTTTCAGTTGCAAACTCCATTCCATACATATATATGGGGAGGTAGAAGCTCCAACTCGGATTTACAGTGAAAACTGCAGGAACTTCAAACCGGCACTAGGAAACAGACTGAGAAAGCAGAGAAAAAGTGTCTCCTGCAACCCGTTCCCTTGGTGCTAGATGAACGAACGTCTCTCCACATGCTCAGTTCTGAGAGATAAGTGTGTGTGGAAGCCGTCCTTCACCTAGCTTGTTGGGAACACAAAGTTTCTTTTCAGTTGCAAACTCCATTCCATACATATATATGGGGAGGTACAAGCTCCAACTCGGTTTTACAGTGAAAACTTCAGGAACTTCAAACCGGCACTAGGAAACAGACTGAGGAAGCAGAGAAAAAGTGTCTCATGCAACCCGTTCCCTTCGTGCTAGATGAACGAACGTCTCTCCACTTGCTCAGTTTTGAGAGATAATTGTGTGTGAAAGCCGTCCTTCACCTAGCTTGTTGGGAACACAAAGTTTCTTTTCAGTTGCAAACTCCATTCCATACATATATATGGGGAGGTAGAAGCTCCAACTCTGTTTGACAGTGAAAACTGCAGGAACTTCAAACCGGCACTAGGAAACAGACTGAGAAAGCAGAGAAAATATGTCTCCTGCAACCCTTTCCCTTGGTGCTAGATGAACGAACGTCTCTCCACTTCCTCAGTTCTGAGAGATAAGTGTGTGTGAAAGCCGTCCTTCACCTAGCTTGTTGGGAACACAAATTTTCTTTTCAGTTGCAAACTCCATTCCATACATATATATGGGGAGGTACTAGCTCCAACTCGGTTTTACAGTGAAAACTGCAGGAACTTCAAACCGGCACTAGGAAACAGACTGAGGAAGCAGAGAAAAAGGTTTTTCCAGCAACCCGTTCCCTTGGTGGTAGATGAACGAACGTCTCTCCACTTGCTCAGTTCTGAGAGATAAGTGTGTGTGAAAGCCGTCCTTCACCTACCTTGTTGGGAACACAAAGTTTCTTTTCAGTTGCAAACTCCATTCCATACATATATATGGGGAGGTACTAACTCCAACTCGGTTTTACAGTGAAAACTGCAGGAACTTCAAACCGGCACTAGGAAACAGACTGAGAAAACAGAGAAAAAGTGTCTCCTGCAACCCGTTCCCTTGGTGCTAGATGAACGAACGTCTCTCCACTTGCTCAGTTCTGAGAGATAAGTGTGTGTGAAAGCCGTCCTTCACCTAGCTTGTTGGGAACACAAAGTTTCTTATCAGTTGCAAACTCCATTCCATACATATATATGGGGAGGTACTAGCTCCAACACTGTTTGACAGTGAAAACTGTAGGAAATTCAAACCGGCACTAGGAAACAGACTAAGAAAGCAGAGAAAAAGTATCTCCTGCAATCCGTTCCCTTGGTGCAAGAAGAACGAACGTCTGTCCACTTGCTGTGTTCTGAGAGACATGTGTGTGTGAAAGCCGTCCTTCACCTAGCTTGTTGGGAACACAAAGTTTCTTTTCAGTTGCAAACTCCATTCCATACATATATATGGGGAGGTAGTAGCTCCAACTCGGTTTGACAGTGAAAACTGCAGGAACTTCAAACCGGCACTAGGAAACAGACTGAGGAAGCAGAGAAAAAGTGTCCCCTGCAAACCGTTCACTTGGTGCTAGATGAACGAACGTCTCTCCACTTGCTCAGTTCTGAGAGATAAGTGTGTGTGAAAGCCGTCCTTCACCTAACTTGTTAGGAACACAAAGTTTCTTTTCAGATGCAAACTCCATTCCATACATATATATGGGGAAGTACAAGTTCCAACTCGGATTTACATTGAAAACTGCAGGAACTTCTAACCGGCACTAGGAAACAGACTGAGGAAGCAGAGAAATAGTTTCTCCAGCAACCCGTTCCCTTGGTGCTAGATGAACGAACGTCTCTCCACTTGCTCAGTTCTGAGAGATAAGTCTGTGTGAAAGCCGTCCTTCACCTACCTTGTTGGGAACACAAAGTTTCTTTTCAGTTGCAAACTCCATTCCATACATATATATGGGGAGGTACTAACTCCAACTCTGTTTTACAGTGAAAACTGCAGGAACTTCAAACCGGCACTAGGAAACAGACTGAGAAAACAGAGAAAAAGTGTCCCTGCAACCCGTTCCCTTGGTGCTAGATGAACGAACGTCTCTCCACTTGCTCAGTTCTGAGAGATAAGTGTGTGTGAAAGCCGTCCTTCACCTAGCTTGTTGGGAACACAAAGTTTCTATTCAGTTGCAAACTCCATTCCATACATATATATGGGGAGGTACTGGCTCCAACACTGTTTGACAGTGAAAACTGCAGGAAATTCAAACCGGCACTAGGAAACAGACTAAGAAAGCAGAGAAAAAGTGTCTCCTGCAACCCGTTCCCTTGGTGCAAGAAGAACGAACGTCTGTCCACTTGCTGTGTTCTGAGAGACATGTGTGTGTGAAAGCCGTCCTTAACCTAGCTTCTTGGGAACACAAAGTTTCTTTTCAGTTTCAAACTCCATTCCATACATATATATGGGGAGGTAGAAGCTCCAACTCGGATTTACAGTGAAAACTGCAGGAACTTCAAACCGGCACTAGGAAACAGACTGAGAAAGCAGAGAAAAAGTGTCTCCTGCAACCCGTTCCCTTGGTGCTAGATGAACGAACGTCTCTCCACATGCTCAGTTCTGAGAGATAAGTGTGTGTGAAAGCCGTCCTTCACCTAGCTTGTTGGGAACACAAAGTTTCTTTTCAGTTGCAAATCCATTCCATACATATATATGGGGAGGTAGAAACTCCAACTCTGTTTGACAGTGAAAACTGCAGGAACTTCAAACCGGCACTAGGAAACAGACTGAGAAAGCAGAGAAAATGTGTCTCCTGCAACCCTTTCCCTTGGTGCTAGATGAACGAACGTCTCTCCACTTGCTCAGTTCTGAGAGATAAGTGTGTGTGAAAGCCGTCCTTCACCTAGCTTGTTGGGAACACAAATTTTCTTTTCAGTTGCAAACTCCATTCCATACATATATATGGGGAGGTACTAGCTCCAAATCTGTTTGACAGTGAAAACTGCAGGAACTTCAAACCGGCACTAGGAAACAGACTGAGAAAGCAGAGAAAAAGTGTCTCCTGCAACCCGTTCCCTTGGTGCTAGATGAACGAACGTCTCTCCACTTGCTCAGTTCTGAGAGATAAGTGTGTGTGAAAGCCGTCCTTCACCTAGCTTGTTGGGAACACAAAGTTTCTTTTCAGTTGCAAACTCCATTCCATACATATATATGGGGAGGTACTAGCTCAAACTCGGTTTGACAGTGAAAACTGCAGGAACTTCAAACCGGCACTAGGAAACAGACTGAGAAAGCAGAGACAAAGTTTCTCCTGCAACCCGTTCCCTTGGTGCTAGATGAACGAACGTCTCTCCACTTGCTCAGTTCTGAGAGATAAGTGTGTGTGAAAGCCGTCCTTCACCTAGCTTGTTGGGAACACAAAGTTTCTTTTCAGTTGCAAACTCCATTCCATACGTATATATGGGGAGGTACTAGCTCCAACTCGGTTTTACAGTGAAAACTGCAGGAACTTCAAACCGGCACTAGGAAACAGACTGAGAAAGCAGAGAAAAAGTGTCACCTGCAACCCGTTCCCTTGGTGCTAGATGAACGAACGTCTCTCCACTTGCTCAGTTCTGAGAGATAAGTGTGGGTGAAAGCCGTCCTTCACCTAGCTTGTTGGGAACACAAAGTTTCTTTTCAGTTTCAAACTCCATTCCATACATATATATGGGGAGGTACTAGCTCCAACACTGACAGTGAAAACTGCAGGAACTTCAAACCGGCACTAGGAAACAGACTAAGAAAGCAGAGAAAAAGTGTCTCCTGCAACCCGTTCCCTTGGTGCAAAAAGAACGAAAGTCTGTCCACTTGCTCTGTTCTGAGAGACATGTGTGTGTGAAAGCCGTCCTTCACCTAGCTTCTTGGGAACACAAAGTTTCTTTTCAGTTGCAAACTCCATTCCATAAATATATATGGGGAGGTACAAGCTCCAACTCGGTTTTACAGTGAAAACTGCAGGAACTTCAAACCGGCACTAGGAAACAGACTGAGGAAGCAGAGAAAAAGTGTCTCCTGCAACCCGTTCCCTTGGTGCTAGATGAACGAACGTCTCTCCACTTGCTCAGTTCTGAGAGATAAGTGTGTGTGAAAGCCGTCCTTCACCTAGCTTGTTGGGAACACATAGTTTCTTTTCAGTTGCAAACTCCATTCCATACATATATATGGGGAGGTACTATCTCCAACTCGGTTTTACAGTGAAAACTGCAGGAACTTCAAACCGGCACTAGGAAACAGACTGAGGAAACAGAGAAAAAGTGTCTCATGCAACCCGTTCCCTTGGTGCTAGATGAACGAACGTCTCTCCACTTGCTCAGTTCTGAGAGATAATTGTGTGTGAAAGCCGTCCTTCACCTAGCTTGTTGGGAACACAAAGTTTCTTTTAAGTTTCAAACTCCATTCCATACATATATATGGGGAGGTAGAAGCTCAAACTCTGTTTGACAGTGAAAACTGCAGGAACTTCAAACCGGCACCAGGAAACAGACTGAGAAAGCAGAGAAAAAGTGTCTCCTGCAACCCGTTCCCTTGGTGCTAGATGAACGAACGTCTCCCCACTTGCTCAGTTCTGAGAGATAAGTGTGTGTGAAAGCCGTCCTTCACCTAGCTTGTTGGGAACACAAAGTTTCTTTTCAGTTGCAAACTCCATTCCATACATATATATGGGGAGGTACTAGCTCCAACTCGGTTTTACAGTGAAAACTGCAGGAACTTCAAACCGGCACTAGGAAACAGACTGAGGAAGCAGAGAAAAAGTGTCTCCTGCAACCCGTTCCCTTGGTTCTAGATGAACGAACGTCTCTCCACTTGCTCAGTTCTGAGAGATAAGTGTGTGTGAAAGCCCTCCTTCACCTAGCTTGTTGGGAACACAAAGTTTCTTTTCAGTTGCCAACTCCATTCCATACATATATATGGGGAGGTACTAGCTCCAACTCGGTTTGACAGTGAAAACTGCAGGAACTTCAAACCGGCACTAGGAAACAGACTGAGAAAGCAGAGTAAAAGTGTCTCCTGCAACCCGTTCCCTCGGTGCTACATGAACGAACGTCTCTCCACTTGCTCAGTTCTGAGAGATAAGTGTGTGTGAAAGCCGTCCTTCACCTAGCTTGTTGGGAACACAAAGTTTCTTTTCAGTTGCAAACACCATTCCATACATATATATGGGGAGGTACTAGCTCCAACTCGGTTTGACAGTGAAAACTGCAGGAACTTCAAACCGGCACTAGGAAACAGACTGAGAAAGCAGAGACAAAGTGTCTCCTGCAACCCGTTCCCTTGGTGCTAGATGAACGAACGTCTCTCCACTTGCTCAGTTCTGAGAGATAAGTGTGTGTGAAAGCCGTCCTTCACCTAGCTTGTTGGGAACACAAAGTTTCTTTTCAGTTGCAAACTCCATTCCATACATATATATGGGGAGGTAGAAGCTCTAACTCGGTTTGACAGTGAAAACTGCAGGAACTTCAAACCGGCACTAGGAAACAGACTGAGAAAGCAGAGAAAAAGTGTCTCCTGCAACCCGTTCCCTTAGTGCTAGATGAACGAACGTCTCTCCATTTGCTCAGTTCTGAGAGATAAGTGTGTGTGAAAGCCGTCCTTCAACTAGCTTGTTGGGAACACAAAGTTTCTTTTCAGTTGCAAACTCCATTGCATAAATATATATGGGGAGGTACAAGCTCCAACTCGGTTTTACAGTGAAAACTGCAGGAACTTCAAACCGGCACTAGGAAACAGACTGAGGAAGCAGAGAAAAAGTGTCTCCTGCAACCCGTTCCCTTGGTGCTAGATGAACGAACGTCTCTCCACTTGCTCAGTTCTGAGAGATAAGTGTGTGTGAAAGCCGTCCTTCACCTAGCTTGTTGGGAACACATAGTTTCTTTTCAGTTGCAAACTCCATTCCATACATATATATGGGGAGGTACTATCTCCAACTCGGTTTTACAGTGAAAACTGCAGGAACTTCAAACCGGCACTAGGAAACAGACTGAGGAAACAGAGAAAAAGTGTCTCATGCAACCCGTTCCCTTGGTGCTAGATGAACGAACGTCTCTCCACTTGCTCAGTTCTGAGAGATAATTGTGTGTGAAAGCCGTCCTTCACCTAGCTTGTTGGGAACACAAAGTTTCTTTTAAGTTTCAAACTCCATTCCATATATATATATGGGGAGGTAGAAGCTCAAACTCGGTTTGACAGTGAAAACTGCAGGAACTTCAAACCGGCACCAGGAAACAGACTGAGAAAGCAGAGAAAATGTGTCTCCTGCAACCCGTTCCCTTGGTGCTAGATGAACGAACGTCTCCCCACTTGCTCAGTTCTGAGAGATAAGTGTGTGTGAAAGCCGTCCTTCACCTAGCTTGTTGGGAACACAAAGTTTCTTTTCAGTTGCAAACTCCATTCCATACATATATATGGGGAGGTACTAGCTCCAACTCGGTTTTACAGTGAAAACTGCAGGAACTTCAAACCGGCACTAGGAAACAGACTGAGGAAGCAGAGAAAAAGTGTCTCCTGCAACCCGTTCCCTTGGTTCTAGATGAACGAACGTCTCTCCACTTGCTCAGTTCTGAGAGATAAGTGTGTGTGAAAGCCCTCCTTCACCTAGCTTGTTGGGAACACAAAGTTTCTTTTCAGTTGCCAACTCCATTCCATACATATATATGGGGAGGTACTAGCTCCAACTCGGTTTGACAGTGAAAACTGCAGGAACTTCAAACCGGCACTAGGAAACAGACTGAGAAAGCAGAGTAAAAGTGTATCCTGCAACCCGTTCCCTCGGTGCTACATGAACGAACGTCTCTCCACTTGCTCAGTTCTGAGAGATAAGTGTGTGTGAAAGCCGTCCTTCACCTAGCTTGTTGGGAACACAAAGTTTCTTTTCAGTTGCAAACACCATTCCATACATATATATGGGGAGGTACTAGCTCCAACTCGGTTTGACAGTGAAAACTGCAGGAACTTCAAACCGGCACTAGGAAACAGACTGAGAAAGCAGAGACAAAGTGTCTCCTGCAACCCGTTCCCTTGGTGCTAGATGAACGAACGTCTCTCCACTTGCTCAGTTCTGAGAGATAAGTGTGTGTGAAAGCCGTCCTTCACCTAGCTTGTTGGGAACACAAAGTTTCTTTTCAGTTGCAAACTCCATTCCATACATATATATGGGGAGGTAGAAGCTCTAACTCGGTTTGACAGTGAAAACTGCAGGAACTTCAAACCGGCACTAGGAAACAGACTGAGAAAGCAGAGAAAAAGTGTCTCCTGCAACCCGTTCCCTTAGTGCTAGATGAACGAACGTCTCTCCATTTGCTCAGTTCTGAGAGATAAGTGTGTGTGAAAGCCGTCCTTCAACTAGCTTGTTGGGAACACAAAGTTTCTTTTCAGTTGCAAACTCCATTGCATACATATATATGGGTAGGTACAAGCTCCAACTCGGTTTTACAGTGAAAACTGCAGGAACTTCAAACCGGCACTAGGAAACAGACTGAGGAAGCAGAGAAAAAGTGTCTCCTGCAACCCGTTCCCTTGGTTCTAGATGAACGAACGTCTCTCCACTTGCTCACTTCTGAGAGATAAGTGTGTGTGAAAGCCGTCCTTCACCTAGCTTGTTGGGAACACAAAGTTTCTTTTCAGTTGCAAACTCCATTCCATACATATATATGGGGAGGTACTAGCTCCAACTCGGTTTGACAGTCAAAACAGCAGGAACTTAAAACCGGCACTAGGAAACAGAATGAGAAAGCAGAGAAAAAGTGTCTCCTGCAACCCGTTCCCTTGGTGCTAGATGAACGAACGTCTCTCCACTTGCTCAGTTCTGAGAGATAAGTGTGTGTGAAAGCCGTCCTTCACCTAGCTTGTTGGGAACACAAAGTTTCTTTTCAGTTGCAAACTCCATTCCATACGTATATATGGGGAGGTACTAGCTCCAACTCGGTTTGACAGTGAAAACTGCAGGAACTTCAAACCGGCACTAGGAACCAGACTGAGAAAGCAGAGAAAATGTGTCTCCTGCAACCCTTTCCCTTGGTGCTAGATGAACGAACGTCTCTCCACTTGCTCAGTTCTGAGAGATAAGTGTGTGTGAAAGCCGTCCTTCACCTAGCTTGTTGGGAACACAAAGTTTCTTTTCAGTTGCAAACTCCATTTCATACATATATATGGGGAGGTACTAGCTCCAAATCTGTTTGACAGTGAAAACTGCAGGAACTTCAAATCGGCACTAGGAAACAGACTGAGAAAGCAGAGAAAAAGTGTCTCCTGCAACCCGTTCCCTTGGCGCTAGATGGACGAACGTCTCTCCACTTGCTCAGTTCTGAGAGATAAGTGTGTGTGAAAGCCGTCCTTCACCTAGCTTGTTGGGAACACAAAGTTTCTTTTCAGTTGCAAACACCATTCCATACATATATATGGGGAGGTACTAGCTCCAACTCGGTTTGACAGTGAAAACTGCAGGAACTTCAAACCGGCACTAGGAAACAGACTGAGAAAGCAGAGACAAAGTGTCTCCTGCAACCCGTTCCCTTGGTGCTAGATGAACGAACGTCTCTCCACTTGCTCAGTTCTGAGAGATAAGTGTGTGTGAAAGCCGTCCTTCACCTAGCTTGTTGGGAACACAAAGTTTCTTTTCAGTTGCAAACTCCATTCCATACATATATATGGGGAGGTTGAAGCTCTAACTCGGTTTGACAGTGAAAACTGCAGGAACTTCAAACCGGCACTAGGAAACAGACTGAGAAAGCAGAGAAAAAGTGTCTCCTGCAACCCGTTCCCTTAGTGCTAGATGAACGAACGTCTCTCCATTTGCTCAGTTCTGAGAGATAAGTGTGTGTGAAAGCCGTCCTTCAACTAGCTTGTTGGGAACACAAAGTTTCTTTTCAGTTTCAAACTCCATTGCATACATATATATGGGGAGGTACTAGCTCCAACTCGGTTTGACAGTCAAAACAGCAGGAACTTAAAACCGGCACTAGGAAACAGAATGAGAAAGCAGAGAAAAAGTGTCTCCTGCAACCCGTTCCCTTGGTGCTAGATGAACGAACGTCTCTCCACTTGCTCAGTTCTGAGAGATAAGTGTGTGTGAAAGCCGTCCTTCACCTAGCTTGTTGGGAACACAAAGTTTCTTTTCAGTTGCAAACTCCATTCCATACGTATATATGGGGAGGTACTAGCTCCAACTCGGTTTGACAGTGAAAACTGCAGGAACTTCAAACCGGCACTAGGAAACAGACTGAGAAAGCAGAGAAAAAGTGTCTCCTGCAACCCGTTCCCTTGGTGCTAGATGAACGAACGTCTCTCCACTTGCTCAGTTCTGAGAGATAAGTGTGTGTGAAAGCCGTCCTTCACCTAGCTTGTTGGGAACACAAAGTTTCTTTTCAGTTGCAAACTCCATTCCATACATATATATGGGGAGGTACTAGCTCAAACTCGGTTTGACAGTGAAAACTGCAGGAACTTCAAACCGGCACTAGGAAACAGACTGAGAAAGCAGAGACAAAGTTTCTCCTGCAACCCGTTCCCTTGGTGCTAGATGAACGAACGTCTCTCCACTTGCTCAGTTCTGAGAGATAAGTGTGTGTGAAAGCCGTCCTTCACCTAGCTTGTTGGGAACACAAAGTTTCTTTTCAGTTGCAAACTCCATTCCATACGTATATATGGGGAGGTACTAGCTCCAACTCGGTTTTACAGTGAAAACTGCAGGAACTTCAAACCGGCACTAGGAAACAGACTGAGAAAGCAGAGAAAAAGTGTCACCTGCAACCCGTTCCCTTGGTGCTAGATGAACGAACGTCTCTCCACTTGCTCAGTTCTGAGAGATAAGTGTGGGTGAAAGCCGTCCTTCACCTAGCTTGTTGGGAACACAAAGTTTCTTTTCAGTTTCAAACTCCATTCCATACATATATATGGGGAGGTACTAGCTCCAACACTGACAGTGAAAACTGCAGGAACTTCAAACCGGCACTAGGAAACAGACTAAGAAAGCAGAGAAAAAGTGTCTCCTGCAACCCGTTCCCTTGGTGCAAAAAGAACGAAAGTCTGTCCACTTGCTCTGTTCTGAGAGACATGTGTGTGTGAAAGCCGTCCTTCACCTAGCTTCTTGGGAACACAAAGTTTCTTTTCAGTTGCAAACTCCATTCCATAAATATATATGGGGAGGTACAAGCTCCAACTCGGTTTTACAGTGAAAACTGCAGGAACTTCAAACCGGCACTAGGAAACAGACTGAGGAAGCAGAGAAAAAGTGTCTCCTGCAACCCGTTCCCTTGGTGCTAGATGAACGAACGTCTCTCCACTTGCTCAGTTCTGAGAGATAAGTGTGTGTGAAAGCCGTCCTTCACCTAGCTTGTTGGGAACACATAGTTTCTTTTCAGTTGCAAACTCCATTCCATACATATATATGGGGAGGTACTATCTCCAACTCGGTTTTACAGTGAAAACTGCAGGAACTTCAAACCGGCACTAGGAAACAGACTGAGGAAACAGAGAAAAAGTGTCTCATGCAACCCGTTCCCTTGGTGCTAGATGAACGAACGTCTCTCCACTTGCTCAGTTCTGAGAGATAATTGTGTGTGAAAGCCGTCCTTCACCTAGCTTGTTGGGAACACAAAGTTTCTTTTAAGTTTCAAACTCCATTCCATACATATATATGGGGAGGTAGAAGCTCAAACTCTGTTTGACAGTGAAAACTGCAGGAACTTCAAACCGGCACCAGGAAACAGACTGAGAAAGCAGAGAAAAAGTGTCTCCTGCAACCCGTTCCCTTGGTGCTAGATGAACGAACGTCTCCCCACTTGCTCAGTTCTGAGAGATAAGTGTGTGTGAAAGCCGTCCTTCACCTAGCTTGTTGGGAACACAAAGTTTCTTTTCAGTTGCAAACTCCATTCCATACATATATATGGGGAGGTACTAGCTCCAACTCGGTTTTACAGTGAAAACTGCAGGAACTTCAAACCGGCACTAGGAAACAGACTGAGGAAGCAGAGAAAAAGTGTCCCCTGCAACCCGTTCCCTTGGTTCTAGATGAACGAACGTCTCTCCACTTGCTCAGTTCTGAGAGATAAGTGTGTGTGAAAGCCCTCCTTCACCTAGCTTGTTGGGAACACAAAGTTTCTTTTCAGTTGCCAACTCCATTCCATACATATATATGGGGAGGTACTAGCTCCAACTCGGTTTGACAGTGAAAACTGCAGGAACTTCAAACCGGCACTAGGAAACAGACTGAGAAAGCAGAGTAAAAGTGTATCCTGCAACCCGTTCCCTCGGTGCTACATGAACGAACGTCTCTCCACTTGCTCAGTTCTGAGAGATAAGTGTGTGTGAAAGCCGTCCTTCACCTAGCTTGTTGGGAACACAAAGTTTCTTTTCAGTTGCAAACACCATTCCATACATATATATGGGGAGGTACTAGCTCCAACTCGGTTTGACAGTGAAAACTGCAGGAACTTCAAACCGGCACTAGGAAACAGACTGAGAAAGCAGAGACAAAGTGTCTCCTGCAACCCGTTCCCTTGGTGCTAGATGAACGAACGTCTCTCCACTTGCTGAATTCTGAGAGATAAGTGTGTGTGAAAGCCGTCCTTCACCTAGCTTGTTGGGAACACAAAGTTTCTTTTCAGTTGCAAACTCCATTCCATACATATATATGGGGAGGTAGAAGCTCTAACTCGGTTTGACAGTGAAAACTGCAGGAACTTCAAACCGGCACTAGGAAACAGACTGAGAAAGCAGAGAAAAAGTGTCTCCTGCAACCCGTTCCCTTAGTGCTAGATGAACGAACGTCTCTCCATTTGCTCAGTTCTGAGAGATAAGTGTGTGTGAAAGCCGTCCTTCAACTAGCTTGTTGGGAACACAAAGTTTCTTTTCAGTTGCAAACTCCATTCCATAAATATATATGGGGAGGTACAAGCTCCAACTCGGTTTTACAGTGAAAACTGCAGGAACTTCAAACCGGCACTAGGAAACAGACTGAGGAAGCAGAGAAAAAGTGTCTCCTGCAACCCGTTCCCTTGGTGCTAGATGAACGAACGTCTCTCCACTTGCTCAGTTCTGAGAGATAAGTGTGTGTGAAAGCCGTCCTTCACCTAGCTTGTTGGGAACACATAGTTTCTTTTCAGTTGCAAACTCCATTCCATACATATATATGGGGAGGTACTATCTCCAACTCGGTTTTACAGTGAAAACTGCAGGAACTTCAAACCGGCACTAGGAAACAGACTGAGGAAACAGAGAAAAAGTGTCTCATGCAACCCGTTCCCTTGGTGCTAGATGAACGAACGTCTCTCCACTTGCTCAGTTCTGAGAGATAATTGTGTGTGAAAGCCGTCCTTCACCTAGCTTGTTGGGAACACAAAGTTTCTTTTAAGTTTCAAACTCCATTCCATACATATATATGGGGAGGTAGAAGCTCAAACTCTGTTTGACAGTGAAAACTGCAGGAACTTCAAACCGGCACCAGGAAACAGACTGAGAAAGCAGAGAAAAAGTGTCTCCTGCAACCCGTTCCCTTGGTGCTAGATGAACGAACGTCTCCCCACTTGCTCAGTTCTGAGAGATAAGTGTGTGTGAAAGCCGTCCTTCACCTAGCTTGTTGGGAACACAAAGTTTCTTTTCAGTTGCAAACTCCATTCCATACATATATATGGGGAGGTACTAGCTCCAAATCGGTTTTACAGTGAAAACTGCAGGAACTTCAAACCGGCACTAGGAAACAGACTGAGGAAGCAGAGAAAAAGTGTCTCCTGCAACCCGTTCCCTTGGTTCTAGATGAACGAACGTCTCTCCACTTGCTCAGTTCTGAGAGATAAGTGTGTGTGAAAGCCCTCCTTCACCTAGCTTGTTGGGAACACAAAGTTTCTTTTCAGTTGCCAACTCCATTCCATACATATATATGGGGAGGTACTAGCTCCAACTCGGTTTGACAGTGAAAACTGCAGGAACTTCAAACCGGCAATAGGAAACAGACTGAGAAAGCAGAGTAAAAGTGTCTCCTGCAACCCGTTCCCTCGGTGCTACATGAACGAACGTCTCTCCACTTGCTCAGTTCTGAGAGATAAGTGTGTGTGAAAGCCGTCCTTCACCTAGCTTGTTGGGAACACAAAGTTTCTTTTCAGTTGCAAACACCATTCCATACATATATATGGGGAGGTACTAGCTCCAACTCGGTTTGACAGTGAAAACTGCAGGAACTTCAAACCGGCACTAGGAAACAGACTGAGAAAGCAGAGACAAAGTTTCTCCTGCAACCCGTTCCCTTGGTGCTAGATGAACGAACGTCTCTCCACTTGCTGAATTCTGAGAGATAAGTGTGTGTGAAAGCCGTCCTTCACCTAGCTTGTTGGGAACACAAAGTTTCTTTTCAGTTGCAAACTCCATTCCATACATATATATGGGGAGGTAGAAGCTCTAACTCGGTTTGACAGTGAAAACTGCAGGAACTTCAAACCGGCACTAGGAAACAGACTGAGAAAGCAGAGAAAAAGTGTCTCCTGCAACCCGTTCCCTTAGTGCTAGATGAACGAACGTCTCTCCATTTGCTCAGTTCTGAGAGATAAGTGTGTGTGAAAGCCGTCCTTCAACTAGCTTGTTGGGAACACAAAGTTTCTTTTCAGTTGCAAACTCCATTGCATACATATATATGGGTAGGTACAAGCTCCAACTCGGTTTTACAGTGAAAACTGCAGGAACTTCAAACCGGCACTAGGAAACAGACTGAGGAAGCAGAGAAAAAGTGTCTCCTGCAACCCGTTCCCTTGGTTCTAGATGAACGAACGTCTCTCCACTTGCTCACTTCTGAGAGATAAGTGTGTGTGAAAGCCGTCCTTCACCTAGCTTGTTGGGAACACAAAGTTTCTTTTCAGTTGCAAACTCCATTCCATACATATATATGGGGAGGTACTAGCTCCAACTCGGTTTGACAGTCAAAACAGCAGGAACTTAAAACCGGCACTAGGAAACAGAATGAGAAAGCAGAGAAAAAGTGTCTCCTGCAACCCGTTCCCTTGGTGCTAGATGAACGAACGTCTCTCCACTTGCTCAGTTCTGAGAGATAAGTGTGTGTGAAAGCCGTCCTTCACCTAGCTTGTTGGGAACACAAAGTTTCTTTTCAGTTGCAAACTCCATTCCATACGTATATATGGGGAGGTACTAGCTCCAACTCGGTTTGACAGTGAAAACTGCAGGAACTTCAAACCGGCACTAGGAAACAGACTGAGAAAGCAGAGAAAAAGTGTCTCCTGCAACCCGTTCCCTTGGTGCTAGATGAACGAACGTCTCTCCACTTGCTCAGTTCTGAGAGATAAGTGTGTGTGAAAGCCGTCCTTCACCTAGCTTGTTGGGAACACAAAGTTTCTTTTCAGTTGCAAACTCCATTCCATACATATATATGGGGAGGTACTAGCTCAAACTCGGTTTGACAGTGAAAACTGCAGGAACTTCAAACCGGCACTAGGAAACAGACTGAGAAAGCAGAGACAAAGTTTCTCCTGCAACCCGTTCCCTTGGTGCTAGATGAACGAACGTCTCTCCACTTGCTCAGTTCTGAGAGATAAGTGTGTGTGAAAGCCGTCCTTCACCTAGCTTGTTGGGAACACAAAGTTTCTTTTCAGTTGCAAACTCCATTCCATACGTATATATGGGGAGGTACTAGCTCCAACTCGGTTTTACAGTGAAAACTGCAGGAACTTCAAACCGGCACTAGGAAACAGACTGAGAAAGCAGAGAAAAAGTGTCACCTGCAACCCGTTCCCTTGGTGCTAGATGAACGAACGTCTCTCCACTTGCTCAGTTCTGAGAGATAAGTGTGGGTGAAAGCCGTCCTTCACCTAGCTTGTTGGGAACACAAAGTTTCTTTTCAGTTTCAAACTCCATTCCATACATATATATGGGGAGGTACTAGCTCCAACACTGACAGTGAAAACTGCAGGAACTTCAAACCGGCACTAGGAAACAGACTAAGAAAGCAGAGAAAAAGTGTCTCCTGCAACCCGTTCCCTTGGTGCAAAAAGAACGAAAGTCTGTCCACTTGCTCTGTTCTGAGAGACATGTGTGTGTGAAAGCCGTCCTTCACCTAGCTTCTTGGGAACACAAAGTTTCTTTTCAGTTGCAAACTCCATTCCATAAATATATATGGGGAGGTACAAGCTCCAACTCGGTTTTACAGTGAAAACTGCAGGAACTTCAAACCGGCACTAGGAAACAGACTGAGGAAGCAGAGAAAAAGTGTCTCCTGCAACCCGTTCCCTTGGTGCTAGATGAACGAACGTATCTCCACTTGCTCAGTTCTGAGAGATAAGTGTGTGTGAAAGCCGTCCTTCACCTAGCTTGTTGGGAACACATAGTTTCTTTTCAGTTGCAAACTCCATTCCATACATATATATGGGGAGGTACTATCTCCAACTCGGTTTTACAGTGAAAACTGCAGGAACTTCAAACCGGCACTAGGAAACAGACTGAGGAAGCAGAGAAAAAGTGTCTCATGCAACCCGTTCCCTTGGTGCTAGATGAACGAACGTCTCTCCACTTGCTCAGTTCTGAGAGATAATTGTGTGTGAAAGCCGTCCTTCACCTAGCTTGTTGGGAACACAAAGTTTCTTTTAAGTTTCAAACTCCATTCCATACATATATATGGGGAGGTAGAAGCTCAAACTCTGTTTGACAGTGAAAACTGCAGGAACTTCAAACCGGCACCAGGAAACAGACTGAGAAAGCAGAGAAAAAGTGTCTCCTGCAACCCGTTCCCTTGGTGCTAGATGAACGAACGTCTCCCCACTTGCTCAGTTCTGAGAGATAAGTGTGTGTGAAAGCCGTCCTTCACCTAGCTTGTTGGGAACACAAAGTTTCTTTTCAGTTGCAAACTCCATTCCATACATATATATGGGGAGGTACTAGCTCCAACTCGGTTTTACAGTGAAAACTGCAGGAACTTCAAACCGGCACTAGGAAACAGACTGAGGAAGCAGAGAAAAAGTGTCTCCTGCAACCCGTTCCCTTGGTTCTAGATGAACGAACGTCTCTCCACTTGCTCAGTTCTGAGAGATAAGTGTGTGTGAAAGCCCTCCTTCACCTAGCTTGTTGGGAACACAAAGTTTCTTTTCAGTTGCAAACTCCATTCCATACATATATATGGGGAGGTACTAGCTCCAACTCGGTTTGACAGTCAAAACAGCAGGAACTTAAAACCGGCACTAGGAAACAGACTGAGAAAGCAGAGAAAAGTGTCTCCTGCAACCCGTTCCCTTGGTGCTAGATGAACGAACGTCTCTCCACTTGCTCAGTTCTGAGAGATAAGTGTGTGTGAAAGCCGTCCTTCACCTAGCTTGTTGGGAACACAAAGTTTCTTTTCAGTTGCAAACTCCATTCCATACGTATATATGGGGAGGTACTAGCTCCAACTCGGTTTGACAGTGAAAACTGCAGGAACTTCAAACCGGCACTAGGAAACAGACTGAGAAAGCAGAGAAAAAGTGTCTCCTGCAACCCGTTCCCTTGGTGCTAGATGAACGAACGTCTCTCCACTTGCTCATTTCTGAGAGATAAGTGTGTGTGAAAGCCGTCCTTCACCTAGCTTGTTGGGAACACAAAGTTTCTTTTCAGTTGCAAACACCATTCCTTACATATATATGGGGAGGTACTAGCTCCAACTCGGTTTGACAGTGAAAACTGCAGGAACTTCAAACCGGCACTAGGAAACAGACTGAGTAAGCAGAGAAAATGTGTCTCCTGCAACCCGTTCCCTTGGTGCTAGATGAACGAACGTCTCTCCACTTGCTCAGTTCTGAGAGATAAGTGTGTGTGAAAGCCGTACTTCACCTAGCTTCTTGGGAACACAAAGATTCTTTTAAGTTGCAAACTCCATTCCATAAATATATATGGGGAGGTACTAGCTCCAACTCGATTTGACAGTGAAAACTGTAGGAACTTCAAACCGGCACTAGGAAACAGTCTGAGAAAGCAGAGAAAGAGTGTCTCCTGCAACCCGTTCCCTTGGTGCTAGATGAACGAACGTCTCTCCACTTGCTCAGTTGTGAGAGATTAGTGTGTGTGAAACCGTACTTCACCTAGCTTGTTGGGAACACAAAGTTTCTTTTCAGTTGCAAACTCCATTCCATACATATATATGGGGAGGTACTAGCTCCAAGTCGGTTTTACAGTGAAAACTGCAGGAACTTCAAACCGGCACTAGGAAACAGACTGAGGAAGCAGAGAAAAAGTGTCCCCTGCAAACCGTTCCCTTGGTGCTAGATGAACGAACGTCTCTCCACTTGCTCAGTTCTGAGAGATAAGTCTGTGTCACAGCCGTCCTTCACCTAGCTTCTTGGGAACACAAAGTTTCTTTTCAGTTGCAAACTCCATTCCATACATATATATGGGGAGGTAGAAGCTCCAACTCGGTTTTACAGTGAAAACTGCAGGATCTTCAAACCGGCACTAGGAAACAGACTGAGAAAGCAGAGACAAAGTGTCTCCTGCAACCCGTTCCCTTGGTGCTAGATGAACGAACGTCTCTCCACTTGCTCAGTTCTGAGAGATAAGTGTGTGTGAAAGCCGCCCTTCAACTAGCTTGTTGGGAACACAAAGTATCTTTTCAGTTGCAAACTCCATTCCATAAATATATATGGGGAGGTACAAGCTCCAACTCGGTTTTACAGTGAAAAGTGCAGGAACTTCAAACCGGCACTAGGAAACAGACTGAGGAAGCAGAGAAAAAGTGTCTCCTGCAACCCGTTCCCTTGGTGCTAGATGAACGAACGTCTCTCCATTTGCTCAGTTCTGAGAGGTAAGTGTGTGTGAAAGCCGTCCTTCAACTAGCTTGTTGGGAACACAAAGTTTCTTTTCAGTTGCAAACTCCATTGCATACATATATATGGGTAGGTATAAGCTCCAAATCGGTTTTACAATGAAAACTGCAGGAACTTCAAACTTCACTAGGAAACAGACTGAGGAAGCAGAGAAAAAGTGTCTCCTGCAAACCGTTCCCTTGGTTCTAGATGAACGAACGTCTCTCCACTTGCTCAGTTCTGAGAGAAAAGTGTGTGTGAAAGCCGTCCTTCACCTAGCTTGTTGGGAACACAAAGTTTCTTTTCAGTTGCAAACTCCATTCCATATATATATATGGGGAGGTAAAAGCTCCAACTCGGTTTTAAGTGAAAACTGCAGGAACTTCAAACCGGCACTAGGAAACAGACTGAGAAACCAGAGTAAAAGTTTCCCCTGCAACCCGTTCCCTTTTTTGCTAGATGAACGAACGTCTCTCCACTTGCTCAGTTCTGAGAGATAATTGTGTGTGAAAGCCGTCCTTCACCTAGCTTGTTGGGAACACAAAGTTTCTTTTCAGTTGCAAACTCCATTCCATACGTATATATGGGGAGGTACTAGCTCCAACACTGACAGTGAAAACTGCAGGAACTTCAAACCGGCACTAGGAAACAGACTAAGAAAGCAGAGAAAAAGTGTCTCCTGCAACCCGTTCCCTTGGTGCAAGAAGAACGAAAGTCTGTCCACTTGCTCTGTTCTGAGAGACATGTGTGTGAGAAAGCCGTCCTTCACCTAGCTTCTTGGGAACACAAAGTTTCTTTTCAGTTGCAAACTCCATTCCATACATATATATGGGGAGGTACAAGCTCCAACTCGGTTTTACAGTGAAAACTGCAGGAACTTCAAACCGGCACTAGGAAACAGACTGAGGAAGCAGAGAAAAAGTGTCTCCTGCAACCCGTTCCCTTGGTGCTAGATGAACGAACGTATCTCCACTTGCTCAGTTCTGAGAGATAAGTGTGTGTGAAAGCCGTCCTTCACCTAGCTTGTTGGGAACACAAAGTTTCTTTTCAGTTGCAAACTCCATTCCATACATATATATGGGATGGTACTATCTCCAACTCGGTTTTACAGTGAAAACTGCAGGAACTTCAAACCGGCACTAGGAAACAGACTGAGGAAGCAGAGAAAAAGTGTCCCCTGCAAACCGTTCCCTTGGTGCTAGATGAACGAACGTCTCTCCACTTGCTCAGTTCTGAGAGATAAGTCTGTGTGAAAGCCGTCCTTCACCTAGCTTGTTGGGAACACAAAGTTTCTTTTCAGATGCAAACTCCATTCCATACATATATATGGGGAAGTACAAGCTCCAACTCGGTTTTACATTGAAAACTGCAGGAACTTCAAACCGGCACTAGGAAACAGACTGAGGAAGCAGAGAAAAAGTTTCTCCAGCAACCCGTTCCCTTGGTGCTAGATGAACGAACGTCTCTCCACTTGCTCAGTTCTGAGTGATAAGTGTGTGTGAAAGCCGTCCTTCACCTAGCTTGTTGGGAACACAAAGTTTCTTTTCAGTTGCAAACTCCATTCCATACATATATATGGGGAGGTACTAGCTCCAACAGTGTTTGACAGTGAAAACTGCAGGAAATTCAAACCGGCACTAGGAAACAGATTAAGAAAGCAGAGAAAAAGTGTCTCCTGCAACCCGTTCCCTTGGTGCAAGAAGAACGAACGTCTGTCCACTTGCTCTGTTCTGAGAAACATGTGTGTGTGAAAGCCGTCCTTCACCTAGCTTCTTGGGAACACAAAGTTTCTTTTCAGTTGCAAACTCCATTCCATACATATATATGGGGAGGTAGAAGCTCCAACTCGGTTTTACAGTGAAAACTGCAGGAACTTCAAACCGGCACTAGGAAACAGACTGAGAAAGCAGAGAAAAAGTTTCTCCAGCAACCCGTTCCCTTGGTGCAAAAAGAACGAACGTCTGTCCACTTGCTCTGTTCTGAGAAACATGTGTGTGTGAAAGCCGTCCTTCACCTAGCTTCTTGGGAACACAAAGTTTCTTTTCAGTTGCAAACTCCATTCCATACATATATATGGGGAGCTAGAAGCTCCAACTCGGTTTTACAGTGAAAACTGCAGGAACTTCAAACCGGCACTAGGAAACAGACTGAGAAAGCAGAGAAAAAGTGTCTCCTGCAACCCGTTCCCTTGGTGCTAGATGAACGAACGTCTCTCCACTTGCTCAGTTCTGAGAGATAAGTGTGTGTGAAAGCCGTCCTTCACCTAGCTTGTTGGGAACACAAAGTTTCTTTTCAGTTGCAAACTCCATTCCATACATATATATGGGGAGGTACTAGCTCCAACTCGGTTTTACAGTGAAAACTGCAGGAACTTCAAACCGGCACTAGGAAACAGACTGAGAAAGCAGAGAAAAAGTGTCTCCTGCAACCCGTTCCCTTGGTGCTAGATGAACGAACGTCTCTCCACTTGCTCAGTTCTGAGAGATAAGTGTGTGTGAAAGCCGCCCTTCAACTAGCTTGTTGGGAACACAAAGTTTCTTTTCAGTTGCAAACTCCATTCCATAAATATATATAGGGAGGTACAAGCTCCAACTCGGTTTTACAGTGAAAAGTGCAGGAACTTCAAACCGGCACTAGGAAACAGACTGAGGAAGCAGAGAAAAAGTGTCTCCTGCAACCCGTTCCCTTGGTGCTAGATGAACGAACGTCTCTCCATTTGCTCAGTTCTGAGAGGTAAGTGTGTGTGAAAGCCGTCCTTCAACTATCTTGTTGGGAACACAAAGTTTCTTTTCAGTTGCAAACTCCATTGCATACATATATATGGGTAGGTATAAGCTCCAACTCGGTTTTACAGTGAAAACTGCAGGAACTTCAAACTTCACTAGGAAACAGACTGAGGAAGCAGAGAAAAAGTGTCTCCTGCAAACCGTTCCCTTGGTTCTAGATGAACGAACGTCTCTCCACTTGCTCAGTTCTGAGAGAAAAGTGTGTGTGAAAGCCGTCCTTCACCTAGCTTGTTGGGAACACAAAGTTTCTTTTCAGTTGCAAACTCCATTCCATATATATATATGGGGAGGTAATAGCTCCAACTCGGTTTTAAGTGAAAACTGCAGGAACTTCAAACCGGCACTAGGAAACAGACTGAGAAACCAGAGTAAAAGTTTCCCCTGCAAACCGTTCCCTTTTTTGCTAGATGAACGAACGTCTCTCCACTTGCTCAGTTCTGAGAGATAATTGTGTGTGAAAGCCGTCCTTCACCTAGCTTGTTGGGAACACAAAGTTTCTTTTCAGTTGCAAACTCCATTCCATACGTATATATGGGGAGATACTAGCTCCAACTCGGTTTTACAGTGAAAACTGCAGGAACTTCAAACCGGCACTAGGAAACAGACTGAGGAAGCAGAGAAAAAGTGTCCCCTGCAAACCGTTCCCTTGGTGCTAGATGAACGAACGTCTCTCCACTTGCTCAGTTCTGAGAGATAAGTCTGTGTGAAAGCCGTCCTTCACCTAGCTTGTTGGGAACACAAAGTTTCTTTTCAGATACAAACTCCATTCCATACATATATATGGGGAAATACAAGCTCCAACACGGTTTTACATTGAAAACTGCAGGAACTTCAAATCGGCACTAGGAAACAGACTGAGGAAGCAGAGAAAAAGTTTCTCCAGCAACCCGTTCCCTTGGTGCAAGAAGAACGAACGTCTGTCCACTTGCTCTGTTCTGAGAAACATGTGTGTGTGAAAGCCGTCCTTCCCCTAGCTTGTTGGGAACACAAAGTTTCTTTTCAGTTGCAAACTCCATTCCATACATATATATGGGGAGGTAGAAGCTCCAACTCGGTTTTACAGTGAAAACTGCAGGAACTTCAAACCGGCACTAGGAAACAGACTGAGAAAGCAGAGAAAAAGTGACTCCTGCAACCCGTTCCCTTGGTGCTAGATGAACGAACGTCTCTCCACTTGCTCAGTTCTGAGAGATAAGTGTGTGTGAAAGCCGTCCTTCACCTAGCTTGTTGGGAACACAAAGTTTCTTTTCAGTTGCAAACTCCATTCCATACATATATATGGGGAGGTACTAGCTCCAACTCGGTTTTACAGTGAAAACTGCAGGAACTTCAAACCGGCACTAGGAAACAGAATGAGAAAGCAGAGAAAAAGTGTCTCCTGCAACCCGTTCCCTTGGTGCTAGATGAACGAACGTCTCTCCACTTGCTCAGTTCTGAGAGATAAGTGTGTGTGAAAGCCGTCCTTCACCTAGCTTGTTGGGAACAGAAAGTTTCTTTTCAGTTGCAAACTCCATTCCATACATATATATGGGGAGGTACTAGCTCCAACTCGGTTTTACAGTGAAAACTGCAGGAACTTCAAACCGGCACTAGGAAACAGACTGAGAAAGCAGAGAAAAAGTGTCTCCTGCAACCCGTTCCCTTGGTGCTAGATGAACGAACGTCTCTCCACTTGCTCAGTTCTGAGAGATAAATGTGTGTGAAAGCCGTCCTTCACCTAGCTTGTTGGGAACACAAAGTTTCTTTTCAGTTGCAAACTCCATTCCATACATATATATGGGGAGGTACAAGCTCCAACTCGGTTTTACAGTGAAAACTGCAGGAACTTCAAACCGGCACTAGGAAACAGTCTGAGAAAGCAGAGAAAAAGTTTCTCATGCAACCCGTTCCCTTGGTGCTAGATGAACGAACGTCTCTCCACTTCCTCAGTTCTGAGAGATAAGTGTGTGTGAAAGCGGTCCTTCACCTAGCTTGTTGGGAACACAAAGTTTCTTTTCAGTTGCAAACTCCATTCCATACATATATATGGGGAGGTACTAGCTCCAACTCGGTTTTACAGTGAAAACTGCAGGAACTTCAAACCGGCACTAGGAAACAGACTGAGAAAGCAGAGAAAAAGTGTCTCCTGCAACCCGTTCCCTTGGTGCTAGATGAACGAACGTCTCTCCACTTGCTCAGTTCTGAGAGATAAGTGTGTGTGAAAGCCGTCCTTCACCTAGCTTGTTGGGAACACAAAGTTTCTTTTCAGTTGCAAACTCCATTCCATACATTTATATGGGGAGGTACTAGCTCCAACTCGGTTTGACAGTGAAAACTGCAGGAACTTCAAACCGGCACTAGGAAACAGACTGAGAAAGCAGAGAAAAAGTGTCTCATGCAACCCGTTCCCTTGGTGCTAGATGAACGAACGTCTCTCCACTTGCTCAGTTCTGAGAGATAAGTGTGTGTGAAAGCCGTCCTTCACCTAGCTTGTTGGGAACACAAAGTTTCCTTTCAGTTGCAAACTCCATTCCATACTTATATATGGGAGGTACTAGCTCCAACTCGGTTTTACAGTGAAAACTGCAGGAACTTCAAACCGGCACTAGGAAACAGACTGAGAAAGCAGAGAAAAAGTGTCTCCTGCAACCAGTTCCCTTGGTGCTAGATGAACGAACGTCTCTCCACTTGCTCAGTTCTGAGAGATAAGTGTGTGTGAAAGCCGTCCTTCACCTAGCTTGTTGGGTACACAAAGTTTCTTTTCAGTTGCAAACTCCATTCCATACATTTATATGGGGAGGTACTAGCTCCAACTCGGTTTGACAGTGAAAACTGCAGGAACTTCAAACCGGCACTAGGAAACAGACTGAGAAAGCAGAGAAAAAGTGTCTCCTGCAACCAGTTCCCTTGGTGCTAGATGAACGAACGTCTCTCCACTTGCTCAGTTCTGAGAGATAAGTGTGTGTGAAAGCCGTCCTTCACCTAGCTTGTTGGGAACACAAAGTTTCTTTTCAGTTGCAAACTCCATTCCATATATATATATGGTAGGTACTAGCTCCAACTCGGTTTTACAGTGAAAACTGCAGGAACTTCAAACCGGCACTAGGAAACAGACTGAGAAAGCAGAGAAAAAGTGTCTCCTGCAACCAGTTCCCTTGGTGCTAGATGAACGAACGTCTCTCCACTTGCTCAGTTCTGAGAGATAAGTGTGTGTGAAAGCCGTCCTTCACCTAGCTTGTTGGGTACACAAAGTTTCTTTTCAGTTGCAAACTCCATTCCATACATTTATATGGGGAGGTACTAGCTCCAACTCGGTTTGACAGTGAAAACTGCAGGAACTTCAAACCGGCACTAGGAAACACACTGAGAAAGCAGAGAAAAAGTGTCTCATGCAACCCGTTCCCTTGGTGCTAGATGAACGAACGTCTCTCCATTTGCTCAGTTCTGAGAGATAAGTGTGTGTGAAAGCCGTCCTTCACCTAGCTTGTTGGGAACACAAAGTTTCTTTTCAGTTGCAAACTCGATTCCATACATATATATGGGGAGGTACTAGCTCCAACTCGGTTTGACAGTGAAAACTGCAGGAACTTCCAACCGGCACCAGGAAAGAGACTGAGAAAGCTGAGAAAAAGTGTCTCATGCAACGCGTTCCCTTGGTGCTAGATGAACGAACGTCTCTCCACTTGCTCAGTTCTGAGAGATAAGTGTGTGTGAAAGCCGTCCTTCACCTAGCTTGTTGGGAACACAAAGTTTCTTTTCAGTTGCAAACTCCATTCCATATATATATATGGTAGGTACTAGCTCCAACTCGGTTTTACAGTGAAAACTGCAGGAACTTCAAACCGGCACTAGGAAACACACTGAGAAAGCAGAGAAAAATTGTCTCCTGCAACCCGTTCCCTTGGTGCTAGATGAACGAACGTCTCTCCACTTGCTCAGTTCTGAGAGATAAGTGTGTGTGAAAGCCGTACTTCACCTAGCTTTTTGGGAACACAAAGTTTCTTTTCAGTTGCAAACTCCATTCCATAAATATATATGGGGAGGTACAAGCTCCAACTCGGTTTTACAGTGAAAACTGCAGGAACTTCAAACCGGCACTAGGAAACAGACTGAGGAAGCAGAGAAAAAGTGTCTCCTGAAACCCGTTCCCTTGGTTCTAGATGAACGAACGTCCCTCCACTTGCTCAGTTATGAGGGATAAGTGTGTGTGAAAGCCGTCCTTCACCTAGCTTGTTGGGAACACAAAGTTTCTTTTCAGTTGCAAACTCGATTCCATACATATATATGGGGAGGTTCTAGCTCCAACACGGTTTGACAGTGAAAACTGCAGGAACTTCAAACCGGCACTAGGAAACAGACTGAGAAAGCAGAGAAAAAGTGTCTCATGCAACCCGTTCCTTTGGTGCTAGATGAACGAAAGTCTCTCCACTTGCTCAGTTCTGAGAGATAAGTGTGTGTGAAAGCCGTCCTTCACCTAGCTTGTTGGGAACACAAAGTTTCTTTTCAGTTGCAAACTCCATTCCATACATATATTTTGGGAGGTACTAGCTCCAACTCGGTTTGACAGTGAAAACTGCAGGAATTTCAAACCGGCACTGGGAAACAGACTGAGAAAGCAGAGAAAAAGTGTCTCATGCAACCCGTTCCCGTGGTGCTAGATGAACGAACGTCTCTCCACTTGCTCAGTTCTGAGAGATAATTGTGTGTGAAAGCCGTCCTTCACCTACCTTGTTGGGAACACAAAGTTTCTTTTCAGTTGCAAACTGCATTCCATACATATATATGGGGAGGTACTAGCTCCAACTCGGTTTTACAGTGAAAACTGCAGGAATTTCAAACCGGCACTAGGAAACAGAATGAGAAAGCAGAGAAAAAGTGTCTCCTGCAACCCGTTCCCTTGGTGCTAGATGAACGAACGTCTCTCCACTTGCTCAGTTCTGAGAGATAAGTGTGTGTGAAAGCCGTCCTTCACCTAGCTTGTTGGGAACACAAAAGTTCTTTTCAGTTGCAAACTCCATTCCATACATATATATGGGGAGGTACTAGTTCCAACTCGGTTTTACAGTGAAAACTGCAGGAACTTCAAACCGGCACTAGGAAACAGACTGAGAATGCAGAGAAAAAGTGTCTCTTGCAACCCGTTCCCTTGGTGCTAGATGAACGAACGTCTCTCCACTTGCTCAGTTCTGAGAGATAAGTGTGTGTGAAAGCAGTCCTTCACCTAGCTTGTTGGGAACACAAAGTTTCTTTTCAGTTGCAAACTCCATTCCATACTTATATATGGGGAGGTAGAAGCTCTAACCCGGTTTTACAGTGAAAACAGCATTAACTTCAAACCAGCACTAGGAAACAGTCTGAGAAAGCAGAGAAAACGTGTCTCCTGCAACCCGTTCCCTTGGTGCTAGATGAACGAACGTCTCTCCACTTGCTCAGTTCTGAGAGATAATTGTGTGTGAAAGCCGTCCTTCACCTACCTTGTTGGGAACACAAAGTTTCTTTTCAGTTGCAAACTGCATTCCATACATATATATGGGGAGGTACTAGCTCCAACTCGGTTTGACAGTGAAAACTGCAGGAACTTCAAACCGGCACTAGGAAACAGACTGAGGTAGCAGAGAAATAGTGTCTCCTGCAACCCGTTCCCTTGGTGCTAGATGAACGAACGTCTCTCCACTTGCTCAGTTCTGAGAGATAAGTGTGTGTGAAAGCCGTCCTTCACCTAGCTTGTTGGGAACACAAAGTTTCTTTTCAGTTGCAAACTCCATTCCATACATATATATGGGGAGGTACTAGCTCCAACTCGGTTTTACAGTGAAAACTGCAGGAACTTCAAACCGGCACTAGGAAACAGACTGAGAAAGCTGAGAAAAAGTGTCTCATGCAACCCGTTCCCTTGGTGCTAGATGAACGAACGTCTCTCCACTTGCTCAGTTCTGAGAGATAATTGTGTGTGAAAGCCGTCCTTCACCTAGCTTGTTGGGAACACAAAGTTTCTTTTCAGTTGCAAACTCCATTCCATACATATATATGGGGAGGTACTAGCTCCAACTCGGTTTTACAGTGAAAACTGCAGGAACTTCAAACAGGCACTAGGAAACAGACTGAGAAAGCAGAGAAAAATTGTCTCCTGCAACCCGTTCCCTTGGTGCTAGATGAACGAACGTCTTTCCACTTCCTCAGTTCTGAGAGATAAGTGTGTGTGAAAGCCGTCCTTTACCTAGCTTTTTGGGAACACAAAGTTTCTTTTCAGTTGCAAACTCCATTCCATACATATATATGGGGAGGTACTAGCTCCAAATCTGTTTGACAGTGAAAACTGCAGGAACTTCAAACCGGCACTAGGAAACAGACTAAGAAAGCAGAGAAAAAGTGTCTCCTGCAACCCGTTCCCTTGGTGCTAGAAGAACGAACGTCTGTCCACTTGCTCTGTTCTAAGAGATATGTGTGTGTGAAAGACGTCCTTCACCTAGCTTCTTGGGAACACAAAGTTTCTTTTCAGTTGCAAACTCCATTCCATACATATATATGGGGAGGTAGAAGCTCCAACTCGGTTTTACAGTGAAAACTGCAGGAACTTCAAACCGGCACTAGGAAACAGACTGAGAAAGCAGAGAAAAAGTGTCTCCTGCAACCCGTTCCCTTGGTGCTAGATGAACGAACGTCTCTCCAATTGCTCAGTTCTGAGAGATATGGGTGTTTGAAAGCCACACTTCATCCTAGCTTGTTGGGAACACAAAGTTTCTTTTCAGTTGCAAACTCCATTGCATACATATATATGGGTAGGTATAAGCTCCAACTCGGTTTTACAGTGAAAACTGCAGGAACTTCAAACTTCACTAGGAAACAGACTGAGGAAGCAGAGAAAAAGTGTCTCCTGCAAACCGTTCCCTTGGTTCTAGATGAAAGAACGTCTCTCCACTTGCTCAGTTCTGAGAGAAAAGTGTGTGTGAAAGCCGTCCTTCACCTAGCTTGTTGGGAACACAAAGTTTCTTTTAAGTTTCAAACTCCATTCCATACATATATATGGGGAGGTAGAAGCTCAAACTCTGTTTGACAGTGAAAACTGCAGGAACTTCAAACCGGCACTAGGAAACAGACTGAGAAAGCAGAGAAAAAGTGTCTCCTGCAACCCGTTCCCTTGGTGGTAGATGAACGAACGTCTGTCCACTTGCTCAGTTCTGAGAGATAAGTGTGTGTGAATGCCGTCCTTCACCTAGCTTGTTGGGAACACAAAGTTTCTTTTCAGTTGCAAACTCCATTCCATACATATATATGGGGAGGTACAAGCTCCAACTCGGTTTGACAGTGAAAACTGCAGGAACTTCAAACCGGCACTAGGAAACAGACTGAGAAAGCAGAGAAAAAGGGTCTCCTGCAACCCGTTCCCTTGGTGCTAGATGAACGAACGTCTCTCCACTTGCTCAGTTCTGAGAGATAATTGTGTGTGAAAGCCGTCCTTCACCTAGCTTGTTGGGAACACAAAGTTTCTTTTCAGTTGCAAACTCCATTCCATACATATATATGGGGAGGTACTAGCTCCAACTCGGTTTTACAGTGAAAACTGCAGGAACTTCAAACTGGCACTTGGAAACAGACTGAAAAAGCAGAGAAAAAGTGTCTCCTGCAACCCGTTCCCTTGGTGCTAGATGAACGAACGTCTCTCCACTTGCTCAGTTCTGAGAGATAAGTGTGTGTGAAAGCCGTCCTTCACCTAGCTTGTTGGGAACACAAAGTTTCTTTTCAGTTGCAAACTCCATTCCATACATATATATGGGGAGGTACAAGCTCCAACTCGGTTTTACAGTGAAAACTGCAGGAACTTCAAACCGGCACTAGGAAACAGTCTGAGAAAGCAGAGAAAAAGTTTCTCATGCAACCCGTTCCCTTGGTGCTAGATGAACGAACGTCTCTCCACTTCCTCAGTTCTGAGAGATAAGTGTGTGTGAAAGCGGTCCTTCACCTAGCTTGTTGGGAACACAAAGTTTCTTTTCAGTTGCAAACTCCATTCCATACATATATATGGGGAGGTACTAGCTCCAACTCGGTTTTACAGTGAAAACTGCAGGAACTTCAAACCGGCACTAGGAAACAGACTGAGAAAGCAGAGAAAAAGTGTCTCCTGCAACCCGTTCCCTTGGTGCTAGATGAACGAACGTCTCTCCACTTGCTCAGTTCTGAGAGATAAGTGTGTGTGAAAGCCGTCCTTCACCTAGCTTGTTGGGAACACAAAGTTTCTTTTCAGTTGCAAACTCCATTCCATACATTTATATGGGGAGGTACTAGCTCCAACTCGGTTTGACAGTGAAAACTGCAGGAACTTCAAACCGGCACTAGGAAACAGACTGAGAAAGCAGAGAAAAAGTGTCTCATGCAACCCGTTCCCTTGGTGCTAGATGAACGAACGTCTCTCCACTTGCTCAGTTCTGAGAGATAAGTGTGTGTGAAAGCCGTCCTTCACCTAGCTTGTTGGGAACACAAAGTTTCCTTTCAGTTGCAAACTCCATTCCATACTTATATATGGGAGGTACTAGCTCCAACTCGGTTTTACAGTGAAAACTGCAGGAACTTCAAACCGGCACTAGGAAACAGACTGAGAAAGCAGAGAAAAAGTGTCTCCTGCAACCAGTTCCCTTGGTGCTAGATGAACGAACGTCTCTCCACTTGCTCAGTTCTGAGAGATAAGTGTGTGTGAAAGCCGTCCTTCACCTAGCTTGTTGGGTACACAAAGTTTCTTTTCAGTTGCAAACTCCATTCCATACATTTATATGGGGAGGTACTAGCTCCAACTCGGTTTGACAGTGAAAACTGCAGGAACTTCAAACCGGCACTAGGAAACAGACTGAGAAAGCAGAGAAAAAGTGTCTCATGCAACCCGTTCCCTTGGTGCTAGATGAACGAACGTCTCTCCATTTGCTCAGTTCTGAGAGATAAGTGTGTGTGAAAGCCGTCCTTCACCTAGCTTGTTGGGAACACAAAGTTTCTTTTCAGTTGCAAACTCCATTCCATACATATATATGGGGAGGTACTAGCTCCAACTCGGTTTGACAGTGAAAACTGCAGGAACTTCCAACCGGCACCAGGAAAGAGACTGAGAAAGCTGAGAAAAAGTGTCTCATGCAACCCGTTCCCTTGGTGCTAGATGAACGAACGTCTCTCCACTTGCTCAGTTCTGAGAGATAATTGTGTGTGAAAGCCGTCCTTCACCTAGCTTGTTGGGAACACAAAGTTTCTTTTCAGTTGCAAACTCCATTCCATATATATATATGGTAGGTACTAGCTCCAACTCGGTTTTACAGTGAAAACTGCAGGAACTTCAAACCGGCACTAGGAAACAGACTGAGAAAGCAGAGAAAAATTGTCTCCTGCAACCCGTTCCCTTGGTGCTAGATGAACGAACGTCTCTCCACTTGCTCAGTTCTGAGAGATAAGTGTGTTTGAAAGCCGTACTTCACCTAGCTTTTTGGGAACACAAAGTTTCTTTTCAGTTGCAAACTCCATTCCATAAATATATATGGGGAGGTACAAGCTCCAACTCGGTTTTACAGTGAAAACTGCAGGAACTTCAAACCGGCACTAGGAAACAGACTGAGGAAGCAGAGAAAAAGTGTCTCCTGAAACCCGTTCCCTTGGTTCTAGATGAACGAACGTCCCTCCACTTGCTCAGTTATGAGGGATAAGTGTGTGTGAAAGCCGTCCTTCACCTAGCTTGTTGGGAACACAAAGTTTCTTTTCAGTTGCAAACTCGATTCCATACATATATATGGGGAGGTTCTAGCTCCAACACGGTTTGACAGTGAAAACTGCAGGAACTTCAAACCGGCACTAGGAAACAGACTGAGAAAGCAGAGAAAAAGTGTCTCATGCAACCCGTTCCTTTGGTGCTAGATGAACGAAAGTCTCTCCACTTGCTCAGTTCTGAGAGATAAGTGTGTGTGAAAGCCGTCCTTCACCTAGCTTGTTGGGAACACAAAGTTTCTTTTCAGTTGCAAACTCCATTCCATACATATATTTTGGGAGGTACTAGCTCCAACTCGGTTTGACAGTGAAAACTGCAGGAATTTCAAACCGGCACTGGGAAACAGACTGAGAAAGCAGAGAAAAAGTGTCTCATGCAACCCGTTCCCGTGGTGCTAGATGAACGAACGTCTCTCCACTTGCTCAGTTCTGAGAGATAATTGTGTGTGAAAGCCGTCCTTCACCTACCTTGTTGGGAACACAAAGTTTCTTTTCAGTTGCAAACTGCATTCCATACATATATATGGGGAGGTACTAGCTCCAACTCGGTTTTACAGTGAAAACTGCAGGAATTTCAAACCGGCACTAGGAAACAGAATGAGAAAGCAGAGAAAAAGTGTCTCCTGCAACCCGTTCCCTTGGTGCTAGATGAACGAACGTCTCTCCACTTGCTCAGTTCTGAGAGATAAGTGTGTGTGAAAGCCGTCCTTCACCTAGCTTGTTGGGAACACAAAAGTTCTTTTCAGTTGCAAACTCCATTCCATACATATATATGGGGAGGTACTAGTTCCAACTCGGTTTTACAGTGAAAACTGCAGGAACTTCAAACCGGCACTAGGAAACAGACTGAGAATGCAGAGAAAAAGTGTCTCTTGCAACCCGTTCCCTTGGTGCTAGATGAACGAACGTCTCTCCACTTGCTCAGTTCTGAGAGATAAGTGTGTGTGAAAGCAGTCCTTCACCTAGCTTGTTGGGAACACAAAGTTTCTTTTCAGTTGCAAACTCCATTCCATACTTATATATGGGGAGGTAGAAGCTCTAACCCGGTTTTACAGTGAAAACAGCATTAACTTCAAACCGGCACTAGGAAACAGTCTGAGAAAGCAGAGAAAACGTGTCTCCTGAAACCCGTTCCCTTGGTGCTAGATGAACGAACGTCTCTCCACTTGCTCAGTTCTGAGAGATAATTGTGTGTGAAAGCCGTCCTTCACCTACCTTGTTGGGAACACAAAGTTTCTTTTCAGTTGCAAACTGCATTCCATACATATATATGGGGAGGTACTAGCTCCAACTCGGTTTGACAGTGAAAACTGCAGGAACTTCAAACCGGCACTAGGAAACAGACTGAGGTAGCAGAGAAATAGTGTCTCCTGCAACCCGTTCCCTTGGTGCTAGATGAACGAACGTCTCTCCACTTGCTCAGTTCTGAGAGATAAGTGTGTGTGAAAGCCGTCCTTCACCTAGCTTGTTGGGAACACAAAGTTTCTTTTCAGTTGCAAACTCCATTCCATACATATATATGGGGAGGTACTAGCTCCAACTCGGTTTTACAGTGAAAACTGCAGGAACTTCAAACCGGCACTAGGAAACAGACTGAGAAAGCTGAGAAAAAGTGTCTCATGCAACCCGTTCCCTTGGTGCTAGACGAACGAACGTCTCTCCACTTGCTCAGTTCTGAGAGATAATTGTGTGTGAAAGCCGTCCTTCACCTAGCTTGTTGGGAACACAAAGTTTCTTTTCAGTTGCAAACTCCATTCCATACATATATATGGGGAGGTACTAGCTCCAACTCGGTTTTACAGTGAAAACTGCAGGAACTTCAAACAGGCACTAGGAAACAGACTGAGAAAGCAGAGAAAAATTGTCTCCTGCAACCCGTTCCCTTGGTGCTAGATGAACGAACGTCTTTCCACTTCCTCAGTTCTGAGAGATAAGTGTGTGTGAAAGCCGTCCTTTACCTAGCTTTTTGGGAACACAAAGTTTATTTTCAGTTGCAAACTCCATTCCATACATATATATGGGGAGGTACTAGCTCCAAATCTGTTTGACAGTGAAAACTGCAGGAACTTCAAACCGGCACTAGGAAACAGACTGAGAAAGCAGAGAAAAAGTGTCTCCTGCAACCCGTTCCCTTGGTGGTAGATGAACGAACGTCTGTCCACTTGCTCATTTCTGAGAGATAAGTGTGTGTGAATGCCGTCCTTCACCTAGCTTGTTGGGAACACAAAGTTTCTTTTCAGTTGCAAACTCCATTCCATACATATATATGGGGAGGTACAAGCTCCAACTCGGTTTTACAGTGAAAACTGCAGGAACTTCAAACCGGCACTAAGAAACAGACTGAGAAAGCAGAGAAAAAGGGTCTCCTGCAACCCGTTCCCTTGGTGCTAGATGAACGAACGTCTCTCCACTTGCTCAGTTCTGAGAGATAATTGTGTGTGAAAGCCGTCCTTCACCTAGCTTGTTGGGAACACAAAGTTTCTTTTCAGTTGCAAACTCCATTCCATACATATATATGGGGAGGTACTAGCTCCAACTCGGTTTTACAGTGAAAACTGCAGGAACTTCAAACTGGCACTTGGAAACAGACTGAAAAAGCAGAGAAAAAGTGTCTCCTGCAACCCGTTCCCTTGGTGCTAGATGAACGAACGTCTATCCACTTGCTCAGTTCTGAGAGATAAGTGTGTGTGAAAGCCGTCCTTCACCTAGCTTGTTGGGAACACAAAGTTTCTTTTCAGTTGCAAACTCCATTCCATACATATATATGGGGAGGTACTAGCTCCAACTCGGTTTTACACTGAAAACTGCAGGAACTTCAAACCGGCACTAGGAAACAGACTGAGAAAGCAGAGAAAAAGTGTCTCCTGCAACCCGTTCCCTTGGTGCTAGATGAACGAACGTCTCTCCACTTGCTCAGTTCTGAGAGATAAGTGTGTGTGAAAGCCGTCCTTCACCTAGCTTGTTGGGAACACAAAGTTTCTTTTCAGTTGCAAACTCCATTCCATACATATATATGGGGAGGTAGAAACTCTAACTCAGTTTTACAGTGAAAACTGCAGGAACTTCAAACCGGCACTAGGAAACAGACTGAGAAAGCAGAGAAAAAGTGTCTCCTGCAACCCGTTCCCTTGGTGCTAGATGAACGAACGTCTCTCCACTTGCTCAGTTCTGAGAGATAAGTGTGTGTGAAAGCCGTCCTTCACCTAGCTTGTTGGGAACACAAAGTTTCTTTTCAGTTGCAAACTCCATTCCATAAATATATATGGGGAGGTACAAGCTCCAACTCGGTTTTACAGTGAAAACTGCAGGAACTTCAAACCGGCACTAGGAAACAGACTGAGGAAGCAGAGAAAAAGTGTCTCCTGCAACCCGTTCCCTTGGTGCTAGATGAACGAACGTCTCTCCACTTGCTCAGTTCTGAGAGATAAGTGTGTGTGAAAGCCGTCCTTCACCTAGCTTTTTGGGAACACAAAGTTTCTTTTCAGTTGCAAACTCCATTCCATACATATATATGGGGAGGTATTAGCTCCAACTCTGTTTGACAGTGAAAACTGCAGGAACTTCAAACCGGCACTAGGAAACAGACTGAGAAAGCAGAGAAAAAGTGTCTCATGCAACCCGTTCCCTTGGTGCTAGATGAACGAACGTCTCTCCACTTGCTCAGTTCTGAGAGATAAGTGTGTGTGAAAGCCGTCCTTCACCTAGCTTGTTGGGAACACAAAGTTTCTTTTCAGTTGCAAACTCCATTCCATACATATATATGGGGAGGTACTAGCTCCAACTCGGTTTTACAGTGAAAACTGCAGGAACTTCAAACCGGCACTAGGAAACAGACTGAGAAAGCAGAGAAAAATTGTCTCCTGCAACCCGTTCCCTTGGTGCTAGATGAACGAACGTCTCTCCACTTGCTCAGTTCTGAGAGATAAGTGTGTGTAAAAGCCGTCCTTCACCTAGCTTTTTGGGAACACAAAGTTTCCTTTCAGTTGCAAACTGCATTCCATACATATATATGGGGAGGTTCTAGCTCCAACTCTGTTTGACAGTGAAAACTGCAGGAACTTCAAACCGGCACTATGAAACAGATTAAGAAAGCAGAGAAAAAGTGTCTCCTGAAACCCGTTCCCTTGGTGCTAGAAGAACGAACGTCTGTCCACTTGCTCTGTTCTGAGAGATATGTGTGTGTGAAAGCCGTCCTTCACCTAGCTTCTTGGGAACACAAAGTTTCTTTTCAGTTGCAAACTCCATTCCATACATATATATGGGGAGGTAGATGTTCCAACTCGGTTTTACAATGAAAACTGCAGGAACTTCAAACCGGCACTAGGAAACAGACTGAGAAAGCAGAGAAAAAGTGTCTCCTGCAACCCGTTCCCTTGGTGCTAGATGAACGAACGTCTCTCCACTTGCTCAGTTCTGAGAGATAAGTGTGTGTGAAAGCCGTCCTTCACCTAGCTTGTTGGGAACACAAAGTTTCTTTTCAGTTGCAAACTCCATTCCATACATATATATGGGGAGGTACAAGCTCCAACTCGGTTTTACAGTGAAACTGCAGGAACTTCAAACCGGCACTAGGAAACAGACTGAGAAAGCAGAGAAAAAGTGTCTCCTGCAACCCGTTCCCTTGGTGCTAGATGAACGAACGTCTCTCCACTTGCTCAGTTCTGAGAGATAAGTGTGTGTGAAAGCCGTCCTTCACCTAGCTTGTTGGGAACACAAAGTTTCTTTTCAGTTGCAAACTCCATTCCATAAATATATATGGGGAGGTACAAGCTCCAACTCGGTTTTACAGTGAAAACTGCAGGAACTTCAAACCGGCACTATGAAACAGACTGAGGAAGCAGAGAAAAAGTGTCTCCTGCAACCCGTTCCCTTGGTGCTAGATGAAAGAACGTCTCTCCACTTGCTCAGTTCTGAGAGATAAGTGTGTGTGAAAGCCGTCCTTCACCTAGTTTGTTGGGAACACAAAGTTTCTTTTCAGTTGCAAACTCCATTCCATACATATATATGGGGAGGTACTAGCTCCAACTCGGTTTTACAGTGAAAACTGCAGGAACTTCAAACCGGCACTAGGAAACAGACTGAGAAAGCAGAGAAAAAGTGTCTATTGCAACCCGTTCCCTTGGTGCTAGATGAACGAACGTCTCTCCACTTGCTTAGTTCTGAGAGATAAGTGTGTTTGAAAGCCGTCCTTCACCTAGCTTGTTGGGAACACAAAGTTTTTTTTCAGTTGCAAACTCCATTCCATACATATAAATGGGGAGGTACTAGCTCCAACTCGGTTTTACACTGAAAACTGCAGGAACTTCAAACCGGCACTAGGAAACAGACTGAGAAAGCAGAGAAAAAGTGTCTCCTGCAACCCGTACCCTTGGTGCTAGATGAACGAACGTCTCTCCACTTGCTCAGTTCTGAGAGATAAGTGTGTGTGAAAGCCGTCCTTCACCTAGCTTGTTGGGAACACAAAGTTTCTTTTCAGTTGCAAACTCCATTCCATAAATATATATGGGGAGGTACAAGCTCCAACTCGGTTTAACAGTGAAAACTGCAGGAACTTCAAATCGGCACTAGGAAACAGACTGAGAAAGTAGAGAAAAACTGTCTCCTGCAACCCGTTCCCTTGGTGCTAGATGAACGAACGTCTCTCCACTTGCTCAGTTCTGAGAGATAAGTGTGTGTGAAAGCCGTCCTTCACCTAGCTTGTTGGGAACACAAAGTTTCTTTTCAGTTGCAAACTCCATTCCATACATATATATGGGGAGGTACTAGCTCCAACTCGGTTTGACAGTGAAAACTGCAGGAACTTCAAACCGGCTCTAGGAAACAGACTGAGAAAGCAGAGAAAAAGTGTCTCCTGCAACCCGTTCCCTTGGTGCTAGATGAACGAACGTCTCTCCACTTGCTCAGTTCTGAGAGATAAGTGTGTGTGAAAGCCGTCCTTCACCTAGCTTTTTGGGAACACAAAGTTTCTTTTCAGTTGCAAACTCCATTCCATACATATATATGGGGAGGTACTAGCTCCAACTCGGTTTTACAGTGAAAACTGCAGGAACTTCAAACCGGCACTAGGAAACAGACTGAGAAAGCAGAGAAAAATTGTCTCCTGCAACCCGTTCCCTTGGTGCTAGATGAACGAACGTCTCTCCACTTGCTCAGTTCTGAGAGATAAGTGTGTGTGAAAGCCGTCCTTCACCTAGCTTTTTGGGAACACAAAGTTTCTTTTCAGTTGCAAACTCCATTCCATACATATATATGGGGAGGTTCTAGCTCCAACTCTGTTTGAAAGTGAAAACTGCAGGAACTTCAAACCGGCACTATTAAACAGATTAAGAAAGCAGAGAAAAAGTGTCTCCTGCAACCCGTTCCCTTGGTGCTAGAAGAACGAAAGTCTGTCCACTTGCTCTGTTCTGAGAGATATGTGTGTGTGAATGCCGTCCTTCACCTAGCTTCTTGGGAACACAAAGTTTCTTTTCAGTTGCAATCTCCATTCCATACATATATATGGGGAGGTAGAAGTTCCAACTCGGTTTTACAGTGAAAACTGCAGGAACTTCAAAACGGCACTAGGAAACAGACTGAGAAAGCAGAGAAAAAGTGTCTCCTGCAACCCGTTCCCTTGGTGCTAGATGAACGAACGTCTCTCCACTTGCTCAGTTCTGAGAGATAAGTGTGTGTGAAAGCCGTCCTTCACCTTGCTTGTTGGGAACACAAAGTTTTTTTTCAGTTGCAAACTCCATTCCATACATATAAATGGGGAGGTACTAGCTCCAAATCGGTTTTACAGTGAAAACTGCAGGTACTTCAAACCGGCACTAGGAAACAGACTGAGAAAGCAGAGAAAAAGTGTCTCCTGCAACCCGTTCACTTGGTGCTAGATGAACGAACGTCTCTCCACTTGCTCAGTTCTGAGAGATAAGTGTGTGTGAAAGCCGTCCTTCACCTAGCTTGTTGGGAACACAAAGTTTCTTTTCAGTTGCAAACTCCATTCCATACATATATATGGGGAGGTACTAGCTCCAACTCGGTTTGACAGTGAAAACTGCAGGAACTTCAAACCGGCACTAGGAAACAGACTGAGAAAGCAGAGAAAAAGTGTCTCATGCAACCCGTTCCCTTGGTGCTAGATGAACGAACGTCTCTCCACTTGCTCAGTTCTGAGAGATAAGTGTGTGTGAAAGCCGTCCTTCACCTAGCTTGTTGGGAACACAAAGTTTCTTTTCAGTTGCAAACTCCATTCCATACATATATATGGGGAGGTACTAGCTCCAACTCGGTTTTACAGTGAAAACTGCAGGAACTTCAAACCGGCACTAGGAAACAGACTGAGAAAGCAGAGAAAAATTGTCTCCTGCAACCCGTTCCCTTGGTGCTAGATGAACGAACGTCTCTCCACTTGCTCAGTTCTGAGAGATAAGTGTGTGTGAAAGCCGTCCTTCACCTAGCTTTTTGGGAACACAAAGTTTCTTTTCAGTTGCAAACTCCATTCCATACATATATATGGGGAGGTAGAAGTTCCAACTCGGTTTTACAGTGAAAACTGCAGGAACTTCAAACCGGCACTAGGAAACAGACTGAGAAAGCAGAGAAAAATTTTCTCCTGCAACCCGTTCCCTTGGTGCTAGATGAACGAACGTCTCTCCACTTGCTCAGTTCTGAGAGATAAGTGTGTGTGAAAGCCGTCCTTCACCTAGCTTTTTGGGAACACAAAGTTTCTTTTCAGTTGCAAACTCCATTCCATACATATATATGGGGAGGTTCTATCTCCAACTCTGTTTGACAGTGAAAACTGCAGGAACTTCAAACCGGCACTATTAAACAGATTAAGAAAGCAGAGAAAAAGTGTCTCCTGCAACCCGTTCCCTTGGTGCTAGAAGAACGAAAGTCTGTCCACTTGCTCTGTTCTGAGAGATATGTGTGTGTGAAAGCCGTCCTTCACCTAGCTTCTTGGGAACACAAAGTTTCTTTTCAGTTGCAAACTCCATTCCATACATATATATGGGGAGGTAGAAGTTCCAACTCGATTTTACAGTGAAAACTGCAGGAACTTCAAACCGGCACTAGGAAACAGACTGAGAAAGCAGAGAAAAAGTGTCTCCTGCAACCCGTTCCCTTGGTGCTAGATGAACGAACGTCTCTCCACTTGCTCAGTTCTTAGAGATAAGTGTGTGTGAAAGCCGTCTTTCACCTAGCTTGTTGGGAACACAAAGTTTCTTTTCAGTTGCAAACTCCATTCCATACATATATATGGGGAGGTTCTAGCTCCAACTCTGTTTGACAGTGAAAACTGCAGGAACTTCAAACCGGCACTATTAAACAGATTAAGAAAGCAGAGAAAAAGTGTCTCCTGCAACCCGTTCCCTTGGTGCTAGAAGAACGAAAGTCTGTCCACTTGCTCTTTTCTGAGAGATATGTGTGTGTGAAAGCCGTCCTTCACCTAGATTCTTGGGAACACAAAGTTTCTTTTCAGTTGCAAACTCCATTCCATACATATATATGGGGAGGTAGAAGTTCCAACTCGGTTTTACAGTGAAAACTGCAGGAACTTCAAACCGGCACTAGGAAACAGACTGAGAAAGCAGAGAAAAAGTGTCTCCTGCAACCCGTTCCCTTGGTGCTAGATGAACGAACGTCTCTCCACTTGCTCAGTTCTGAGAGACATGTGTGTGTGAAAGCCGTCCTTCACCTAGCTTGTTGGGAACACAAAGTTTTTTTTCAGTTGCAAACTCCATTCCATACATATAAATGGGGAGGTACTAGCTCCAACTCGGTTTTACACTGAAAACTGCAGGAACTTCAAACCGGCACTAGGAAACAGACTGAGAAAGCAGAGAAAAAGTGTCTCCTGCAACCCGTTCCCTTGGTGCTAGATGAACGAACGTCTCTCCACTTGCTCAGTTCTGAGAGATAAGTGTGTGTGAAAGCCGTCCTTCACTTAGCTTGTTGGGAACACAAAGTTTCTTTTCAGTTTCAAACTCCATTCCATACATATATATGGGGAGGTACTAGCTCCAACACTGACAGTGAAAACTGCAGGAACTTCAAACCGGCACTAGGAAACAGACTGAGAAAGCAGAGAAAAATTGTCTCCTGCAACCCGTTCCCTTGGTGCTAGATGAACGAACGTCTCTCCACTTGCTCAGTTCTGAGAGATAAGTGTGTGTGAAAGCCGTCCTTCACCTAGCTTTTTGGGAACACAAAGTTTCTTTTCAGTTGCAAACTCCATTCCATACATATATATGGGGAGGTTCTAGCTCCAACTCTGTTTGACAGTGAAAACTGCAGGAACTTCAAACCGGCACTATTAAACAGATTAAGAAAGCAGAGAAAAAGTGTCTCCTGCAACCCGTTCCCTTGGTGCTAGAAGAACGAACGTCTGTCCACTTGCTCTGTTCTGAGAGATATGTGTGTGTGAAAGCCGTCCTTCACCTAGCTTCTTGGGAACACAAAGTTTCTTTTCAGTTGCAAACTCCATTCCATACATATATATGGGGAATTAGAAGTTCCAACTCGGTTTTACAGTGAAAACTGCAGGAACTTCAAACCGGCACTAGGAAACAGACTGAGAAAGCAGAGAAAAAGTGTCTCCTGCAACCCGTTCCCTTGGTGCTAGATGAACGAACGTCTCTCCACTTGCTCAGTTCTGAGAGATAAGTGTGTGTGAAAGCCGTCCTTCACCTAGCTTTTTGGGAACACAAAGTTTCTTTTCAGTTGCAAACTCCATTCCATACATATATATGGGGAGGTTCTAGCTCCAACTCTGTTTGACAGTGAAAACTGCAGGAACTTCAAACCGGCACTATTAAACAGATTAAGAAAGCAGAGAAAAAGTGTCTCCTGCAACCCGTTCCCTTGGTGCTAGAAGAACGAACGTCTGTCCACTTGCTCTGTTCTGAGAGATATGTGTGTGTGAAAGCAGTCCTTCACCTAGCTTCTTGGGAACACAAAGTTTCTTTTCAGTTGCAAACTCCATTCCATACATATATATGGGGAATTAGAAGTTCCAACTCGGTTTTACAGTGAAAACTGCAGGAACTTCAAACCGGCACTAGGAAACAGACTGAGAAAGCAGAGAAAAAGTGTCTCCTGCAACCCGTTCCCTTGGTGCTAGATGAACGAACGTCTCTCCACTTGCTCAGTTCTGAGAGGTAAGTGTGTGTGAAAGCCGTCTTTCAACTAGCTTGTTGGGAACACAAAGTTTCTTTTCAGTTGCAAACTCCATTCCATACATATATATGGGGAGGTACTAGCTCCAACTCGGTTTTACAGTGAAAACTGCAGGAACATCAAACCGGCACTAGGAAACAGACTGAGAAAGCAGAGAAAAAGTGTCTCATGCAACCCGTTCACTTGGTGCTAGATGAACGAACGTCTCTCCACTTGCACAGTTCTGAGACATAAGTGTGTGTGAAAGCCGTCCTTCACCTAGCTTGTTGGGAACACAAAGTTTTTTTTCAGTTGCAAACTCCATTCCATACATATAAATGGGGAGGTACTAGCTCCAACTCGGTTTTACACTGAAAACTGCAGGAACTTCAAACCGGCACTAGGAAACAGACTGAGAAAGCAGAGAAAAAGTGTCTCCTGCAACCCGTTCCCTTGGTGCTAGATGAACGAACGTCTCTCCACTTGCTCAGTTCTGAGAGATAAGTGTGTGTGAAAGCCGTCCTTCACCTAGCTTGTTGGGAACACAAAGTTTCTTTTCAGTTGCAAACTTCATTCCATAAATATATATGGGGAGGTACAAGCTCCAACTCGGTTTTACAGTGAAAACTGCAGGAACTTCAAACCGGCACTAGGAAACAGACTGAGGAAGCAGAGAAAAAGTGTCTCCTGCAACCCGTTCCCTTGGTGCTAGATGAACGAACGTCTCTCCACTTGCTCAGTTCTGAGAGATAAGTGTGTGTGAAAGCCGTCCTTCACCTAGCTTGTTGGGAACACAAAGTTTCTTTTCAGTTGCAAACTCCATTCCATACATATATATGGGGAGGTACTAGCTCCAACTCGGTTTGACAGTGAAAACTGCAGGAACTTCAAACCGGCTCTAGGAAACAGACTGAGAAAGCAGAGAAAAAGTGTCTCATGCAACCCGTTCCCTTGGTGCTAGATGAACGAACGTCTCTCCACTTGCTCAGTTCTGAGAGATAAGTGTGTGTGAAAGCCGTCCTTCACCTAGCTTGTTGGGAACACAAAGTTTCTTTTCAGTTGCAAACTTCATTCCATAAATATATATGGGGAGGTACAAGCTCCAACTCGGTTTTACAGTGAAAACTGCAGGAACTTCAAACCGGCACTAGGAAACAGACTGAGGAAGCAGAGAAAAAGTGTCTCCTGCAACCCGTTCCCTTGGTGCTAGATGAACGAACGTCTCTCCACTTGCTCAGTTCTGAGAGATAAGTGTGTGTGAAAGCCGTCCTTCACCTAGCTTGTTGGGAACACAAAGTTTCTTTTCAGTTGCAAACTCCATTCCATACATATATATGGGGAGGTACTAGCTCCAACTCGGTTTGACAGTGAAAACTGCAGGAACTTCAAACCGGCTCTAGGAAACAGACTGAGAAAGCAGAGAAAAAGTGTCTCATGCAACCCGTTCCCTTGGTGCTAGATGAACGAACGTCTCTCCACTTGCTCTGTTCTGAGAGATAAGTGTGTGTGAAAGCCGTCCTTCACCTAGCTTCTTGGGAACACAAAGTTTCTTTTCAGTTGCAAACTCCATTCCATACATATATATGGGGAGGTAGAAGTTCCAACTCGGTTTTACAGTGAAAACTGCAGGAACTTCAAACCGGCACTAGGAAACAGACTGAGAAAGCAGAGAAAAAGTGTCTCCTGCAACCCGTTCCCATGGTGCTAGATGAACGAACGTCTCTCCACTTGCTCAGTTCTGAGAGATAAGTGTGTGTGAAAGCCGTCCTTCACCTAGCTTGTTGGGAACACAAAGTTTTTTTTCAGTTGCAAACTCCATTCCATACATATAAATGGGGAGGTACTAGCTCCAACTCGGTTTTACACTGAAAACTGCAGGAACTTCAAACCGGCACTAGGAAACAGACTGAGAAAGCAGAGAAAAAGTGTCTCCTGCAACACGTTCCCTTGGTGCTAGATGAACGAACGTCTCTCCACTTGCTCAGTTCTGAGAGATAAGTGTGTGTGAAAGCCGTCCTTCACCTAGCTTGTTGGGAATACAAAGTTTCTTTTCAGTTGCAAACTCCATTCCATAAATATATATGGGGAGGTACAAGCTCCAACTCGGTTTTACAGTGAAAACTGCAGGAACTTCAAACCGGCACTAGGAAACAGACTGAGGAAGCAGAGAAAAAGTGTCTCCTGCAACCCGTTCCCTTGGTGCTAGATGAACGAACGTCTCTCCACTTGCTCAGTTCTGAGAGATAAGTGTGTGTGAAAGCCGTCCTTCACCTAGCTTGTTGGGAACACAAAGTTTCTTTTCAGTTGCAAACTCCATTCCATACATATATATGGGGAGGTACTAGCTCCAACTCGGTTTGACAGTGAAAACTGCAGGAACTTCAAACCGGCTCTAGGAAACAGACTGAGAAAGCAGAGAAAAAGTGTCTCATGCAACCCGTTCCCTTGGTGCTAGATGAACGAACGTCTCTCCACTTGCTCAGTTCTGAGAGATAAGTGTGTGTGAAAGCCGTCCTTCACCTAGCTTGTTAGGAACACAAAGTTTCTTTTCAGTTGCAAACTGCATTCCATACATATATATGGGGAGGTACTAGCTCCAACTCGGTTTTACAGTGAAAACTGCAGGAACTTCAAACCGGCACTAGGAAACAGACTGAGAAAGCAGAGAAAAATTGTCTCCTGCAACCCGTTCCCTTGGTGCTAAATGAACGAACGTCTCTCCACTTGCTCAGTTCTGAGAGATAAGTGTGTGTGAAAGCCGTCATTCACCTAGCTTTTTGGGAACACAAAGTTTCTTTTCAGTTGCAAACTCCATTCCATACATATATATGGGGAGGTTCTAGCTCCAACTCTGTTTGACAGTGAAAACTGCAGGAACTTCAAACCGGCACTATTAAACAGATTAAGAAAGCAGAGAAAAAGTGTCTCCTGCAACCCGTTCCCTTGGTGCTAGAAGAACGAACGTCTGTCCACTTGCTCTGTTCTGAGAGATATGTGTGTGTGAAAGCCGTCCTTCACCTAGCTTCTTGGGAACACAAAGTTTCTTTTCAGTTGCAAACTCCATTCCATACATATATATGGGGAGGTAGAAGTTCCAACTCGGTTTTACACTGAAAACTGCAGGAACTTCAAACCGGCACTAGGAAACAGACTGAGAAAGCAGAGAAAAAGTGTCTCCTGCAACCCGTTCCCTTGGTGCTAGATGAACGAACGTCTCTCCACTTGCTCAGTTCTGAGAGATAAGTGTGTGTGAAAGCCGTCCTTCACCTAGCTTGTTGGGAACACAAAGTTTCTTTTCAGTTGCAAACTTCATTCCATAAATATATATGGGGAGGTACAAGCTCCAACTCGGTTTTACAGTGAAAACTGCAGGAACTTCAAACCGGCACTAGGAAACAGACTGAGGAAGCAGAGAAAAAGTGTCTCCTGCAACCCGTTCCCTTGGTGCTAGATGAACGAACGTCTCTCCACTTGCTCAGTTCTGAGAGATAAGTGTGTGTGAAAGCCGTCCTTCACCTAGCTTCTTGGGAACACAAAGTTTCTTTTCAGTTGCAAACTCCATTCCATACATATATATGGGGAGGTAGAAGTTCCAACTCGGTTTTACAGTGAAAACTGCAGGAACTTCAAACCGGCACTAGGAAACAGACTGAGAAAGCAGAGAAAAAGTGTCTCCTGCAACCCGTTCCCATGGTGCTAGATGAACGAACGTCTCTCCACTTGCTCAGTTCTGAGAGATAAGTGTGTGTGAAAGCCGTCCTTCACCTAGCTTGTTGGGAACACAAAGTTTTTTTTCAGTTGCAAACTCCATTCCATACATATAAATGGGGAGGTACTAGCTCCAACTCGGTTTTACACTGAAAACTGCAGGAACTTCAAACCGGCACTAGGAAACAGACTGAGAAAGCAGAGAAAAAGTGTCTCCTGCAACACGTTCCCTTGGTGCTAGATGAACGAACGTCTCTCCACTTGCTCAGTTCTGAGAGATAAGTGTGTGTGAAAGCCGTCCTTCACCTAGCTTGTTGGGAATACAAAGTTTCTTTTCAGTTGCAAACTCCATTCCATAAATATATATGGGGAGGTACAAGCTCCAACTCGGTTTTACAGTGAAAACTGCAGGAACTTCAAACCGGCACTAGGAAACAGACTGAGGAAGCAGAGAAAAAGTGTCTCCTGCAACCCGTTCCCTTGGTGCTAGATGAACGAACGTCTCTCCACTTGCTCAGTTCTGAGAGATAAGTGTGTGTGAAAGCCGTCCTTCACCTAGCTTGTTGGGAACACAAAGTTTCTTTTCAGTTGCAAACTCCATTCCATACATATATATGGGGAGGTACTAGCTCCAACTCGGTTTGACAGTGAAAACTGCAGGAACTTCAAACCGGCTCTAGGAAACAGACTGAGAAAGCAGAGAAAAAGTGTCTCATGCAACCCGTTCCCTTGGTGCTAGATGAACGAACGTCTCTCCACTTGCTCAGTTCTGAGAGATAAGTGTGTGTGAAAGCCGTCCTTCACCTAGCTTGTTAGGAACACAAAGTTTCTTTTCAGTTGCAAACTGCATTCCATACATATATATGGTGAGGTACTAGCTCCAACTCGGTTTTACAGTGAAAACTGCAGGAACTTCAAACCGGCACTAGGAAACAGACTGAGAAAGCAGAGAAAAATTGTCTCCTGCAACCCGTTCCCTTGGTGCTAAATGAACGAACGTCTCTCCACTTGCTCAGTTCTGAGAGATAAGTGTGTGTGAAAGCCGTCATTCACCTAGCTTTTTGGGAACACAAAGTTTCTTTTCAGTTGCAAACTCCATTCCATACATATATATGGGGAGGTTCTAGCTCCAACTCTGTTTGACAGTGAAAACTGCAGGAACTTCAAACCGGCACTATTAAACAGATTAAGAAAGCAGAGAAAAAGTGTCTCCTGCAACCCGTTCCCTTGGTGCTAGAAGAACGAACGTCTGTCCACTTGCTCTGTTCTGAGAGATATGTGTGTGTGAAAGCCGTCCTTCACCTAGCTTCTTGGGAACACAAAGTTTCTTTTCAGTTGCAAACTCCATTCCATACATATATATGGGGAGGTAGAAGTTCCAACTCGGTTTTACAGTGAAAACTGCAGGAACTTCAAACCGGCACTAGGAAACAGACTGAGAAAGCAGAGAAAAAGTGTCTCCTGCAACCCGTTCCCTTGGTGCTAGATGAACGAACGTCTCTCCACTTGCTCAGTTCTGAGAGATAAGTGTGTGTGAAAGCCGTCCTTCACCTAGCTTGTTGGGAACACAAAGTTTCTTTTCAGTTGCAAACTTCATTCCATAAATATATATGGGGAGGTACAAGCTCCAACTCGGTTTTACAGTGAAAACTGCAGGAACTTCAAACCGGCACTAGGAAACAGACTGAGGAAGCAGAGAAAAAGTGTCTCCTGCAACCCGTTCCCTTGGTGCTAGATGAACGAACGTCTCTCCACTTGCTCAGTTCTGAGAGATAAGTGTGTGTGAAAGCCGTCCTTCACCTAGCTTGTTGGGAACACAAAGTTTCTTTTCAGTTGCAAACTCCATTCCATACATATATATGGGGAGGTACTAGCTCCAACTCGGTTTGACAGTGAAAACTGCAGGAACTTCAAACCGGCTCTAGGAAACAGACTGAGAAAGCAGAGAAAAAGTGTCTCATGCAACCCGTTCCCTTGGTGCTAGATGAACGAACGTCTCTCCACTTGCTCTGTTCTGAGAGATAAGTGTGTGTGAAAGCCGTCCTTCACCTAGCTTCTTGGGAACACAAAGTTTCTTTTCAGTTGCAAACTCCATTCCATACATATATATGGGGAGGTAGAAGTTCCAACTCGGTTTTACAGTGAAAACTGCAGGAACTTCAAACCGGCACTAGGAAACAGACTGAGAAAGCAGAGAAAAAGTGTCTCCTGCAACCCGTTCCCATGGTGCTAGATGAACGAACGTCTCTCCACTTGCTCAGTTCTGAGAGATAAGTGTGTGTGAAAGCCGTCCTTCACCTAGCTTGTTGGGAACACAAAGTTTTTTTTCAGTTGCAAACTCCATTCCATACATATAAATGGGGAGGTACTAGCTCCAACTCGGTTTTACACTGAAAACTGCAGGAACTTCAAACCGGCACTAGGAAACAGACTGAGAAAGCAGAGAAAAAGTGTCTCCTGCAACTCGTTCCCTTGGTGCTAGATGAACGAACGTCTCTCCACTTGCTCAGTTCTGAGAGATAAGTGTGTGTGAAAGCCGTCCTTCACCTAGCTTGTTGGGAACACAAAGTTTCTTTTCAGTTGCAAACTCCATTCCATAAATATATATGGGGAGGTACAAGCTCCAACTCGGTTTTACAGTGAAAACTGCAGGAACTTCAAACCGGCACTAGGAAACAGACTGAGGAAGCAGAGAAAAAGTGTCTCCTGCAACCCGTTCCCTTGGTGCTAGATGAACGAACGTCTCTCCACTTGCTCAGTTCTGAGAGATAAGTGTGTGTGAAAGCCGTCCTTCACCTAGCTTGTTGGGAACACAAAGTTTCTTTTCAGTTGCAAACTCCATTCCATACATATATATGGGGAGGTACTAGCTCCAACTCGGTTTGACAGTGAAAACTGCAGGAACTTCAAAACGGCTCTAGGAAACAGACTGAGAAAGCAGAGAAAAAGTGTCTCATGCAACCCGTTCCCTTGGTGCTAGATGAACGAACGTCTCTCCACTTGCTCAGTTCTGAGAGATAAGTGTGTGTGAAAGCCGTCCTTCACCTAGCTTGTTAGGAACACAAAGTTTCTTTTCAGTTGCAAACTGCATTCCATACATATATATGGGGAGGTACTAGCTCCAACTCGGTTTTACAGTGAAAACTGCAGGAACTTCAAACCGGCACTAGGAAACAGACTGAGAAAGCAGAGAAAAATTGTCTCGTGCAACCCGTTCCCTTGGTGCTAGATGAACGAACGTCTCTCCACTTGCTCAGTTCTGAGAGATAAGTGTGTGTGAAAGCCGTCATTCACCTAGCTTTTTGGGAACACAAAGTTTCTTTTCAGTTGCAAACTCCATTCCATACATATATATGGGGAGGTTCTAGCTCCAACTCTGTTTGACAGTGAAAACTGCAGGAACTTCAAACCGGCACTATTAAACAGATTAAGAAAGCAGAGAAAAAGTGTCTCCTGCAACCCGTTCCCTTGGTGCTAGAAGAACGAACGTCTGTCCACTTGCTCTGTTCTGAGAGATATGTGTGTGTGAAAGCCGTCCTTCCCCTAGCTTCTTGGGAACACAAAGTTTCTTTTCAGTTGCAAACTCCATTCCATACATATATATGGGGAGGTAGAAGTTCCAACTCGGTTTTACAGTGAAAACTGCAGGAACTTCAAACCGGCACTAGGAAACAGACTGAGAAAGCAGAGAAAAAGTGTCTCCTGCAACCCGTTCCCTTGGTGCTAGATGAAAGAACGTCTCTCCACTTGCTCAGTTCTGAGAGATAACTGTGTGTGAAAGCCGTCCTTCACCTAGCTTGTTGGGAACACAAATTTCTTTTCAGTTGCAAACTCCATTCCATACATATATAAGGGGAGGTACTAGCTCCAACTCGTTTTTACAGTGAAAACTGCAGGAACTTCAAACCGGCACTAGGAAACAGACTGAGAAAGCAGAGAAAAAGTGTCTCCTGCAACCCGTTCCCTTGGTGCTAGATGAACGAACGTCTCTCCACTTGCTCAGTTCTGAGAGATAAGTGTGTGTGAAAGCCGTCCTTCACCTAGCTTGTTGGGAACACAAATATTCTTTTCAGTTGCAAACTCCATTCCATACATATATATGGGGAGGTAGAAACTCTAAATCAGTTTTACAGTGAAAACTGCAGGAACTTCAAACCGGCACTAGGAAACAGACTGAGAAAGCAGAGAAAAAGTGTCTCCTGCAACCCGTTCCCTTGGTGCTAGAAGAACGAACGTCTGTCCACTTGCTCTGTTCTGAGAGATATGTGTGTGTGAAAGCCGTCCTTCACCTAGCTTCTTGGGAACACAAAGTTTCTTTTCAGTTGCAAACTCCATTCCATACATATATATGGGGAGGTAGAAGTTCCAACTCGGTTTTACACTGAAAATTGCAGGAACTTCAAACCGGCACTAGGAAACAGACTGAGAAAGCAGAGAAAAAGTGTCTCCTGCAACCCGTTCCCTTGGTGCTAGATGAACGAACGTCTCTCCACTTGCTCAGTTCTGAGAGATAAGTGTGTGTGAAAGCCGTCCTTCACCTAGCTTGTTGGGAACACAAAGTTTCTTTTCAGTTGCAAACTTCATTCCATAAATATATATGGGGAGGTACAAGCTCCAACTCGGTTTTACAGTGAAAACTGCAGGAACTTCAAACCGGCACTAGGAAACAGACTGAGGAAGCAGAGAAAAAGTGTCTCCTGCAACCCGTTCCCTTGGTGCTAGATGAACGAACGTCTCTCCACTTGCTCAGTTCTGAGAGATAAGTGTGTGTGAAAGCCGTCCTTCACCTAGCTTGTTGGGAACACAAAGTTTCTTTTCAGTTGCAAACTCCATTCCATAGATATATATGGGGAGGTACTAGCTCCAACTCGGTTTGACAGTGAAAACTGCAGGAACTTCAAACCGGCTCTAGGAAACAGACTGAGAAAGCAGAGAAAAAGTGTCTCATGCAACCCGTTCCCTTGGTGCTAGATGAACGAACGTCTCTCCACTTGCTCTGTTCTGAGAGATAAGTGTGTGTGAAAGCCGTCCTTCACCTAGCTTCTTGGGAACACAAAGTTTCTTTTCAGTTGCAAACTCCATTCCATACATATATATGGGGAGGTAGAAGTTCCAACTCGGTTTTACAGTGAAAACTGCAGGAACTTCAAACCGGCACTAGGAAACAGACTGAGAAAGCAGAGAAAAAGTGTCTCCTGCAACCCGTTCCCATGGTGCTAGATGAACGAACGTCTCTCCACTTGCTCAGTTCTGAGAGATAAGTGTCTGTGAAAGCCGTCCTTCACCTAGCTTGTTGGGAACACAAAGTTTTTTTTCAGTTGCAAACTCCATTCCATACATATAAATGGGGAGGTACTAGCTCCAACTCGGTTTTACACTGAAAACTGCAGGAACTTCAAACCGGCACTAGGAAACAGACTGAGAAAGCAGAGAAAAAGTGTCTCCTGCAACACGTTCCCTTGGTGCTAGATGAACGAACGTCTCTCCACTTGCTCAGTTCTGAGAGATAAGTGTGTGTGAAAGCCGTCCTTCACCTAGCTTGTTGGGAACACAAAGTTTCTTTTCAGTTGCAAACTCCATTCCATAAATATATATGGGGAGGTACAAGCTCCAACTCGGTTTTACAGTGAAAACTGCAGGAACTTCAAACCGGCACTAGGAAACAGACTGAGGAAGCAGAGAAAAAGTGTCTCCTGCAACCCGTTCCCTTGGTGCTAGATGAACGAACGTCTCTCCACTTGCTCAGTTCTGAGAGATAAGTGTGTGTGAAAGCCGTCCTTCACCTAGCTTGTTGGGAACACAAAGTTTCTTTTCAGTTGCAAACTCCATTCCATACATATATATGGGGAGGTACTAGCTCCAACTCGGTTTGACAGTGAAAACTGCAGGAACTTCAAAACGGCTCTAGGAAACAGACTGAGAAAGCAGAGAAAAAGTGTCTCATGCAACCCGTTCCCTTGGTGCTAGATGAACGAACGTCTCTCCACTTGCTCAGTTCTGAGAGATAAGTGTGTGTGAAAGCCGTCCTTCACCTAGCTTGTTAGGAACACAAAGTTTCTTTTCAGTTGCAAACTGCATTTCATACATATATATGGGGAGGTACTAGCTCCAACTCGGTTTTACAGTGAAAACTGCAGGAACTTCAAACCGGCACTAGGAAACAGACTGAGAAAGCAGAGAAAAATTGTCTCCTGCAACCCGTTCCCTTGGTGCTAGATGAACGAACGTCTCTCCACTTGCTCAGTTCTGAGAGATAATTGTGTGTGAAAGCCGTCATTCACCTAGCTTGTTGGGAACACAAAGTTTCTTTTCAGTTGCAAACTCCATTCCATACATATATATGGGGAGGTTCTAGCTCCAACTCTGTTTGACAGTGAAAACTGCAGGAACTTCAAACCGGCACTATTAAACAGATTAAGAAAGCAGAGAAAAAGTGTCTCCTGCAACCCGTTCCCTTGGTGCTAGAAGAACGAACGTCTGTCCACTTGCTCTGTTCTGAGAGATATGTGTGTGTGAAAGCCGTCCTTCACCTAGCTTCTTGGGAACACAAAGTTTCTTTTCAGTTGCAAACTCCATTCCATACATATATATGGGGAGGTAGAAGTTCCAACTCGGTTTTACAGTGAAAACTGCAGGAACTTCAAACCGGCACTAGGAAACAGACTGAGAAAGCAGAGAAAAAGTGTCTCCTGCAACCCGTTCCCTTGGTGCTAGATGAAAGAACGTCTCTCCACTTGCTCAGTTCTGAGAGATAACTGTGTGTGAAAGCCGTCCTTCACCTAGCTTGTTGGGAACACAAATTTCTTTTCAGTTGCAAACTCCATTCCATACATATATAAGGGGAGGTACTAGCTCCAACTCGTTTTTACAGTGAAAACTGCAGGAACTTCAAACCGGCACTAGGAAACAGACTGAGAAAGCAGAGAAAAAGTGTCTCCTGCAAACCGTTCCCTTGGTGCTAGATGAACGAACGTCTCTCCACTTGCTCAGTTCTGAGAGATAAGTGTGTGTGAAAGCCGTCCTTCACCTAGCTTGTTGGGAACACAAAGTTTCTTTTCAGTTGCAAACTCCATTCCATACATATATATGGGGAGGTAGAAACTCTAAATCAGTTTTACAGTGAAAACTGCAGGAACTTCAAACCGGCACTAGGAAACAGACTGAGAAAGAAGAGAAAAAGTGTCTCCTGCAACCCGTTCCCTTGGTGCTAGAAGAACGAACGTCTGTCCACTTGCTCTGTTCTGAGAGATATGTGTGTGTGAAAGCCGTCCTTCACCTAGCTTCTTGGGAACACAAAGTTTCTTTTCAGTTGCAAACTCCATTCCATACATATATATGGGGAGGTAGAAGTTCCAACTCGGTTTTATAGTGAAAACTGCAGGAACTTCAAACCGGCACTAGGAAACAGACTGAGAAAGCAGAGAATAAGTGTCCCTGCAACCCGTTCCCTTGGTGCTAGATGAACGAACGTCTCTCCACTTGCTCAGTTCTGAGAGATAAGTGTGTGTGAAAGCCGTCCTTCACCTAGCTTGTTGGGAACACAAAGTTTCTTTTCAGTTGCAAACTCCATTCCATACATATATATGGGGAGGTACTAGCTCCAACTCGTTTTTACAGTGAAAACTGCAGGAACTTCAAACCGGCACTAGGAAACAGACTGAGAAAGCAGAGAAAAAGTGTCTCCTGCAACCCGTTCCCTTGGTGCTAGATGAACGAACGTCTCTCCACTTGCTCAGTTCTGAGAGATAAGTGTGTGTGAAAGCCGTCCTTCACCTAGCTTGTTGGGAACACAAAGTTTCTTTTCAGTTGCAAACTCCATTCCATACATATATATGGGGAGGTAGAAACTCTAACTCAGTTTTACAGTGAAAACTGCAGGAACTTCAAACCGGCACTAGGAAACAGACTGAGAAAGCAGAGAAAAATTGTCTCCTGCAACCCGTTCCCTTGGTGCTAGATGAACGAACGTCTCTCCACTTGCTCAGTTCTGAGAGATAATTGTGTGTGAAAGCAGTCCTTCACCTAGATTGTTGGGAACACAAAGTTTCTTTTCAGTTGCAAACTCCATTCCATACATATATATGTGGAGGTACTAGCTCCAACTCGGTTTTACAGTGAAAACTGCAGGAACTTCAAACCGGCACTAAGAAACAGACTGAGAAAGCAGAGAAAAAGTGTCTCCTGCAACACGTTCCCTTGGTGCTAGATGAACGAACGTCTCTCCACTTGCTCAGTTCTGAGAGATAAGTGTGTGTGAAAGCCGTCCTTCACCTAGCTTGTTGGGAACACAAAGTTTCTTTTCAGTTGCAAACTCCATTCCATACATATATATGGGGAGGTACTAGCTCCAACTCGGTTTGACAGTGAAAACTGCAGGAACTTCAAACCGGCACTAGGAAACAGACTGAGAAAGCAGAGAAAAAGTGTCTCATGCAACCCGTTCCCTTGGTGCTAGATGAACGAACGTCTCTCCACTTCCTCAGTTCTGAGAGATAAGTGTGTGTGAAAGCCGTCCTTCACCTAGCTTGTTGGGAACACAAAGTTTCTTTTCAGTTGCAAACTCCATTCCATACATATATATGGGGAGATACTAGCTCCAACTCGGTTTGACAGTGAAAACTGCAGGAACTTCAAACCGGCACTAGGAAACAGACTGAGAAAGCAGAGAAAAAGTGTCTCATGCAACCCGTTCCCTTGGTGCTAGATGAACGAACGTCTCTCCACTTGCTCAGTTCTGAGAGATAAGTGTGTGTGAAAGCCGTCCTTCACCTAGCTTGTTGGGAACACAAAGTTTCTTTTCAGTTGCAAACTCCATTCCATACATATATATGGGGAGGTACAAGCTCCAACTCGGTTTTACAGTGAAAACTGCAGGAACATCAAACCGGCACTAGGAAACAGACTGAGGAAGCAGAGAAAAAGTGTCTCCTGCAACCCGTTCACTTGGTGCTAGATGAAAGAACGTCTCTCCACTTGCTCAGTTCTGAGATATATTTGTGTGTGAAAGCCGTCCTTCACCTAGTTGTTGGGAACACAAAGTTTCTTTTCAGTAGCTAACTCCATTCCATATATATATATGGGGAGGTACTAGATCCAACTCGGTTTTACAGTGAAAACTGCAGGAACTTCAAACCGGCACTAGGAAACAGACTGAGAAAGCAGAGAAAAAGTGTCTCCTGCAACCCGTTCCCTTGGTGCTAGATGAACGAACGTCTCTCCACTTGCTCAGTTCTGAGAGATAATTGTGTGTGAAAGCCGTCCTTCACCTAGCTTGTTGGGAACACAAAGTTTCTTTTCAGTTGCAAACTCCATTCCTTACATATATATGGGGAGGTACTAGCTCCAACCCGGTTTTACAGTGAAAACTGCAGGAACTTCAAACTGGCACTAGGAAACAGACTGAGAATGCAGAGAAAAAGTGTCTCCTGCAACCCGTTCCCTTGGTGCTAGATGAACGAACGTCTCTCCACTTGCTCAGTTCTGAGAGATAAGTGTGTGTGAACGCCGTCCTTCACCTAGCTTGTTGGGAACAGAAAGTTTCTTTTCAGTTGCAAAATCCATTCCATACATATATATGGGGAGGTAGAAACTGTAACACGGTTTTACACTGAAAACTGCAGGAACTTCAAACCGGCACTAGGAAACAGACTGAGAAAGCAGAGAAAAAGTGTCTCCTGCAACCCGTTCCCTTGGTGCTAGATGAACGAACGTCTCTCCACTTGCTCAGTTCTGAGAGATAAGTGTGTGTGAAAGCCGTCCTTCACCTAGATTGTTGGGAACACAAAGTTTCTTTTCAGTTGCAAACTCCATTCCATACATATATATGGGGAGGTACAAGCTTCAACTCGGTTTTACAGTGAAAACTGCAGGAACATCAAACCGGCACTAGGAAACAGACTGAGGAAGCAGAGAAAAAGTGTCTCCTGCAACCCGTTCCCTTGGTGCTAGATGAAAGAACGTCTCTCCACTTGCTCAGTTCTGAGAGATAAGTGTGTGTGAAAGCCGTCCTTCACCTAGCTTGTTGGGAACACAAAGTTTCTTTTCAGTTGCAAACTCCATTCCATACATATATATGGGGAGGTACTAGCTCCAACTCGGTTTTACAGTGAAAACTGCAGGAACTTCAAACCGGCACTAGGAAACAGACTGAGAAAGCAGATAAAAAGTGTCTATTGCAACCCGTTCCCTTGGTGCTAGATGAACGAACGTCTCTCCACTTGCTCAGTTCTGAGAGATAAGTGTGTGTGAAAGCCGTCCTTCACCTAGCTTGTTGGGAACACAAAGTTTCTTTTCAGTTGCAAACTCCATTCCATACATATATATGGGGATGTACTAGCTCCAACTCGGTTTTACACTGAAAACTGCAGGAACTTCAAACCGGCACTAGGAAACAGACTGAGAAAGCAGAGAAAAAGTGTCTCCTGCAACCCGTTCCCTTGTTGCTAGATGAACGAACGTCTCTCCACTTGCTCAGTTCTGAGAGATAAGTGTGTGTGAAAGCCGTCCTTCACCTAGCTTTTTGGGAACACAAAGTTTCTTTTCAGTTGCAAACTCAATTCCATAAATATATATGGGGAGGTACAAGCTCCAACTCGGATTTACAGTGAAAACTGCAGGAACTTCAAACCGGCACTAGGAAACAGACTGAGGAAGCAGAGAAAAAGTGTCTCCTGCAACCCGTTCCCTTGGTGCTAGATGAACGAACGTCTCTCCACTTGCTCAGTTCTGAGAGATAAGTGTGTGTGAAAGCCGTCCTTCACCTAGCTTGTTGGGAACACAAAGTTTCTTTTCAGTTGCAAACACCATTCCATACATATATATGGGGAGGTACTAGCTCCAACTCGGTTTGACAGTGAAAACTGCAGGAACTTCAAACCGGCACTAGGAAACAGACTGAGAAAGCAGAGAAAAAGTGTCTCATGCAACCCGTTCCCTTGGTGCTAGATGAACGAACGTCTCTCCACTTGCTCAGTTCTGAGAGATAAGTGTGTGTGAAAGCCGTCCTTCACCTAGCTTGTTGGGAACACAAAGTTTCTTTTCAGTTGCAAACTCCATTCCATACATATATATGGGGAGGTACAAGCTCCAACTCGGTTTTACAGTGAAAACTGCAGGAACATCAAACTGGCACAAGGAAACAGACTGAGAAAGCAGAGAAAAAGTGTCTCCTGCAACCCGTTCCCTTGGTGCTAGATGAAAGAACGTCTCTCCACTTGCTCAGTTCTGAGAGATAAGTGTGTGTGAAAGCCGTCCTTCACCTAGCTTGTTGGGAACACAAAGTTTCTTTTCAGTTGCAAACTCCATTCCATACATATATATGTGGAGGTACTAGCTCCAACTCGGTTTTACAGTGAAAACTGCAGGAACTTCAAACCGGCACTAAGAAACAGACTGAGAAAGCAGAGAAAAAGTGTCTCCTGCAACACGTTCCCTTGGTGCTAGATGAACGAAAGTCTCTCCACTTGCTCAGTTCTGAGATATAATTGTGTGTGAAAGCCGTCCTTCAACTAGTTGTTGGGAACACAAAGTTTCTTTTCAGTAGCTAACTCCATTCCATATATATATATGGGGAGGTACTAGATCCAACTCGGGTTTACAGTGAAAACTGCAGGAACTTCAAACCGGCACTAGGAAACAGACTGAGAAAGCAGAGAAAAAGTGTCTCCTGCAACCCGTTCCCTTGGTGCTAGATGAACGAACGTCTCTCCACTTGCTCAGTTCTGAGAGATAATTGTGTGTGAAAGCCGTCCTTCACCTAGCTTGTTGGGAACACAAAGTTTCTTTTCAGTTGCAAACTCCATTCCATACATATATATGGGGAGGTACTAGCTCCAACTCGGTTTTACAGTGAAAACTGCAGGAACTTCAAACTGGCACTAGGAAACAGACTGAGAAAGCAGAGAAAAAGTGTCTCCTGCAACCCGTTCCCTTGGTGCTAGATGAACGAACGTCTCTCCACTTGCTCAGTTCTGAGAGATAAGAGTGTGTGAAAGCCGTCCTTCACCTAGCTTGTTGGGAACAGAAAGTTTCTTTTCAGTTGCAAACTCCATTCCATACATATATATGGGGAGGTACTAGCTCCAACTCGGTTTTACAGTGAAAACTGCAGGAACTTCAAACCGGCACTAAGAAACAGACTGAGAAAGCAGAGAAAAAGTGTCTCCTGCAACACGTTCCCTTGGTGCTAGATGAACGAAAGTCTCTCCACTTGCTCAGTTCTGAGATATAATTGTGTGTGAAAGCCGTCCTTCAACTAGTTGTTGGGAACACAAAGTTTCTTTTCAGTAGCTAACTCCATTCCATATATATATATGGGGAGGTACTAGATCCAACTCGGTTTTACAGTGAAAACTGCAGGAACTTCAAACCGGCACTAGGAAACAGACTGAGAAAGCAGAGAAAAAGTGTCTCCTGCAACCCGTTCCCTTGGTGCTAGATGAACGAACGTCTCTCCACTTGCTCAGTTCTGAGAGATAATTGTGTGTGAAAGCCGTCCTTCACCTAGCTTGTTGGGAACACAAAGTTTCTTTTCAGTTGCAAACTCCATTCCATACATATATATGGGGAGGTACTAGCTCCAACTCGGTTTTACAGTGAAAACTGCAGGAACTTCAAACTGGCACTAGGAAACAGACTGAGAAAGCAGAGAAAAAGTGTCTCCTGCAACCCGTTCCCTTGGTGCTAGATGAACGAACGTCTCTCCACTTGCTCAGTTCTGAGAGATAAGAGTGTGTGAAAGCCGTCCTTCACCTAGCTTGTTGGGAACAGAAAGTTTCTTTTCAGTTGCAAACTCCATTCCATACATATATATGGGGAGGTAGAAACTGTAATTCTGTTTTACACTGAAAACTGCAGGAACTTCAAACCGGCACTAGGAAACAGACTGAGAAAGCAGAGAAAAAGTGTCTCCTGCAACCCGTTCCCTTGGTGCTAGATGAACGAACGTCTCTCCACTTGCTCAGTTCTGAGAGATAAGTGTGTGTGAAAGCCGTCCTTCACCTATCTTGTTGGGAACACAAAGTTTCTTTTCAGTTGCAAACTCCATTCCATACATATATATGGGGAGGTACTAGCTCCAACTCGGTTTGACAGTGAAAACTGCAGGAACTTCAAACCGGCACTAGGAAACAGACTGAGAAAGCAGAGAAATAGTGTCTCATTCAACCCGTTCCCTTGGTGCTAGATGAACGAACGTCTCTCCACTTGCTCAGTTCTGAGAGATAAGTGTGTGTGAAAGCCGTCCTTCACATAGCTTGTTGGGAACACAAAGTTTCTTTTCAGTTGCAAACTCCATTCCATACATATATATGGGGAGGTAGAAGCTCCAACTCGGTTTTACAGTGAAAACTGCAGGAACTTCAAACCGGCACTAGGAAACAGACTGAGAAAGCAGAGAAAAAGTGTCTCCTGCAACCCGTTCCCTTGGTGCTAGATGAACGAATGTCTCTCCACTTGCTCAGTTCTGAGAGATAAGTGTGTGTGAAAGCCGTCCTTCACCTAGCTTGTTGGGAACACAAAGTTTCTTTTCAGTTGCAAACCCCATTCCATACATATATATGGGGAGGTACTAGCTCCAACTCGGTTTGACAGTGAAAACTGCAGGAACTTCAAACCGGCACTAGGAAACAGACTGAGAAAGCAGAGAAAAAGTGTCTCCTGCAACCCGTTCCCTTGGTGCTAGATGAACGAACGTCTCTCCACTTGCTCAGTTCTGAGAGATAAGTGTGTGTGAAAGCCGTCCTTCACCTAGCTTGTTGGGAACACAAAGTTTCTTTTCAGTTGCAAACTCCATTCCATAAATATATATGGGGAGGTACAAGCTCCAACTCGGTTTTACAGTGAAAACTGCAGGAACTTCAAACCGGCACTAGGAAACAGACTGAGGAAGCAGAGAAAAAGTGTCTCCTGCAACCCGTTCCCTTGGTGCTAGATGAAAGAACGTCTCTCCACTTGCTCAGTTCTGAGAGATAAGTGTGTGTGAAAGCCGTCCTTCACCTAGCTTGTTGGGAACACAAAGTTTCTTTTCAGTTGCAAACTCCATTCCATACATATATATGGGGAGGTACTAGCTCCAACTAGGTTTGACAGTGAAAACTGCAGGAACTTCAAACCGGCACCAGGAAACAGACTGAGAAAGCAGAGAAAAAGTGTCTCATGCAACCCGTTCCCTTGGTGCTAGTTGAACGAACGTCTCTCCACTTGCTCAGTTCTGAGAGATAAGTGTGTGTGAAAGCCGTCCTTCACCTAGCTTGTTGGGAACACAAAGTTTCTTTTCAGTTGCAAACTCCATTCCATACATATATATGGGGAGGTACTAGCTCCAACTCGGTTTTACAATGAAAACTGCAGGAACTTCAAAAAGGCACTAGGAAACAGACTGAGAAAGCAGAGAAAAAGTGTCTCCTGCAACCCGTTCCCTTGGTGCTAGATGAACGAACGTCTCTCCACTTGCTCAGTTCTGAGAGATAAGTGTGTGTGAAAGCCGTCCTTCACCTAGCTTGTTGGGAACACAAAGTTTCTTTTCAGTTGCAAACTCCATTACATAAATATATATGGGGAGGTACAAGCTCCAACTCGGTTTTACAGTGAAAACTGCAGGAACTTCAAACCGGCACTATGAAACAGACTGAGGAAGCAGAGAAAAAGTGTCTCCTGCAACCCGTTCCCTTGGTGCTAGATGAACGAACGTCTCTCCACTTGCTCAGTTCTGAGAGATAAGTGTGTGTGAAAGCCGTCCTTCACCTAGCTTGTTGGGAACACAAAGTTTCTTTTCAGTTGCAAACTCCATTCCATACATATATATGGGGAGGTACTAGCTCCAACTCGGTTTGACAGTGAAAACTGCAGGAACTTCAAACCGGCACTAGGAAACAGACTGAGAAAGCAGAGAAAAAGTGTCTCATGCAACCCGTTCCCTTGGTGCTAGATGAACGAACGTCTCTCCACTTGCTCAGTTCTGAGAGATAAGTGTGTGTGAAAGCCGTCCTTCACCTAGCTTGTTGGGAACACAAAGTTTCTTTTCAGTTGCAAACTCCATTCCATACATATATATGGGGAGGTACTAGCTCCAACTCGGTTTTACAGTGAAAACTGCAGGAACTTCAAACCGGCACTAGGAAACAGACTGAGAAAGCAGAGAAAAATTGTCTCCTGCAACCCGTTCCCTTGGTGCTAGATGAACGAACGTCTCTCCACTTGCTCAGTTCTGAGAGATAAGTGTGTGTGAAAGCCGTCCTTCACCTAGCTTTTTGGGAACACAAAGTTTCTTTTCAGTTGCAAACTCCATTCCATACATATATATGGGGAGGTTCTAGCTCCAACTCTGACAGTGAAAACTGCAGGAACTTCAAACCGGCACTATTAAACAGATTAAGAAAGCAGAGAAAAAGTGTCTCCTGCAACCCGTTCCCTTGGTGCTAGAAGAACGAACGTCTGTCCACTTGCTCTGTTCTGAGAGATATGTGTGTGTGAAAGCCGTCCTTCACCTAGCTTCTTGGGAACACAAAGTTTCTTTTCAGTTGCAAACTCCATTCCATACATATATATGGGGAGGTAGAAGCTCCAACTCGGTTTTACAGTGAAAACTGCAGGAACTTCAAACCGGCACTAGGAAACAGACTGAGAAAGCAGAGAAAAAGTGTCTCCTGCAACCCGTTCCCTTGGTGCTAGATGAACGAACGTCTCTCCACTTGCTCAGTTCTGAGAGATAAGTGTGTGTGAAAGCCGTCCTTCACCTAGTTGTTGGGAACACAAAGTTTCTTTTCAGTTGCAAAGTCCATTCCATACATATATATGGGGAGGTACTAGCTCCAACTCGGTCTTACAGTGAAAACTGCAGGAACTTCAAACCGGCACTAGGAAACAGACTGAGAATGCAGAGAAAAAGTGTCTCCTGCAAACCGTTCCCTTGGTGCTAGATGAACGAACGTCTCTCCACTTGCTCAGTTCTGAGAGATAAGTGTGTGTGAAAGCCGTCCTTCACCTAGCTTGTTGGGAACACAAATTTTCTTTTCAGTTGCAAACTCCATTCCATACATATATATGGGGAGGTACTAGCTCCAACTCGGTTTGACAGTGAAAACTGCAGGAACTTCAAACCGGCACTAGGAAACAGACTGAGAAAGCAGAGAAAAAGTGTCTCATGCAACCCGTTCCCTTGGTGCTAGATGAACGAACGTCTCTCCACTTGCTCAGTTCTGAGAGATAAGTGTGTGTGAAAGCCGTCCTTCACCTAGCTTGTTGGGAACACAAAGTTTCTTTTCAGTTGCAAACTCCATTCCATACATATATATGGGGAGGTACAAGCTCCAACTCGGTTTTACAGTGAAAACTGCAGGAACATCAAACTGGCACAAGGAAACAGACTGAGAAAGCAGAGAAAAAGTGTCTCCTGCAACCCGTTCCCTTGGTGCTAGATGAAAGAACGTCTCTCCACTTGCTCAGTTCTGAGAGATAAGTGTGTGTGAAAGCCGTCCTTCACCTAGCTTGTTGGGAACACAAAGTTTCTTTTCAGTTGCAAACTCCATTCCATACATATATATGGGGAGGTACTAGCTCCAACTCGGTTTTACAGTGAAAACTGCAGGAACTTCAAACCGGCACTAAGAAACAGACTGAGAAAGCAGAGAAAAAGTGTCTCCTGCAACACGTTCCCTTGGTGCTAGATGAACGAAAGTCTCTCCACTTGCTCAGTTCTGAGATATAATTGTGTGTGAAAGCCGTCCTTCACCTAGTTGTTGGGAACACAAAGTTTCTTTTCAGTAGCTAACTCCATTCCATATATATATATGGGGAGGTACTAGATCCAACTCGGTTTTACAGTGAAAACTGCAGGAACTTCAAACCGGCACTAGGAAACAGACTGAGAAAGCAGAGAAAAAGTGTCTCCTGCAACCCGTTCCCTTGGTGCTAGATGAACGAACGTCTCTCCACTTGCTCAGTTCTGAGAGATAATTGTGTGTGAAAGCCGTCCTTCACCTAGCTTGTTGGGAACACAAAGTTTCTTTTCAGTTGCAAACTCCATTCCATACATATATATGGGGAGGTACTAGCTCCAACTCGGTTTTACAGTGAAAACTGCAGGAACTTCAAACTGGCACTAGGAAACAGACTGAGAAAGCAGAGAAAAAGTGTCTCCTGCAACCCGTTCCCTTGGTGCTAGATGAACGAACGTCTCTCCACTTGCTCAGTTCTGAGAGATAAGAGTGTGTGAAAGCCGTCCTTCACCTAGCTTGTTGGGAACAGAAAGTTTCTTTTCAGTTGCAAACTCCATTCCATACATAAATATGGGGAGGTAGAAACTGTAACTCTGTTTTACACTGAAAACTGCAGGAACTTCAAACCGGCACTAGGAAACAGACTGAGAAAGCAGAGAAAAAGTGTCTCCTGCAACCCGTTCCCTTGGTGCTAGATGAACGAACGTCTCTCCACTTGCTCAGTTCTGAGAGATAAGTGTGTGTGAAAGCCGTCCTTCAACTAGCTTGTTGGGAACACAAAGTTTCTTTTCAGTTGCAAACTCCATTCCATACATATATATGGGGAGGTACTAGCTCCAACTCGGTTTTACAGTGAAAACTGCAGGAACTTCAAACTGGCACTAGGAAACAGACTGAGAAAGCAGAGAAAAAGTGTCTCCTGCAACCCGTTCCCTTGGTGCTAGATGAACGAACGTCTCTCCACTTGCTCAGTTCTGAGAGATAAGAGTGTGTGAAAGCCGTCCTTCACCTAGCTTGTTGGGAACAGAAAGTTTCTTTTCAGTTGCAAACTCCATTCCATACATATATATGGGGAGGTAGAAACTGTAACTCTGTTTTACACTGAAAACTGCAGGAACTTCAAACCGGCACTAGGAAACAGACTGAGAAAGCAGAGAAAAAGTGTCTCCTGCAACCCGTTCCCTTGGTGCTAGATGAACGAACGTCTCTCCACTTGCTCAGTTCTGAGAGATAAGTGTGTGTGAAAGCCGTCCTTCAACTAGCTTGTTGGGAACACAAAGTTTCTTTTCAGTTGCAAACTCCATTCCATACATATATATGGGGAGGTACAAGCTCCAACTCGGTTTTACAGTGAAAACTGCAGGAACATCAAACCGGCACTAGGAAACAGACTGAGGAAGCAGAGAAAAAGTGTCTCCTGCAACCCGTTCCCTTGGTGCTAGATGAAAGAACGTCTCTCCACTTGCTCAGTTCTGAGAGATAAGTGTGTGTGAAAGCCGTCCTTCACCTATCTTGTTGGGAACACAAAGTTTCTTTTCAGTTGCAAACACCATTCCATACATATATATGGGGAGGTACTAGCTCCAACTCGGTTTGACAGTGAAAACTGCAGGAACTTCAAACCGGCACTAGGAAACAGACTGAGAAAGCAGAGAAATAGTGTCTCATTCAACCCGTTCCCTTGGTGCTAGATGAACGAACGTCTCTCCACTTGCTCAGTTCTGAGAGATAAGTGTGTGTGAAAGCCGTCCTTCACCTAGCTTGTTGGGAACACAAAGTTTCTTTTCAGTTGCAAACTCCATTCCATACATATATATGGGGAGGTAGAAGCTCCAACTCGGTTTTACAGTGAAAACTGCAGGAACTTCAAACCGGCACTAGGAAACAGACTGAGAAAGCAGAGAAAAAGTGTCTCCTGCAACCCGTTCCCTTGGTGCTAGATGAACGAATGTCTCTCCACTTGCTCAGTTCTGAGAGATAAGTGTGTGTGAAAGCCGTCCTTCACCTAGCTTGTTGGGAACACAAAGTTTCTTTTCAGTTGCAAACCCCATTCCATACATATATATGGGGAGGTACTAGCTCCAACTCGGTTTGACAGTGAAAACTGCAGGAACTTCAAACCGGCACTAGGAAACAGACTGAGAAAGCAGAGAAAAAGTGTCTCCTGCAACCCGTTCCCTTGGTGCTAGATGAACGAACGTCTCTCCACATGCTCAGTTCTGAGAGATAAGTGTGTGTGAAAGCCGTCCTTCACCTAGCTTGTTGGGAACACAAAGTTTCTTTTCAGTTGCAAACTCCATTCCATAAATATATATGGGGAGGTACAAGCTCCAACTCGGTTTTACAGTGAAAACTGCAGGAACTTCAAACCGGCACTAGGAAACAGACTGAGGAAGCAGAGAAAAAGTGTCTCCTGCAACCCGTTCCCTTGGTGCTAGATGAAAGAACGTCTCTCCACTTGCTCAGTTCTGAGAGATAAGTGTGTGTGAAAGCCGTCCTTCACCTAGCTTGTTGGGAACACAAAGTTTCTTTTCAGTTGCAAACTCCATTCCATACATATATATGGGGAGGTACTAGCTCCAACTCGGTTTTACAGTGAAAACTGCAGGAACTTCAAACCGGCACTAGGAAACAGACTGAGAAAGCAGAGAAAAAGTGTCTCATGCAACCCGTTCCCTTGGTGCTAGTTGAACGAACGTCTCTCCACTTGCTCAGTTCTGAGAGATAAGTGTGTGTGAAAGCCGTCCTTCACCTAGCTTGTTGGGAACACAAAGTTTCTTTTCAGTTGCAAACTCCATTCCATACATATATATGGGGAGGTACTAGCTCCAACTCGGTTTTACAATGAAAACTGCAGGAACTTCAAACCGGCACTAGGAAACAGACTGAGAAAGCAGAGAAAAAGTGTCTCCTGCAACCCGTTCCCTTGGTGCTAGATGAACGAACGTCTCTCCACTTGCTCAGTTCTGAGAGATAAGTGTGTGTGAAAGCCGTCCTTCACCTAGCTTGTTGGGAACACAAAGTTTCTTTTCAGTTGCAAACTCCATTACATAAATATATATGGGGAGGTACAAGCTCCAACTCGGTTTTACAGTGAAAACTGCAGGAACTTCAAACCGGCACTATGAAACAGACTGAGGAAGCAGAGAAAAAGTGTCTCCTGCAACCCGTTCCCTTGGTGCTAGATGAACGAACGTCTCTCCACTTGCTCAGTTCTGAGAGATAAGTGTGTGGGAAAGCCGTCCTTCACCTAGCTTGTTGGGAACACAAAGTTTCTTTTCAGTTGCAAACTCCATTCCATACATATATATGGGGAGGTACTAGCTCCAACTCGGTTTGACAGTGAAAACTGCAGGAACTTCAAACCGGCACTAGGAAACAGACTGAGAAAGCAGAGAAAAAGTGTCTCATGCAACCCGTTCCCTTGGTGCTAGATGAACGAACGTCTCTCCACTTGCTCAGTTCTGAGAGATAAGTGTGTGTGAAAGCCGTCCTTCACCTAGCTTGTTGGGAACACAAAGTTTCTTTTCAGTTGCAAACTCCATTCCATACATATATATGGGGAGGTACTAGCTCCAACTCGGTTTTACAGTGAAAACTGCAGGAACTTCAAACCGGCACTAGGAAACAGACTGAGAAAGCAGAGAAAAATTGTCTCCTGCAACCCGTTCCCTTGGTGCTAGATGAACGAACGTCTCTCCACTTGCTCAGTTCTGAGAGATAAGTGTGTGTGAAAGCCGTCCTTCACCTAGCTTTTTGGGAACACAAAGTTTCTTTTCAGTTGCAAACTCCATTCCATACATATATATGGGGAGGTTCTAGCTCCAACTCTGACAGTGAAAACTGCAGGAACTTCAAACCGGCACTATTAAACAGATTAAGAAAGCAGAGAAAAAGTGTCTCCTGCAACCCGTTCCCTTGGTGCTAGAAGAACGAACGTCTGTCCACTTGCTCTGTTCTGAGAGATATGTGTGTGTGAAAGCCGTCCTTCACCTAGCTTGTTGGGAACACAAAGTTTCTTTTCAGTTGCAAACTCCATTCCATACATATATATGGGGAGGTACTAGCTCCAACTCGGTTTTACAGTGAAAACTGCAGGAACTTCAAACCGGCACTAGGAAACAGACTGAGAAAGCAGAGAAAAATTGTCTCCTGCAACCCGTTCCCTTGGTGCTAGATGAACGAACGTCTCTCCACTTGCTCAGTTCTGAGAGATAAGTGTGTGTGAAAGCCGTCCTTCACCTAGATTTTTGGGAACACAAAGTTTCTTTTCAGTTGCAAACTCCATTCCATACATATATATGGGGAGGTTCTAGCTCCAACTCTGACAGTGAAAACTGCAGGAACTTCAAACCGGCACTATTAAACAGATTAAGAAAGCAGAGAAAAAGTGTCTCCTGCAACCCGTTCCCTTGGTGCAAGAAGAACGAACGTCTGTCCACTTGCTCTGTTCTGAGAGATATGTGTGTGTGAAAGCCGTCCTTCACCTAGCTTCTTGGGAACACAAAGTTTCTTTTCAGTTGCAAACTCCATTCCATACATATATATGGGGAGGTAGAAGCTCCAACTCGGTTTTACAGTGAAAACTGCAGGAACTTCAAACCGGCACTAGGAAACAGACTGAGAATGCAGAGAAAAAGTGTCTCCTGCAACCCGTTCCCTTGGTGCTAGATGAACGAACGTCTCTCCACTTGCTCAGTTCTGAGAGATAAGTGTGTGTGAAAGCCGTCCTTCACCTAGTTGTTGGGAACACAAAGTTTCTTTTCAGTTGCAAAGTCCATTCCATACATATATATGGGGAGGTACTAGCTCCAACTCGGTCTTACAGTGAAAACTGCAGGAACTTCAAACCGGCACTAGGAAACAGACTGAGAATGCAGAGAAAAAGGGTCCCCTGCAAACCGTTCCCTTGGTGCTAGATGAACGAACGTCTCTCCACTTGCTCAGTTCTGAGAGATAATTGTGTGTGAAAACCGTCCTTCACCTAGCTTGTTGGGAACACAAAGTTTCTTTTCAGTTGCAAACTCCATTCCATACATATATATGGGGAGGTACTAGCTCCAACTCGGTTTTACAGTGAAAACTGCAGGAAATTCAAACTGGCACTAGGAAACAGACTGAGAAAGCAGAGAAAAAGTGTTCCCTGCAACCCGTTCCCTTGGTGCTAGATGAACGAACGTCTCTCCACTTGCTCAGTTCTGAGAGATAAGTGTGTGTGAAAGCCGTCCTTCACCTAGCTTGTTGGGAACACAAAGTTTCTTTTCAGTTGCAAACTCCAATCCATACATATAAATGGGGAGGTACTAGCTCCAACTCTGTTTTACACTGAAAACTGCAGGAACTTCAAACCGGCACTAGGAAACAGACTGAGAAAGCAGAGTAAAATTGTCTCCTGCAACCCGTTCCCTTGGTGCTAGATGAACGAACGTCTCTCCACTTGCTCAGTTCTGAGAGATAAGTGTGTGTGAAAGCCGTCCTTCACCTAGCTTGTTGGGAACAAAAAGTTTCTTTTCAGTTGCAAACTCCATTCCATAAATATATATGGGGAGGTACAAGCTCCAACTCGGTTTTACAGTGAAAACTGCAGGAACTTCAAACCGGCACTAGGAAACAGACTGAGGAAGCAGAGAAAAAGTGTCTCCTGCAACCCGTTCCCTTGGTGCTAGATGAAAGAACGTCTCTCCACTTGCTCAGTTCTGAGAGATAAGTGTGTGTGAAAGCCGTCCTTCACCTAGCTTGTTGGGAACACAAAGTTTCTTTTCAGTTGCAAACTCCATTCCATACATATATATGGGGAGGTACTAGCTCCAACTCGGTTTTACAGTGAAAACTGCAGGAACTTCAAACCGGCACTAGGAAACAGACTGAGAAAGCAGAGAAAAATTGTCTCCGGCAACCCGTTCCCTTGGTGCTAGATGAACGAACGTCTCTCCACTTGCTCAGTTCTGAGAGATAAGTGTGTGTGAAAGCCGTCCTTCACCTAGCTTTTTGGGAACACAAAGTTTCTTTTCAGTTGCAAACTCCATTCCATACATATATATGGGGAGGTACTAGCTCTAACTCGGTTTGACAGTGAAAACTGCAGGAACTTCAAACCGGCACTAGGAAACAGACTGAGGAAGCAGAGAAAAAGTGTCTCCTGCAACACGTTCCCTTGGTGCTCGATGAACGAACGTCTCTCCACTTGCTCAGTTCTGAGTGATAAGTGTGTGTGAAAGCCGTCCTTCACCTAGCTTGTTGGGAACACAAAGTTTCTTTTCAGTTGCAAACCCCATTCCATACATATATATGGGGAGGTACTAGCTACAACTCGGTTTGACAGTGAAAACTGCAGGAACTTCAAACCGGCACTAGGAAACAGACTGAGAAAGCAGAGAAAAAGTGTCTCCTGCAACCCGTTCCCTTGGTGCTAGATGAACGAACGTCTCTCCACTTGCTCAGTTCTGAGAGATAAGTGTGTGTGAAAGCCGTCCTTCACCTAGCTTGTTGGGAACACAAAGTTTCTTTTCAGTTGCAAACTCCATTCCATAAAAATATATGGGAGGTACAAGCTCCAACTCGGTTTTACAGTGAAAACTGCAGGAACTTCAAACCGGCACTAGGAAACAGACTGAGGAAGCAGAGAAAAAGTGTCTCCTGCAACCCGTTCCCTTGGTGCTAGATGAAAGAACGTCTCTCCACTTGCTCAGTTCTGAGGGATAAGTGTGTGTGAAAGCCGTCCTTCAACTAGCTTGTTGGGAACACAAAGTTTCTTTTCAGTTGCAAACTCCATTCCATACATATATATGGGGAGGTACTAGCTCCAACTCTTTTTTACAGTGAAAACTGCAGGAACTTCAAACCGGCACTAGGAAACAGACTGAGAAAGCAGAGAAAAAGTGTCTCATGCAACCCGTTCCCTTGGTGCTAGTTGAACGAACGTCTCTCCACTTGCTCAGTTCTGAGAGATAAGTGTGTGTGAAAGCCGTCCTTCACCTAGCTTGTTGGGAACACAAAGTTTCTTTTCAGTTGCAAACTCCATTCCATACATATATATGGGGATGTACTAGCTCCAACTCGGTTTTACACTGAAAACTGCAGGAACTTCAAACCGGCACTAGGAAACAGACTGAGAAAGCAGAGAAAAAGTGTCTCCTGCAACCCGTTCCCTTGGTGCTAGATGAACGAACGTCTCTCCACTTGCTCAGTTCTGAGAGATAAGTGTGTGTGAAAGCCGTCCTTCACCTAGCTTGTTGGGAACACAAAGTTTCTTTTCAGTTGCAAACTCCATTCCATAAATATATATGGGGAGGTACAAGCTCCAACTCGGTTTTACAGTGAAAACTGCAGGAACTTCAAACCGGCACTAGGAAACAGACTGAGGAAGCAGAGAAAAAGTGTCTCCTGCAACCCGTTCCCTTGGTGCTAGATGAACGAACGTCTCTCCACTTGCTCAGTTCTGAGAGATAAGTGTGTGTGAAAGCCGTCCTTCACCTAGCTTGTTGGGAACACAAAGTTTCTTTTCAGTTGCAAACTCCATTCCATACATATATATGGGGAGGTACAAGCTCCAACTCGGTTTGACAGTGAAAACTGCAGGAACTTCAAACCGGCACTAGGAAACAGACTGAGAAAGCAGAGAAAAAGTGTCTCATGCAACCCGTTCCCTTGGTGCTAGATGAACGAACGTCTCTCCACTTGCTCAGTTCTGAGAGATAAGTGTGTGTGAAAGCCGTCCTTCACCTAGCTTGTTGGGAACACAAAGTTTCTTTTCAGTTGCAAACTCCATTCCATACATATACATGGGGAGGTACTAGCTCCAAATCGGTTTTACAGTGAAAACTGCAGGAACTTCAAACCGGCACTAGGAAACAGACTGAGAAAGCAGAGAAAAATTGTCTCCTGCAACCCGTTCCCTTGGTGCTCGATGAACGAACGTCTCTCCACTTGCTCAGTTCTGAGTGATAAGTGTGTGTGAAAGCCGTCCTTCACCTAGCTTGTTGGGAACACAAAGTTTCTTTTCAGTTGCAAACCCCATTCCATACATATATATGGGGAGGTACTAGCTCCAACTCGGTTTGACAGTGAAAACTGCAGGAACTTCAAACCGGCACTAGGAAACAGACTGAGAAAGCAGAGAAAAAGTGTCTCCTGCAACCCGTTCCCTTGGTGCTAGATGAACGAACGTCTCTCCACTTGCTCAGTTCTGAGAGATAAGTGTGTGTGAAAGCCGTCCTTCACCTAGCTTGTTGGGAACACAAAGTTTCTTTTCAGTTGCAAACTCCATTCCATACATATATATGGGGAGGTACTAGCTCCAACTCGGTTTTACAGTGAAAACTGCAGGAACTTCAAACCGGCACTAGGAAACAGACTGAGAAAGCAGAGAAAAATTGTCTCCTGCAACCCGTTCCCTTGGTGCTAGATGAACGAACGTCTCTCCACTTGCTCAGTTCTGAGAGATAAGTGTGTGTGAAAGCCGTCCTTCACCTAGCTTTTTGGGAACACAAAGTTTCTTTTCAGTTGCAAACTCCATTCCATACATATATATGGGGAGGTTCTAGCTCCAACTCTGACAGTGAAAACTGCAGGAACTTCAAACCGGCACTATTAAACAGATTAAGAGAGCAGAGAAAAAGTGTCTCCTGCAACCCGTTCCCTTGGTGCTAGAAGAACGAACGTCTGTCCGCTTGCTCTGTTCTGAGAGATATGTGTGTGTGAAAGCCGTCCTTCACCTAGCTTCTTGGGAACACAAAGTTTCTTTTCAGTTGCAAACTCCATTCCATACATATATATGGGGAGGTAGAAGCTCCAACTCGGTTTTACAGTGAAAACTGCAGGAACTTCAAACCGGCACTAGGAAACAGACTGAGAAAGCACAGAATAAGTGTCTCCTGCAACCCGTTCCCTTGGTGCTAAATGAAGGAACGTCTCTCCACTTGCTCAGTTCTGAGAGATAAGTGTGTGTGAAAGCCGTCCTTCACCTAGCTTGTTGGGAACACATAGTTTCTTTTCAGTTGCAAACTCCATTCCATACATATATATGGGGAGGTACTAGCTCCAACTCTTTTTTACTGTGAAAACTGCAGGAACTTCAAACCGGCACTAGGAAACAGACTGAGAAAGCAGAGAAAAAGTGTCTCATGCAACCCGTTCCCTTGGTGCTAGTTGAACGAACGTCTCTCCACTTGCTCAGTTCTGAGAGATAAGTGTGTGTGAAAGCCGTCCTTCACCTAGCTTGTTGGGAACACAAAGTTTCTTTTCAGTTGCAAACTCCATTCCATACATATATATGGGGATGTACTAGCTCCAACTCGGTTTTACACTGAAAACTGCAGGAACTTCAAACCGGCACTAGGAAACAGACTGAGAAAGCAGAGAAAAAGTGTCTCCTGCAACCCGTTCCCTTGGTGCTAGATGAACGAACGTCTCTCCACTTGCTCAGTTCTGAGAGATAAGTGTGTGTGAAAGCCGTCCTTCACCTAGCTTGTTGGGAACACAAAGTTTCTTTTCAGTTGCAAACTCCATTCCATAAATATATATGGGGAGGTACAAGCTCCAACTCGGTTTTACAGTGAAAACTGCAGGAACTTCAAACCGGCACTAGGAAACAGACTGAGGAAGCAGAGAAAAAGTGTCTCCTGCAACCCGTTCCCTTGGTGCTAGATGAACGAACGTCTCTCCACTTGCTCAGTTCTGAGAGATAAGTGTGTGTGAAAGCCGTCCTTCACCTAGCTTGTTGGGAACACAAAGTTTCTTTTCAGTTGCAAACTCCATTCCATAAATATATATGGGGAGGTACAAGCTCCAACTCGGTTTTACAGTGAAAACTGCAGGAACTTCAAACCGGCACTAGGAAACAGACTGAGGAAGCAGAGAAAAAGTGTCTCCTGCAACCCGTTCCCTTGGTGCTAGATGAAAGAACGTCTCTCCACTTGCTCAGTTCTGAGAGATAAGTGTGTGTGAAAGCCGTCCTTCACCTAGCTTGTTGGGAACACAAAGTTTCTTTTCAGTTGCAAACTCCATTCCATACATATATATGGGGAGGTACTAGCTCCAACTCGGTTTTACAGTGAAAACTGCAGGAACTTCAAACCGGCACTAGGAAACAGACTGAGAAAGCAGAGAAAAATTGTCTCCGGCAACCCGTTCCCTTGGTGCTAGATGAACGAACGTCTCTCCACTTGCTCAGTTCTGAGAGATAAGTGTGTGTGAAAGCCGTCCTTCACCTAGCTTTTTGGGAACACAAAGTTTCTTTTCAGTTGCAAACTCCATTCCATACATATATATGGGGAGGTACTAGCTCTAACTCGGTTTGACAGTGAAAACTGCAGGAACTTCAAACCGGCACTAGGAAACAGACTGAGGAAGCAGAGAAAAAGTGTCTCCTGCAACACGTTCCCTTGGTGCTCGATGAACGAACGTCTCTCCACTTGCTCAGTTCTGAGTGATAAGTGTGTGTGAAAGCCGTCCTTCACCTAGCTTGTTGGGAACACAAAGTTTCTTTTCAGTTGCAAACCCCATTCCATACATATATATGGGGAGGTACTAGCTCCAACTCGGTTTGACAGTGAAAACTGCAGGAACTTCAAACCGGCACTAGGAAACAGACTGAGAAAGCAGAGAAAAAGTGTCTCCTGCAACCCGTTCCCTTGGTGCTAGATGAACGAACGTCTCTCCACTTGCTCAGTTCTGAGAGATAAGTGTGTGTGAAAGCCGTCCTTCACCTAGCTTGTTGGGAACACAAAGTTTCTTTTCAGTTGCAAACTCCATTCCATAAAAATATATGGGAGGTACAAGCTCCAACTCGGTTTTACAGTGAAAACTGCAGGAACTTCAAACCGGCACTAGGAAACAGACTGAGGAAGCAGAGAAAAAGTGTCTCCTGCAACCCGTTCCCTTGGTGCTAGATGAAAGAACGTCTCTCCACTTGCTCAGTTCTGAGGGATAAGTGTGTGTGAAAGCCGTCCTTCAACTCGCTTGTTGGGAACACAAAGTTTCTTTTCAGTTGCAAACTCCATTCCATACATGTATATGGGGAGGTACTAGCTCCAACTCTTTTTTACAGTGAAAACTGCAGGAACTTCAAACCGGCACTAGGAAACAGACTGAGAAAGCAGAGAAAAAGTGTCTCATGCAACCCGTTCCCTTGGTGCTAGTTGAACGAACGTCTCTCCACTTGCTCAGTTCTGAGAGATAAGTGTGTGTGAAAGCCGTCCTTCACCTAGCTTGTTGGGAACACAAAGTTTCTTTTCAGTTGCAAACTCCATTCCATACATATATATGGGGATGTACTAGCTCCAACTCGGTTTTACACTGAAAACTGCAGGAACTTCAAACCGGCACTAGGAAACAGACTGAGAAAGCACAGAATAAGTGTCTCCTGCAAACCGTTCCCTTGGTGCTAAATGAAGGAACGTCTCTCCACTTGCTCAGTTCTGAGAGATAAGTGTGTGTGAAAGCCGTCCTTCACCTAGCTTGTTGGGAACACATAGTTTCTTTTCAGTTGCAAACTCCATTCCATACATATATATGGGGAGGTACTAGCTCCAACTCTTTTTTACAGTGAAAACTGCAGGAACTTCAAACCGGCACTAGGAAACAGACTGAGAAAGCAGAGAAAAAGTGTCTCATGCAACCCGTTCCCTTGGTGCTAGTTGAACGAACGTCTCTCCACTTGCTCAGTTCTGAGAGATAAGTGTGTGTGAAAGCCGTCCTTCACCTAGCTTGTTGGGAACACAAAGTTTCTTTTCAGTTGCAAACTCCATTCCATACATATATATGGGGATGTACTAGCTCCAACTCGGTTTTACACTGAAAACTGCAGGAACTTCAAACCGGCACTAGGAAACAGACTGAGAAAGCAGAGAAAAAGTGTCTCCTGCAACCCGTTCCCTTGGTGCTAGATGAACGAACGTCTCTCCACTTGCTCAGTTCTGAGAGATAAGTGTGTGTGAAAGCCGTCCTTCACCTAGCTTGTTGGGAACACAAAGTTTCTTTTCAGTTGCAAACTCCATTCCATAAATATATATGGGGAGGTACAAGCTCCAACTCGGTTTTACAGTGAAAACTGCAGGAACTTCAAACCGGCACTAGGAAACAGACTGAGGAAGCAGAGAAAAAGTGTCTCCTGCAACCCGTTCCCTTGGTGCTAGATGAACGAACGTCTCTCCACTTGCTCAGTTCTGAGAGATAAGTGTGTGTGAAAGCCGTCCTTCACCTAGCTTGTTGGGAACACAAAGTTTCTTTTCAGTTGCAAACTCCATTCCATAAATATATATGGGGAGGTACAAGCTCCAACTCGGTTTTACAGTGAAAACTGCAGGAACTTCAAACCGGCACTAGGAAACAGACTGAGGAAGCAGAGAAAAAGTGTCTCCTGCAACCCGTTCCCTTGGTGCTAGATGAAAGAACGTCTCTCCACTTGCTCAGTTCTGAGAGATAAGTGTGTGTGAAAGCCGTCCTTCACCTAGCTTGTTGGGAACACAAAGTTTCTTTTCAGTTGCAAACTCCATTCCATACATATATATGGGGAGGTACTAGCTCCAACTCTTTTTTACAGTGAAAACTGCAGGAACTTCAAACCGGCACTAGGAAACAGACTGAGAAAGCAGAGAAAAATTGTCTCCGGCAACCCGTTCCCTTGGTGCTAGATGAACGAACGTCTCTCCACTTGCTCAGTTCTGAGAGATAAGTGTGTGTGAAAGCCGTCCTTCACCTAGCTTTTTGGGAACACAAAGTTTCTTTTCAGTTGCAAACTCCATTCCATACATATATATGGGGAGGTACTAGCTCTAACTCGGTTTGACAGTGAAAACTGCAGGAACTTCAAACCGGCACTAGGAAACAGACTGAGGAAGCAGAGAAAAAGTGTCTCCTGCAACACGTTCCCTTGGTGCTCGATGAACGAACGTCTCTCCACTTGCTCAGTTCTGAGTGATAAGTGTGTGTGAAAGCCGTCCTTCACCTAGCTTGTTGGGAACACAAAGTTTCTTTTCAGTTGCAAACCCCATTCCATACATATATATGGGGAGGTACTAGCTCCAACTCGGTTTGACAGTGAAAACTGCAGGAACTTCAAACCGGCACTAGGAAACAGACTGAGAAAGCAGAGAAAAAGTGTCTCCTGCAACCCGTTCCCTTGGTGCTAGATGAACGAACGTCTCTCCACTTGCTCAGTTCTGAGAGATAAGTGTGTGTGAAAGCCGTCCTTCACCTAGCTTGTTGGGAACACAAAGTTTCTTTTCAGTTGCAAACTCCATTCCATAAAAATATATGGGAGGTACAAGCTCCAACTCGGTTTTACAGTGAAAACTGCAGGAACTTCAAACCGGCACTAGGAAACAGACTGAGGAAGCAGAGAAAAAGTGTCTCCTGCAACCCGTTCCCTTGGTGCTAGATGAAAGAACGTCTCTCCACTTGCTCAGTTCTGAGGGATAAGTGTGTGTGAAAGCCGTCCTTCAACTAGCTTGTTGGGAACACAAAGTTTCTTTTCAGTTGCAAACTCCATTCCATACATATATATGGGGAGGTACTAGCTCCAACTCTTTTTTACAGTGAAAACTGCAGGAACTTCAAACCGGCACTAGGAAACAGACTGAGAAAGCAGAGAAAAAGTGTCTCATGCAACCCGTTCCCTTGGTGCTAGTTGAACGAACGTCTCTCCACTTGCTCAGTTCTGAGAGATAAGTGTGTGTGAAAGCCGTCCTTCACCTAGCTTGTTGGGAACACAAAGTTTCTTTTCAGTTGCAAACTCCATTCCATACATATATATGGGGATGTACTAGCTCCAACTCGGTTTTACACTGAAAACTGCAGGAACTTCAAACCGGCACTAGGAAACAGACTGAGAAAGCAGAGAAAAAGTGTCTCCTGCAACCCGTTCCCTTGGTGCTAGATGAACGAACGTCTCTCCACTTGCTCAGTTCTGAGAGATAAGTGTGTGTGAAAGCCGTCCTTCACCTAGCTTGTTGGGAACACAAAGTTTCTTTTCAGTTGCAAACTCCATTCCATAAATATATATGGGGAGGTACAAGCTCCAACTCGGTTTTACAGTGAAAACTGCAGGAACTTCAAACCGGCACTAGGAAACAGACTGAGGAAGCAGAGAAAAAGTGTCTCCTGCAACCCGTTCCCTTGGTGCTAGATGAACGAACGTCTCTCCACTTGCTCAGTTCTGAGAGATAAGTGTGTGTGAAAGCCGTCCTTCACCTAGCTTGTTGGGAACACAAAGTTTCTTTTCAGTTGCAAACTCCATTCCATACATATATATGGGGAGGTACAAGCTCCAACTCGGTTTGACAGTGAAAACTGCAGGAACTTCAAACCGGCACTAGGAAACAGACTGAGAAAGCAGAGAAAAAGTGTCTCATGCAACCCGTTCCCTTGGTGCTAGATGAACGAACGTCTCTCCACTTGCTCAGTTCTGAGAGATAAGTGTGTGTGAAAGCCGTCCTTCACCTAGCTTGTTGGGAACACAAAGTTTCTTTTCAGTTGCAAACTCCATTCCATACATATACATGGGGAGGTACTAGCTCCAAATCGGTTTTACAGTGAAAACTGCAGGAACTTCAAACCGGCACTAGGAAACAGACTGAGAAAGCAGAGAAAAATTGTCTCCTGCAACCCGTTCCCTTGGTGCTCGATGAACGAACGTCTCTCCACTTGCTCAGTTCTGAGTGATAAGTGTGTGTGAAAGCCGTCCTTCACCTAGCTTGTTGGGAACACAAAGTTTCTTTTCAGTTGCAAACCCCATTCCATACATATATATGGGGAGGTACTAGCTCCAACTCGGTTTGACAGTGAAAACTGCAGGAACTTCAAACCGGCACTAGGAAACAGACTGAGAAAGCAGAGAAAAAGTGTCTCCTGCAACCCGTTCCCTTGGTGCTAGATGAACGAACGTCTCTCCACTTGCTCAGTTCTGAGAGATAAGTGTGTGTGAAAGCCGTCCTTCACCTAGCTTGTTGGGAACACAAAGTTTCTTTTCAGTTGCAAACTCCATTCCATAAAAATATATGGGAGGTACAAGCTCCAACTCGGTTTTACAGTGAAAACTGCAGGAACTTCAAACCGGCACTAGGAAACAGACTGAGGAAGCAGAGAAAAAGTGTCTCATGCAACCCGTTCCCTTGGTGCTAGATGAACGAACGTCTCTCCACTTGCTCAGTTCTGAGAGATAAGTGTGTGTGAAAGCCGTCCTTCACCTAGCTTGTTGGGAACACAAAGTTTCTTTTCAGTTGCAAACTCCATTCCATACATATATATGGGGAGGTACAAGCTCCAACTCGGTTTGACAGTGAAAACTGCAGGAACTTCAAACCGGCACTAGGAAACAGACTGAGAAAGCAGAGAAAAAGTGTCTCATGCAACCCGTTCCCTTGGTGCTAGATGAACGAACGTCTCTCCACTTGCTCAGTTCTGAGAGATAAGTGTGTGTGAAAGCCGTCCTTCACCTAGCTTGTTGGGAACACAAAGTTTCTTTTCAGTTGCAAACTCCATTCCATACATATATATGGGGAGGTACTAGCTCCAACTCGGTTTTACAGTGAAAACTGCAGGAACTTCAAACCGGCACTAGGAAACAGACTGAGAAAGCAGAGAAAAATTGTCTCCTGCAACCCGTTCCCTTGGTGCTAGATGAACGAACGTCTCTCCACTTGCTCAGTTCTGAGAGATAAGTGTGTGTGAAAGCCGTCCTTCACCTAGCTTTTTGGGAACACAAAGTTTCTTTTCAGTTGCAAACTCCATTCCATACATATATATGGGGAGGTTCTAGCTCCAACTCTGACAGTGAAAACTGCAGGAACTTCAAACCGGCACTATTAAACAGATTAAGAGAGCAGAGAAAAAGTGTCTCCTGCAACCCGTTCCCTTGGTGCTAGATGAACGAACGTCTCTCCACTTGCTCAGTTCTGAGAGATAAGTGTGTGTGAAAGCCGTCCTTCACCTAGCTTGTTGGGAACACAAAGTTTCTTTTCAGTTGCAAACTCCATTCCATACATATATATGGGGAGGTACAAGCTCCAACTCGGTTTGACAGTGAAAACTGCAGGAACTTCAAACCGGCACTAGGAAACAGACTGAGAAAGCAGAGAAAAAGTGTCTCATGCAACCCGTTCCCTTGGTGCTAGATGAACGAATGTCTCTCCACTTGCTCAGTTCTGAGAGATAAGTGTGTGTGAAAGCCGTCCTTCACCTAGCTTGTTGGGAACACAAAGTTTCTTTTCAGTTGCAAACTCCATTCCATACATATATATGGGGAGGTACTAGCTCCAACTCGGTTTTACAGTGAAAACTGCAGGAACTTCAAACCGGCACTAGGAAACAGACTGAGAAAGCAGAGAAAAATTGTCTCCTGCAACCCGTTCCCTTGGTGCTAGATGAACGAACGTCTCTCCACTTGCTCAGTTCTGAGAGATAAGTGTGTGTGAAAGCCGTCCTTCACCTAGCTTTTTGGGAACACAAAGTTTCTTTTCAGTTGCAAACTCCATTCCATACATATATATGGGGAGGTTCTAGCTCCAACTCTGACAGTGAAAACTGCAGGAACTTCAAACCGGCACTATTAAACAGATTAAGAGAGCAGAGAAAAAGTGTCTCCTGCAACCCGTTCCCTTGGTGCTAGAAGAACGAACGTCTGTCCGCTTGCTCTGTTCTGAGAGATATGTGTGTGTGAAAGCCGTCCTTCACCTAGCTTCTTGGGAACACAAAGTTTCTTTTCAGTTGCAAACTCCATTCCATACATATATATGGGGAGGTAGAAGCTCCAACTCGGTTTTACAGTGAAAACTGCAGGAACTTCAAACCGGCACTAGGAAACAGACTGAGAAAGCAGAGAAAAAGTGTCTCATGCAACCCGTTCCCTTGGTGCTAGATGAACGACGTCTCTCCACTTGCTCAGTTCTGAGAGATAAGTGTGTGTGAAAGCCGTCCTTGACATAGCTTGTTGGGAACACAAAGTTTTTTTCAGTTGCAAACTCCATTCCATACATATAAATGGGGAGGTACTAGCTCCAACTCGGTTTTACAATGAAAACGGCAGGAACTTCAAACCGGCACTAGGAAACAGACTGAGAAAGCAGAGAAAAAGTGTCTCATGCAACCCGTTCCCTTGGTGCTAGATGAACGAACGTCTCTCCACTTGCTCAGTTCTGAGAGATAAGTGTGTGTGAAAGCCGTCCTTCACCTAGCTTGTTGGGAACACAAAGTTTCTTTTCAGTTGCAAACTCCATTCCATAAATATATATGGGGAGGTACAAGCTCCAACTCGGTTTTACAGTGAAAACTGCAGGAACTTCAAACCGGCACTAGGAAACAGACTGAGAAAGCAGAGAAAAAGTGTCTCATGCAACCCGTTCCCTTGGTGCTAGATGAACGAACGTCTCTCCACTTGCTCAGTTCTGAGAGATAAGTGTGTGTGAAAGCCGTCCTTCACCTAGCTTGTTGGGAACACAAAGTTTCTTTTCAGTTGCAAACTCCATTCCATACATATATATGGGGAGGTACTAGCTCCAACTCGGTTTTACAGTGAAAACTGCAGGAACTTCAAACCGGCACTAGGAAACAGACTGAGAAAGCAGAGAAAAAGTGTCTCCTGCAACCCGTTCCCTTGGTGCTAGATGAACGAACGTCTCTCCACTTGCTCAGTTCTGAGAGTTAATTGTGTGTGAAAGCCGTCCTTCACCTAGCTTGTTGGGAACACAAAGTTTCTTTTCAGTTGCAAACTCCATTCCATACATATATATGGGGAGGTACTAGCTCCAACTCGGTTTGACAGTGAAAACTGCAGGAACTTCAAACCGGCACTAGGAAACAGACTGAGAAAGCAGAGAAAAAGTGTCTCATGCAACCCGTTCCCTTGGTGCTAGATGAACGAACGTCTCTCCACTTGCTCAGTTCTGAGAGATAAGTGTGTGTGAAAGCCGTCCTTCACCTAGCTTGTTGGGAACACAAAGTTTCTTTTCAGTTGCAAACTCCATTCCATACATATATATGGGGAGGTACTAGCTCCAACTCGGTTTTACAGTGAAAACTGCAGGAACTTCAAACCGGCACTAGGAAACAGACTGAGAAAGCAGAGAAAAATTGTCTCCTGCAACCCGTTCCCTTGGTGCTAGATGAACGAACGTCTCTCCACTTGCTCAGTTCTGAGAGATAAGTGTGTGTGAAAGCCGTCCTTCACCTAGCTTTTTGGGAACACAAAGTTTCTTTTCAGTTGCAAACTCCATTCCATACATATATATGGGGAGGTTCTAGCTCCAACTCTGACAGTGAAAACGGCAGGAACTTCAAACCGGCACTATTAAACAGATTAAGAAAGCAGAGAAAAAGTGTCTCCTGCAACCCGTTCCCTTGGTGCTAGAAAAACGAACGTCTGTCCACTTGCTCTGTTCTGAGAGATATGTGTGTGTGAAAACCGTCCTTCACCTAGCTTCTTGGGAACACAAAGTTTCTTTTCAGTTGCAAACTCCATTCCATACATATATATGGGGAGGTAGAAGCTCCAACTCGGTTTTATAGGGAAAACTGCAGGAACTTCAAACCGGCACTAGGAAACAGACTGAGAAAGCAGAGAAAAAGTGTCTCATGCAACCCGTTCCCTTGGTGCTAGATGAACGAACGTCTCTCCACTTGCTCAGTTCTGAGAGATAAGTGTGTGTGAAAGCCGTCCTTCACATAGCTTGTTGGGAACACAAAGTTTCTTTTCAGTTGCAAACTCCATTCCATACATATATATGGGGAGGTACTAGCTCAAACTCGGTTTTACACTGAAAACTGCAGGAACTTCAAACCGGCACTAGGAAACAGACTGAGAAAGCAGAGAAAAAGTGTCTCCTGCAACCCGTTCCCTTGGTGCTAGATGAACGAACGTCTATCCACTTGCTCAGTTCTGAGAGATAAGTGTGTGTGAAAGCCGTCCTTCACCTAGCTTGTTGGGAACACAAAGTTTCTTTTCAGTTGCAAACTCCATTCCATAAATATATATGGGGAGGTACAAGCTCCAACTCGGTTTTACAGTGAAAACTGCAGGAACTTCAAACCGGCACTAGGAAACAGACTGAGGAAGCAGAGAAAAAGTGTCTCCTGCAACCCGTTCCCTTGGTGCTAGATGAAAGAACGTCTCTCCACTTGCTCAGTTCTGAGAGATAAGTGTGTGTGAAAGCCGTCCTTCACCTAGCTTGTTGGGAACACAAAGTTTCTTTTCAGTTGCAAACTCCATTCCATACTTATATATGGGGAGGTACTAGCTCCAACTCGGTTTTACAGTGAAAACTGCAGGAACTTCAAACCGGCACTAGGAAACAGACTGAGAAAGCAGAGAAAAAGTGTCTCATGCAACCCGTTCCCTTGGTGCTAGATGAACGAACGTCTCTCCACTTGCTCAGTTCTGAGAGATAAGTGTGTGTGAAAGCCGTCCTTCACCTAGCTTGTTGGGAACACAAAGTTTCTTTTCAGTTGCAAACTCCATTCCATACATATAAATGGGGAGGTACTAGCTCCAACTCGGTTTTACAGTGAAAACTGCAGGAACTTCAAACCGGCACTAGGAAACAGACTGAGAAAGCAGAGAAAAAGTGTCTCATGCAACCCGTTCCCTTGGTGCTAGATGAACGAACGTCTCTCCACTTGCTCAGTTCTGAGAGATAAGTGTGTGTGAAAGCCGTCCTTCACCTAGCTTGTTGGGAACACAAAGTTTTTTTCAGTTGCAAACTCCATTCCATACATATAAATGGGGAGGTACTAGCTCCAACTCGGTTTTACACTGAAAACGGCAGGAACTTCAAACCGGCACTAGGAAACAGACTGAGAAAGCAGAGAAAAAGTGTCTCCTGCAACCCGTTCCCTTGGTGCTAGATGAACGAACGTCTGTCCACTTGCTTTGTTCTGAGAGATAAGTGTGTGTGAAAGCCGTCCTTCACCTAGCTTCTTGGGAACACAAAGTTTCTTTTCAGTTGCAAACTCCATTCCATACATATATATGGGGAGGTAGAAGTTCAAACTCGGTTTTACAGTGAAAACTGCAGGAACTTCAAACCGGCACTAGGAAACAGACTGAGAAAGCAGAGAAAAAGTGTCTCCTGCAACCCGTTCCCTTGGTGCTAGATGAACGAACGTCTCTCCACTTGCTCAGTTCTGAGAGATAAGTGTGTGTGAAAGCCGTCCTTCACCTAGCTTGTTGGGAACACAAAGTTTCTTTTCAGTTGCAAACTCCATTCCATACATATATATGGGGAGGTACTAGCTCCAACTCGTTTTTACAGTGAAAACTGCAGGAACTTCAAACCGGCACTAGGAAACAGACTGAGAAAGCAGAGAAAAAGTGACTCCTGCAACCCGTTCCCTTGGTGCTAGATGAACGAACGTCTCTCCACTTGCTCAGTTCTGAGAGATAAGTGTGTGTGAAAGCCGTCCTTCACCTAGCTTGTTGGGAACACAAAGTTTCTTTTCAGTTGCAAACTCCATTCCATATATATATATGGGGAGGTTCTAGCTCCAACTCTCTTTGACAGTGAAAACTGCAGGAACTTCAAACCGGCACTATTAAACAGATTTAGAAAGCAGAGAAAAAGTGTCTCCTGAAACCCGTTCCCTTGGTGCTAGAAGAACGAACGTCTGTAGACTTGCTCTGTTCTGAGAGATATGTGTGTGTGAAAGCCGTCCTTCACCTAGCTTCTTGGGAACACAAAGTTTCTTTTCAGTTGCAAACTCCATTCCATACATATATATGGGGAGGTAGAAGTTCCAACTCGGTTTTACAGTGAAAACTGCAGGAACTTCAAACCGGCACTAGGAAACAGACTGAGAAAGCAGAGAAAAATTGTCTCCTGCAACCCGTTCCCTTAGTGCTAGATGAACGAAAGTCTCTCCACTTGCTCAGTTCTGAGAGATAAGTGTGTGTGAAATCCGTCCTTCACCTAGCTTGTTGGGAACACAAAGTTTCTTTTCAGTTGCAAACTCCATTCCATACACATATATGGGGAGGTACTAGCTCCAACTCGTTTTTACAGTGAAAACTGCAGGAACTTCAAACCGGCACTAGGAAACAGACTGAGAAAGCAGAGAAAAAGTGACTCCTGCAACCCGTTCCCTTGGTGCTAGATGAACGAACGTCTCTCCACTTGCTCAGTTCTGAGAGATAAGTGTGTGTGAAAGCCGTCCTTCACCTAGCTTGTTGGGAACACAAAGTTTCTTTTCAGTTGCAAACTCCATTCCATAAATATATATGGGGAGGTTCAAGCTCCAACTCGGTTTTACAGTGAAAACTGCAGGAACTTCAAACCGGCACTAGGAAACAGACTGAGGAAGCAGAGAAAAAGTGTCTCCTGCAAACCGTTCCCTTGGTGCTAGATGAAAGAACGTCTCTCCACTTGCTCAGTTCTGAGAGATAAGTGTGTGTGAAAGCCGTCCTTCACCTAGCTTGTTGGGAACACAAAGTTTCTTTTCAGTTGCAAACTCCATTCCATACATATATATGGGGAGGTACTAGCTCCAACTCGGTTTTACAGTGAAAACTGCAGGAACTTCAAACCGGCACTAGGAAACAGACTGAGAAAGCAGAGGAAAAGTGTCTCATGCAACCCGTTCCCTTGGTGCTAGATGAACGAACGTCTCTCCACTTGCTCAGTTCTGAGAGATAAGTGTGTGTGAAAGCCGTCCTTCACCTAGCTTGTTGGGAACACAAAGTTTCTTTTCAGTTGCAAACTCCATTCCATACATATAAATGGGGAGGTACTAGCTCCAACTCTGTTTTACACTGAAAACTGCAGGAACTTCAAACCGGCACTAGGAAACAGACTGAGAAAGCAGAGAAAAAGTGTCTCCTGCAACCCGTTCCCTTGGTGCTAGATGAACGAACGTCTCTCCACTTGCTCAGTTCTGAGAGATAAGTGTGTGTGAAAGCCGTCCTTAACCTAGCTTGTTGGGAACACAAAGTTTCTTTTCAGTTGCAAACTCCATTCCATAAATATATATGGGGAGGTACAAGCTCCAACTCGGTTTTAGAGTGAAAACTGCAGGAACTTCAAACCGGCACTAGGAAACAGACTGAGGAAGCAGAGAAAAAGTGTCTCCTGCAACCCGTTCCCTTGGTGCTAGATGAACGAACGTCTCTCCACTTGCTCAGTTCTGAGAGATAAGTGTGTGTGAAAGCCGTCCTTCACCTAGATTGTTGGGAACACAAAGTTTCTTTTCAGTTGCAAACTCCATTCCATACATATATATGGGGAGGTACTAGCTCCAACTCGGTTTGACAGTGAAAACTGCAGGAACTTCAAACCGGCACTAGGAAACAGACTGAGAAAGCAGAGAAAAAGTGTCTCATGCAACCCGTTCCCTTGGTGCTAGATGAACGAACGTCTCTCCACTTGCTCAGTTCTGAGAGATAAGTGTGTGTGAAAGCCGTCCTTCACCTAGCTTGTTGGGAACACAAAGTTTCTTTTCAGTTGCAAACTCCATTCCATACATATATATGGGGAGGTACTAGCTCCAACTCGGTTTTACAGTGAAAACTGCAGGAACTTCAAACCGGCACTAGGAAACAGACTGAGAAAGCAGAGAAATATTGTCTCCTGCAACCCGTTCCCTTGGTGCTAGATGAACGAACGTCTCTCCACTTGCTCAGTTCTGAGAGATAAGTGTGTGTGAAAGCCGTCCTTCACCTAGCTTTTTGGGAACACAAAGTTTCTTTTCAATTGCAAACTCCATTCCATACATATATATGGGGAGGTTCTAGCTCCAACTCTCTTTGACAGTGAAAACTGCAGGAACTTCAAACCGGCACTATTAAACAGATTTAGAAAGCAGAGAAAAAGTGTCTCATGCAACCCGTTCCCTTGGTGCTAGATGAACGAACGTCTCTCCACTTGCTCAGTTCTGAGAGATAAGTGTGTGTGAAAGCCGTCCTTCACCTAGCTTGTTGGGAACACAAAGTTTCTTTTCAGTTGCAAACTCCATTCCATACATATATATGGGGAGGTAGAAGCTCCAACTCGGTTTTACAGTGAAAACTGCAGGAACATCAAAACGGCACTAGGAAACAGACTGAGAAAGCAGAGAAAAAGTGTCTCCTGCAACCCGTTCCCTTGGTGCTAGATGAACGAACGTCTCTCCACTTGCTCAGTTCTGAGAGATAAGTGTGTGTGAAAGCTGTCCTTCACCTAGCTTGTTGGGAACACAAAGTTTCTTTTCAGTTGCAAACTCCATTCCATACATATATATGGGGAGGTACTAGCTCCAACTCGGTTTTACACTGAAAACTGCAGGAACTTCAAACCGGCACTAGGAAACAGACTGAGAAAGCAGAGATAAAGTGTCCCCTGCAACCCGTTCCCTTGGTGCAAGATGAACGAACCTCTCTCCACTTGCTCATTTCTGAGAGATAAGTGTGTGTGAAAGCAGTCCTTCACCTAGCTTTTTGGGAACACAAAGTTTCTTTTCAGTTGCAAACTTCATTCCATAAATATATATGGGGAGGTACAAGCTCCAACTCGGTTTTACAGTGAAAACTGCAGGAACTTCATACTGGCACTAGGAAACAGACTGAGGAAGCAGAGAAAAAGTGTCTCCTGCAACCCGTTCCTTTGGTGCTAGATGAACGAACGTCTCTCCACTTGCTCAGTTCTGAGAGATAAGTGTGTGTGAAAGCCGTCCTTCACCTAGCTTGTTGGGAACACAAAGTTTCTTTTCAGTTGCAAACTCCATTCCATACATATATATGGGGTGGTACTAGCTCCAAATCGGTTTGACAGTGAAAACTGCAGGAACTTCAAACCGGCACTAGGAAACAGACTGAGAAAGCAGAGAAAAAGTGTCTCCTGCAACCCGTTCCCTTGGTGCTAGATGAACGAACGTCTCTCCACTTGCTCAGTTCTGAGAGATAAGTGTGTGTGAAAGCCGTCTTTCACCTAGCTTGTTGGGAACACAAAGTTTCTTTTCAGTTGCAAACTCCATTCCGTACATATATAAGGGGAGGTACTAGCTCCAACTCGGTTTGACAGTGAAAACTGCAGGAACTTCAAACCGGCACTAGGAAACAGACTGAGAAAGCAGAGAAAAAGTGTCTCCTGCAACCCGTTCCCTTGGTGCTAGATGAACGAACGTCTCTCCACTTGCTCAGTTCTGAGAGATAAGTGTGTGTGAAAGCCGTCCTTCACCTAGCTTGTTGGGAACACAAAGTTTCTTTTCAGTTGCAAACTCCATTCCATAAATATATATGGGGAGGTACAAGCTCCAACTCGGTTTTACAGTGAAAACTGCAGGAACTTCAAACCGGCACTAGGAAACAGACTGAGGAAGCAGAGAAAAAGTGTCTCCTGCAACCCGTTCCCTTGGTGCTAGATGAAAGAAAGTCTCTCCACTTGCTCAGTTCTGAGAGATAAGTGTGTGTGAAAGCCGTACTTCACCTAGCTTGTTGGGAACACAAAGTTTCTTTTCAGTTGCAAACCCCATTCCATAAATATATATGGGGAGGTACAAGCTCCAACTCGGTTTTACAGTGAAAACTGCAGGAACTTCATACTGGCACTAGGAAACAGACTGAGGAAGCAGAGAAAAAGTGTCTCCTGCAACCCGTTCCCTTGGTGCTAGATGAACGAACGTCTCTCCACTTGCTCAGTTCTGAGAGATAAATGTGTGTGAAAGCCGTCCTTCACCCAGCTTGTTGGGAACACAAAGTTTCTTTTCAGTTGCAAACTCCATTCCATACATATATATGGGGAGGTACTAGCTCCAAATCCGTTTGACAGTGAAAACTGCAGGAAATTCAAACCGGCACTAGGAAACAGACTGAGAAAGCAGAGAAAAAGTGTCTCATGCAACCCGTTCCCTTGGTGCTAGATGAACGAACGTCTCTCCACTTGCTCAGTTCTGAGAGATAAGTGTGCGTGAAAGCCGTCTTTCACCTAGCTTGTTGGGAACACAAAGTTTCTTTTCAGTTGCAAACTCCATTCCGTACATATATAAGGGGAGGTACTAGCTCCAACTCGGTTTTACAGTGAAAACTGCAGGAACTTCAAACCGGCACTAGGAAACAGACTGAGAAAGCAGAGAAAAATTGTCTCCTGCAACCCGTTCCCTTGGTGCTAGATGAACGAACGTCTCTCCACTTGCTCAGTTCTGAGAGATAAGTGTGTGTGAAAGCCGTACTTCACCTAGCTTGTTGGGAACACAAAGTTTCTTTTCAGTTGCAAACTCCATTCCATACATATATATGGGGAGGTTCTAGCTCCAACTCTGTTTGACAGTGAAAACTGCAGGAACTTCAAACCGGCACTAGGAAACAGATTAAGAAAGCAGAGAAAAAGTGTCTCCTGCAACCCGTTCCCTTGGTGCTAGAAGAACGAACGTCTGTCCACTTGCTCTGTTCTGAGAGATATGTGTGTGTGAAAGCCGTCCTTCACCTAGCTTCTTGGGAACACAAAGTTACTTTTCAGTTGCAAACTCCATTCCATAAATATATATGGGGAGGTAGAATCTCCAACTCGGTTTTACAGTGAAAACTGCAGGAACTTCAAACCGGCACTAGGAAACAGACTGAGGAAGCAGAGAAAAAGTGTCTCCTGCAACCCGTTCCCTTGGTGCTAGATGAAAGAAAGTCTCTCCACTTGCTCAGTTCTGAGAGATAAGTGTGTGTGAAAGCCGTCCTTCACCTAGCTTGTTGGGAACACAAAGTTTCTTTTCAGTTGCAAACTCCATTCCGTACATATATAAGGGGAGGTACTAGCTCCAACTCGGTTTTACAGTGAAAACAGCAGGAAATTCAAACCGGCACTAGGAAACAGACTGAGAAAGCAGAGAAAAATTGTCTCCTGCAACCCGTTCCCTTGGTGCTAGATGAACGAACGTCTCTCCACTTGCTCAGTTCTGAGAGATAAGTGTGTGTGAAAGCCGTCCTTCACCTAGCTTGTTGGGAACACAAAGTTTGTTTTCAGTTGCAAACTTCATTCCATAAATATATATGGGGAGGTAGAAGCTCCAACTCGGTTTTACAGTGAAAACTGCAGGAACTTCAAACCGGCACTAGGAAACAGACTGAGGAAGCAGAGAAAAAGTGTCTCCTGCAACCCGTTCCCTTGGTGCTAGTTGAACGAACGTCTCTCCACTTGCTCAGTTCTGAGAGATAAGTGTGTGTGAAAGCCGTCCTTCACCTAGCTTGTTGGGAACACAAAGTTTCTTTTCAGTTGCAAACTCCATTCCATACATATATATGGGGAGGTACTAGCTCCAACACGGTTTTACACTGAAAACTGCAGGAACTTCAAACCGGCACTAGGAAACAGACTGAGAAAGCAGAGAAAAAGTGTCTCCTGCAACCCGTTCCCTTGGTGCTAGATGAACGAACGTCTCTCCACTTGCTCAGTTCTGAGAGATAAGTGTGAGTGAAAGCCGTCCTTCACCTAGCTTGTTGGGAACACAAAGTTTCTTTTCAGTTGCAAACTCCATTCCATAAATATATATGGGGAGGTACAAGCTCCAACTCGGTTTTACAGGGAAAACTGCAGGAACTTCAAACCGGCACTAGGAAACAGACTGAGGAAGCAGAGAAAAAGTGTCTCCTGCAACCCGTTCCTTTGGTGCTAGATGAACGAACGTCTCTCCACTTGCTCAGTTCTGAGAGATAAGTGTGTGTGAAAGCCGTCCTTCACCTAGCTTGTTGGGAACACAAAGTTTCTTTTAAGTTGCAAACTCCATTCCATACATATATATGGGGAGGTACTAGCTCCAACTCGGTTTGACAGTGAAAACTGCAGGAACTTCAAACCGGCACTAGGAAACAGACTGAGAAAGCAGAGAAAAAGTGTCTCATGCAACCCGTTCCCTTGGTGCTAGTTGAACGAACGTCTCTCCACTTGCTCAGTTCTGAGAGATAAGTGTGTGTGAAAGCCGTCCTTCACCTAGCTTGTTGGGAACACAAAGTTTCTTTTCAGTTGCAAACTCCATTCCATACATATATATGGGGAGGTACTAGCTCCAACTCGGTTTTACAGTGAAAACTGCAGGAACTTCAAACCGGCACTAGGAAACAGACTGAGGAAGCAGAGAAAAAGTGTCTCCTGCAACCCGTTCCCTTGGTGCTAGATGAACGAACGTCTCTCCACTTGCTCAGTTCTGAGAGATAAGTGTGTGTGAAAGCCGTCCTTCACCTAGCTTGTTGGGAACACAAAGTTTCTTTTCAGTTGCAAACTCCATTCCATACATATATATGGGGAGGTACTAGCTCCAACTCGGTTTGACAGTGAAAACTGCAGGAACTTCAAACCGGCACTAGGAAACAGACTGAGAAAGCAGAGAAAAAGTGTCTCATGCAACCCGTTCCCTTGGTGCTAGATGAACGAACGTCTCTCCCCTTGCTCAGTTCTGAGAGATAAGTGTGTGTGAAAGCCGTCCTTCACCTAGCTTGTTGGGAACACAAAGTTTCTTTTCAGTTGCAAACTCCATTCCATACATATATATGGGGAGGTTCTAGCTCCAACTCTGTTTGACAGTGAAAACTGCAGGAACTTAAAACCGGCACTAGGAAACAGATTAAGAAAGCAGAGAAAAAGTGTCTCCTGCAACCCGTTCCCTTGGTGCTAGAAGAACGAACGTCTGTCCACTTGCTCTGTTCTGAGAGATATGTGTGTGTGAAAGCCGTCCTTCACCTAGCTTCTTGGGAACAAAAAGTTTCTTTTCAGTTGCAAACTCCATTCCATAAATATATATGGGGAGGTAGAAGCTCCAACTCGGTTTTAGAGTGAAAACTGCAGGAACTTCAAACCGGCACTAGGAAACAGACTGAGGAAGCAGAGAAAAAGTGTCTCCTGCAACCCGTTCCATTGGTGCTCGATGAACGAACGTCTCTCCACTTGCTCAGTTCTGAGAGATAAGTGTGTGTGAAAGCCGTCCTTCACCTAGCTTGTTGGGAACACAAAGTTTCTTTTCAGTTGCAAACCCCATTCCATACATATATATGGGGAGGTACTAGCTCCAACTCCGTTTGACAGTGAAAACTGCAGGAACTTCAAACCGGCACTAGGAAACAGACTGAGAAAGCAGAGAAAAAGTGTCTCCTGCAACCCGTTCCCTTGGTGCTAGATGAACGAACGTCTCTCCACTTGCTCAGTTCTGAGAGATAAGTGTGTGTGAAAGCCGTCCTTCACCTAGCTTGTTGGGAACACAAAGTTTCTTTTCAGTTGCAAACTCCATTCCATACATATATATGGGGAGGTACAAGCTCCAACTCGGTTTTACAGTGAAAACTGCAGGAACTTCAAACCGGCACTAGGAAACAGACTGAGGAAGCAGAGAAAAAGTGTCTCCTGCAACCCGTTCCCTTGATGCTAGATGAAAGAAAGTCTCTCCACTTGCTCAGTTCTGAGAGATAAGTGTGTGTGAAAGCCGCCCTTCACCTAGCTTGTTGGGAACACAAAGTTTCTTTTCAGTTGCAAACTCCATTCCATACATATATATGGGGAGGTACTAGCTCCAACTCTGTTTTACAGTGAAAACTGCAGGAACTTCAAACCGGCACTAGGAAACAGACTGAGAAAGCAGAGAAAAAGTGTCTCATGCAACCCGTTCCCTTGGTGCTAGTTGAACGAACGTCTCTCCACTTGCTCAGTTCTGAGAGATAAGTGTGTGTGAAAGCCGTCCTTCACCTAGCTTGTTGGGAACACAAAGTTTCTTTTAAGTTGCAAACTCCATTCCATACATATATATGGGGAGGTACTAGCTCCAACTCGGTTTTACACTGAAAACTGCAGGAACTTCAAACCGGCACTAGGAAACAGACTGAGAAAGCAGAGAAAAAGTGTCTCCTGCAACCCGTTCCCTTGGTGCTAGATGAACGAACGTCTCTCCACTTGCTCAGTTCTGAGAGATAAGTGTGTGTGAAAGCCGTCCTTCACCTAGCTTGTTGGGAACACAAAGTTTCTTTTCAGTTGCAAACTCCATTCCATACATATATATGGGGAGGTACTAGCTCCAACTCGGTTTGACAGTGAAAACTGCAGGAACTTCAAACCGGCACTAGGAAACAGACTGAGAAAGCAGAGAAAAAGTGTCTCATGCAACCCGTTCCCTTGGTGCTAGTTGAACGAACGTCTCTCCACTTGCTCAGTTCTGAGAGATAAGTGTGTGTGAAAGCCGTCCTTCACCTAGCTTGTTGGGAACACAAAGTTTCTTTTCAGTTGCAAACTCCATTCCATACATATATATGGGGAGGTACTAGCTCCAACTCGGTTTTACAGTGAAAACTGCAGGAACTTCAAACCGGCACTAGGAAACAGACTGAGGAAGCAGAGAAAAAGTGTCTCCTGCAACCCGTTCCCTTGGTGCTAGATGAACGAACGTCTCTCCACTTGCTCAGTTCTGAGAGATAAGTGTGTGTGAAAGCCGTCCTTCACCTAGCTTGTTGGGAACACAAAGTTTCTTTTCAGTTGCAAACTCCATTCCATACATATATATGGGGAGGTACTAGCTCCAACTCGGTTTGACAGTGAAAACTGCAGGAACTTCAAACCGGCACTAGGAAACAGACTGAGAAAGCAGAGAAAAAGTGTCTCATGCAACCCGTTCCCTTGGTGCTAGATGAACGAACGTCTCTCCCCTTGCTCAGTTCTGAGAGATAAGTGTGTGTGAAAGCCGTCCTTCACCTAGCTTGTTGGGAACACAAAGTTTCTTTTCAGTTGCAAACTCCATTCCATACATATATATGGGGAGGTTCTAGCTCCAACTCTGTTTGACAGTGAAAACTGCAGGAACTTAAAACCGGCACTAGGAAACAGATTAAGAAAGCAGAGAAAAAGTGTCTCCTGCAACCCGTTCCCTTGGTGCTAGAAGAACGAACGTCTGTCCACTTGCTCTGTTCTGAGAGATATGTGTGTGTGAAAGCCGTCCTTCACCTAGCTTCTTGGGAACAAAAAGTTTCTTTTCAGTTGCAAACTCCATTCCATAAATATATATGGGGAGGTAGAAGCTCCAACTCGGTTTTAGAGTGAAAACTGCAGGAACTTCAAACCGGCACTAGGAAACAGACTGAGGAAGCAGAGAAAAAGTGTCTCCTGCAACCCGTTCCATTGGTGCTCGATGAACGAACGTCTCTCCACTTGCTCAGTTCTGAGAGATAAGTGTGTGTGAAAGCCGTCCTTCACCTAGCTTGTTGGGAACACAAAGTTTCTTTTCAGTTGCAAACCCCATTCCATACATATATATGGGGAGGTACTAGCTCCAACTCCGTTTGACAGTGAAAACTGCAGGAACTTCAAACCGGCACTAGGAAACAGACTGAGAAAGCAGAGAAAAAGTGTCTCCTGCAACCCGTTCCCTTGGTGCTAGATGAACGAACGTCTCTCCACTTGCTCAGTTCTGAGAGATAAGTGTGTGTGAAAGCCGTCCTTCACCTAGCTTGTTGGGAACACAAAGTTTCTTTTCAGTTGCAAACTCCATTCCATAAATATATATGGGGAGGTACAAGCTCCAACTCGGTTTTACAGTGAAAACTGCAGGAACTTCAAACCGGCACTAGGAAACAGACTGAGGAAGCAGAGAAAAAGTGTCTCCTGCAACCCGTTCCCTTGATGCTAGATGAAAGAAAGTCTCTCCACTTGCTCAGTTCTGAGAGATAAGTGTGTGTGAAAGCCGCCCTTCACCTAGCTTGTTGGGAACACAAAGTTTCTTTTCAGTTGCAAACTCCATTCCATACATATATATGGGGAGGTACTAGCTCCAACTCTGTTTTACAGTGAAAACTGCAGGAACTTCAAACCGGCACTAGGAAACAGACTGAGAAAGCAGAGAAAAAGTGTCTCATGCAACCCGTTCCCTTGGTGCTAGTTGAACGAACGTCTCTCCACTTGCTCAGTTCTGAGAGATAAGTGTGTGTGAAAGCCGTCCTTCACCTAGCTTGTTGGGAACACAAAGTTTCTTTTAAGTTGCAAACTCCATTCCATACATATATATGGGGAGGTACTAGCTCCAACTCGGTTTTACACTGAAAACTGCAGGAACTTCTAACCGGCACTAGGAAACAGACTGAGAAAGCAGAGAAAAAGTGTCTCCTGCAACCCGTTCCCTTGGTGCTAGATGAACGAACGTCTCTCCACTTGCTCAGTTCTGAGAGATAAGTGTGAGTGAAAGCCGTCCTTCACCTAGCTTGTTGGGAACACAAAGTTTCTTTTCAGTTGCAAACTCCATTCCATAAATATATATGGGGAGGTACAAGCTCCAACTCGGTTTTACAGTGAAAACTGCAGGAACTTCAAACCGGCACTAGGAAACAGACTGAGGAAGCAGAGAAAAAGTGTCTCCTGCAACCCGTTCCCTTGGTGCTAGATGAACGAACGTCTCTCCACTTGCTCAGTTCTGAGAGATAAGTGTGTGTGAAAGCCGTCCTTCACCTAGCTTGTTGGGAACACAAAGTTTCTTTTCAGTTGCAAACTCCATTCCATACATATATATGGGGAGGTACTAGCTCCAACTCGGTTTGACAGTGAAAACTGCAGGAACTTCAAACCGGCACTAGGAAACAGACTGAGAAAGCAGAGAAAAAGTGTCTCCTGCAACCCGTTCCCTTGGTGCTAGATGAACGAACGTCTCTCCCCTTGCTCAGTTCTGAGAGATAAGTGTGTGTGAAAGCCGTCCTTCACCTAGCTTGTTGGGAACACAAAGTTTCTTTTCAGTTGCAAACTCCATTCCATACATATATATGGGGAGGTACTAGCTCCAACTCGTTTTTACAGTGAAAACAGCAGAAACTTCAAACCGGCACTAGGAAACAGACTGAGAATGCAGAGAAAAAGTGACTCCTGCAACCCGTTCCCTTGGTGCTAGATGAACGAACGTCTCTCCACTTGCTCAGTTCTGAGAGATAAGTGTGTGTGAAAGCCGTCCTTCACCTAGCTTGTTGGGAACACAAAGTTTCTTTTCAGTTGCAAACTCCATTCCATACATATATATGGGGAGGTTCTAGCTCCAACTCTCTTTGACAGTGAAAACTGCAGGAACTTCAAACCGGCACTATTAAACAGATTTAGAAAGCAGAGAAAAAGTGTCTCCTGAAACCCGTTCCCTTGGTGCTAGAAGAACGAACGTCTGTAGACTTGCTCTGTTCTGAGAGATATGTGTGTGTGAAAGCCGTCCTTCACCTAGCTTCTTGGGAACACAAAGTTTCTTTTCAGTTGCAAACTCCATTCCATAAATATATATGGGGAAGTACAAGCTCCAACTCGGTTTTACAGTGAAAACTGCAGGAACTTCAAACCGGCACTAGGAAACAGACTGAGGAAGCAGAGAAAAAGTGTCTCCTGCAACCCGTTCCCTTGGTGCTAGATGAACGAACGTCTCTCCACTTGCTCAGTTCTGAGAGATAAGTGTGTGTGAAAGCCGTCCTTCACCTAGCTTGTTGGGAACACAAAGTTTCTTTTCAGTTGCAAACTCCATTCCATACATATATATGGGGAGGTACTAGCTCCAACTCGGTTTGACAGTGAAAACTGCAGGAACTTCAAACCGGCACTAGGAAACAGACTGAGAAAGCAGAGAAAAAGTGTCTCATGCAACCCGTTCCCTTGGTGCTAGATGAACGAACGTCTCTCCCCTTGCTCAGTTCTGAGAGATAAGTGTGTGTGAAAGCCGTCCTTCACCTAGCTTGTTGGGAACACAAAGTTTCTTTTCAGTTGCAAACTCCATTCCATACATATATATGGGGAGGTACTAGCTCCAACTCGTTTTTACAGTGAAAACAGCAGAAACTTCAAACCGGCACTAGGAAACAGACTGAGAATGCAGAGAAAAAGTGACTCCTGCAACCCGTTCCCTTGGTGCTAGATGAACGAACGTCTCTCCACTTGCTCAGTTCTGAGAGATAAGTGTGTGTGAAAGCCGTCCTTCACCTAGCTTGTTGGGAACACAAAGTTTCTTTTCAGTTGCAAACTCCATTCCATACATATATATGGGGAGGTTCTAGCTCCAACTCTCTTTGACAGTGAAAACTGCAGGAACTTCAAACCGGCACTATTAAACAGATTTAGAAAGCAGAGAAAAAGTGTCTCCTGAAACCCGTTCCCTTGGTGCTAGAAGAACGAACGTCTGTAGACTTGCTCTGTTCTGAGAGATATGTGTGTGTGAAAGCCGTCCTTCACCTAGCTTCTTGGGAACACAAAGTTTCTTTTCAGTTGCAAACTCCATTCCATACATATATATGGGGAGGTAGAAGTTCCAACTCGGTTTTACAGTGAAAACTGCAGGAACTTCAAACCGGCACTAGGAAACAGACTGAGAAAGCAGAGAAAAAGTGTCTCCTGCAACCCGTTCCCTTGGTGCTAGATGAACGAAAGTCTCTCCACTTGCTCAGTTCTGAGAGATAAGTGTGTGTGAAATCCGTCCTTCACCTAGCTTGTTGGGAACACAAAGTTTCTTTTCAGTTGCAAACTCCATTCCATACACATATATGGGGAGGTACTAGCTCCAACTCGTTTTTACAGTGAAAACTGCAGGAACTTCAAACCGGCACTAGGAAACAGACTGAGAAAGCAGAGAAAAAGTGACCCCTGCAACCCGTTCCCTTGGTGCTAGATGAACGAACGTCTCTCCACTTGCTCAGTTCTGAGAGATAAGTGTGTGTGAAAGCCGTACTTCACCTAGCTTGTTGGGAACACAAAGTTTCTTTTCAGTTGCAAACTCCATTCCATAAATATATATGGGGAGGTTCAAGCTCCAACTCGGTTTTACAGTGAAAACTGCAGGAACTTCAAACCGGCACTAGGAAACAGACTGAGGAAGCAGAGAAAAAGTGTCTCCTGCAACCCGTTCCCTTGGTGCTAGATGAAAGAACGTCTCTCCACTTGCTCAGTTCTGAGAGATAAGTGTGTGTGAAAGCCGTCCTTCACCTAGCTTGTTGGGAACACAAAGTTTCTTTTCAGTTGCAAACTCCATTCCATACATATATATGGGGAGGTACTAGCTCCAACTCGGTTTTACAGTGAAAACTGCAGGAACTTCAAACCGGCACTAGGAAACAGACTGAGAAAGCAGAGAAAAAGTGTCTCATGCAACCAGTTCCCTTGGTGCTAGATGAACGAACGTCTCTCCACTTGCTCAGTTCTGAGAGATAAGTGTGTGTGAAAGCCGTCCTTCACCTAGCTTGTTGGGAACACAAAGTTTCTTTTCAGTTGCAAACTCCATTCCATACATATAAATGGGGAGGTACTAGCTCCAACTCTGTTTTACACTGAAAACTGCAGGAACTTCAAACCGGCACTAGGAAACAGACTGAGAAAGCAGAGAAAAAGTGTCTCCTGCAACCCGTTCCCTTGGTGCTAGATGAACGAACGTCTCTCCACTTGCTCAGTTCTGAGAGATAAGTGTGTGTGAAAGCCGTCCTTCACCTAGCTTGTTGGGAACACAAAGTTTCTTTTCAGTTGCAAACTCCATTCCATACATATATATGGGGAGGTACTAGCTCCAACTCGGTTTGACAGTGAAAACTGCAGGAACTTCAAACCGGCACTAGGAAACAGACTGAGAAAGCAGAGAAAAAGTGTCTCATGCAACCCGTTCCCTTGGTGCTAGATGAACGAACGTCTCTCCACTTGCTCAGTTCTGAGAGATAAGTGTGTGTGAAAGCCGTCCTTCACCTAGCTTGTTGGGAACACCAAGTTTCTTTTCAGTTGCAAACTCCATTCCATAAATATATATGGGGAGGTACTAGCTCCAACTCGGTTTTACAGTGAAAACTGCAGGAACTTCAAACCGGCACTAGGAAACAGACTGAGAAAGCAGAGAAAAATTGTCTCCTGCAACCCGTTCCCTTGGTGCTAGATGAACGAACGTCTCTCCACTTGCTCAGTTCTGAGAGATAAGTGTGTGTGAAAGCCGTCCTTCACCTAGCTTTTTGGGAACACAAAGTTTCTTTTCAATTGCAAACTCCATTCCATTCATATATATGGGGAGGTTCTAGCTCCAACTCTCTTTGACAGTGAAAACTGCAGGAACTTCAAACCGGCACTATTAAACAGATTTAGAAAGCAGAGAAAAAGTGTCTCATGCAACCCGTTCCCTTGGTGCTAGATGAACGAACGTCTCTCCACTTGCTCAGTTCTGAGAGATAAGTGTGTGTGAAAGCCGTCCTTCACCTAGCTTTTTGGGAACACAAAGTTTCTTTTCAGTTGCAAACTCCATTCCATACATATATATGGGGAGGTAGAAGCTCCAACTCGGTTTTACAGTGAAAACTGCAGGAACATCAAAACGGCACTAGGAAACAGACTGAGAAAGCAGAGAAAAAGTGTCTCATGCAACCCGTTCCCTTGGTGCTAGATGAACGAACGTCTCTCCACTTGCTCAGTTCTGAGAGATAAGTGTGTGTGAAAGCTGTCCTTCACCTAGCTTGTTGGGAACACAAAGTTTCTTTTCAGTTGCAAACTCCATTCCATACATATATATGGGGAGGTACTAGCTCCAACTCGGTTTTACACTGAAAACTGCAGGAACTTCAAACCGGCACTAGGAAACAGACTGAGAAAGCAGAGATAAAGTGTCCCCTGCAACCCGTTCCCTTGGTGCAAGATGAACGAACGTCTCTCCACTTGCTCAGTTCTGAGAGATAAGTGTGTGTGAAAGCCGTCCTTCACCTAGCTTTTTGGGAACACAAAGTTTCTTTTCAGTTGCAAACTCCATTCCATAAATATATATGGGGAGGTACAAGCTCCAACTCGGTTTTACAGTGAAAACTGCAGGAACTTCATACTGGCACTAGGAAACAGACTGAGGAAGCAGAGAAAAAGTGTCTCCTGCAACCCGTTCCCTTGGTGCTAGATGAACGAACGTCTCTCCACTTGCTCAGTTCTGAGAGATAAGTGTGTGTGAAAGCCGTCCTTCACCCAGCTTGTTGGGAACACAAAGTTTCTTTTCAGTTGCAAACTCCATTCCATACATATATATGGGGAGGTACTAGCTCCAAATCGGTTTGACAGTGAAAACTGCAGGAACTTCAAACCGGCACTAGGAAACAGACTGAGAAAGCAGAGAAAAAGTGTCTCATGCAACCCGTTCCCTTGGTGCTAGATGAACGAACGTCTCTCCACTTGCTCAGTTCTGAGAGATAAGTGTGTGTGAAAGCCGTCTTTCACCTAGCTTGTTGGGAACACAAAGTTTCTTTTCAGTTGCAAACTCCATTCTGTACATATATAAGGGGAGGTACTAGCTCCAACTCGGTTTTACAGTGAAAACTGCAGGAACTTCAAACCGGCACTAGGAAACAGACTGAGAAAGCAGAGAAAAATTGTCTCCTGCAACCCGTTCCCTTGGTGCTAGATGAACGAACGTCTCTCCACTTGCTCAGTTCTGAGAGATAAGTGTGTGTGAAAGCCGTCCTTCACCTAGCTTGTTGGGAACACAAAGTTTCTTTTCAGTTGCAAACTCCATTCCATACATATATATGGGGAGGTTCTAGCTCCAACTCTGTTTGACAGTGAAAACTGCAGGAACTTCAAACCGGCACTAGGAAACAGATTAAGAAAGCAGAGAAAAAGTGTCTCCTGCAACCCGTTCCCTTGGTGCTAGAAGAATGAACGTCTGTCCACTTGCTCTGTTCTGAGAGATATGTGTGTGTGAAAGCCGTCCTTCACCTAGCTTCTTGGGGACACAAAGTTTCTTTTCAGTTGCAAACTCCATTCCATAAATATATATGGGGAGGTAGAAGCTCCAACTCGGTTTTACAGTGAAAACTGCAGGAACTTCAAACCGGCACTAGGAAACAGACTGAGGAAGCAGAGAAAAAGTGTCTCCTGCAACCCGTTCCATTGGTGCTCGATGAACGAACGTCTCTCCACTTGCTCAGTTCTGAGAGATAAGTGTGTGTGAAAGCCGTCCTTCACCTAGCTTGTTGGGAACACAAAGTTTCTTTTCAGTTGCAAACCCCATTCCATACATATATATGGGGAGGTACTAGCTCCAACTCGGTTTGACAGTGAAAACTGCAGGAACTTCAAACCGGCACTTGGAAACAGACTGAGAAAGCAGAGAAAAAGTGTCTCCTGCAACCCGTTCCCTTGGTGCTAGATGAACGAACGTCTGTCCACTTGCTCATTTCTGAGAGATAAGTGTGTGTGAAAGCCGTCCTTCACCTAGCTTGTTGGGAACACAAAGTTTCTTTTCAGTTGCAAACTCCATTCCATAAATATATATGGGGAGGTACAAGCTCCAACTCGGTTTTACAGTGAAAACTGCAGGAACTTCAAACCGGCACTAGGAAACAGACTGAGGAAGCAGAGAAAAAGTGTCTCCTGCAACCCGTTCCCTTGGTGCTAGATGAAAGAAAGTCTCTCCACTTGCTCAGTTCTGAGAGATAAGTGTGTGTGAAAGCCGTCCTTCACCTAGCTTGTTGGGAACACAAAGTTTCTTTTCAGTTGCAAACCCCATTCCATAAATATATATGGGGAGGTACAAGCTCCAACTCGGTTTTACAGTGAAAACTGCAGGAACTTCATACTGGCACTAGGAAACAGACTGAGGAAGCAGAGAAAAAGTGTCTCCTGCAACCCGTTCCCTTGGTGCTAGATGAACGAACGTCTCTCCACTTGCTCAGTTCTGAGAGATAAGTGTGTGTGAAAGCCGTCCTTCACCCAGCTTGTTGGGAACACAAATTTTCTTTTCAGTTGCAAACTCCATTCCATACATATATATGGGGAGGAACTAGCTCCAAATCGGTTTGACAGTGAAAACTGCAGGAAATTCAAACCGACACTAGGAAACAGACTGAGAAAGCAGAGAAAAAGTGTCTCATGCAACCCGTTCCCTTGGTGCTAGATGAACGAACGTCTCTCCCCTTGCTCAGTTCTGAGAGATAAGTGTGTGTGAAAGCCGTCTTTCACCTAGCTTGTTGGGAACACAAAGTTTCTTTTCAGTTGCAAACTCCATTCCGTACATATATAAGGGGAGGTACTAGCTCCAACTCGGTTTTACAGTGAAAACTGCAGGAACTTCAAACCGGCACTAGGAAACAGACTGAGAAAGCAGAGAAAAATTGTCTCCTGCAACCCGTTCCCTTGGTGCTAGATGAACGAACGTCTCTCCACTTGCTCAGTTCTGAGAGATAAGTGTGTGTGAAAGCCGTCCTTCACCTAGCTTGTTGGGAACACAAAGTTTCTTTTCAGTTGCAAACTCCATTCCATACATATATATGGGGAGGTTCTAGCTCAAACTCTGTTTGACAGTGAAAACTGCAGGAACTTCAAACCGGAACTAGGAAACAGATTAAGAAAGCAGAGAAAAAGTGTCTCCTGCAACCCGTTCCCTTGGTGCTAGAAGAACGAACGTCTGTCCACTTGCTCTGTTCTGAGAGATATGTGTGTGTGAAAGCCGTCCTTCACCTAGCTTCTTGGGAACACAAAGTTTCTTTTCAGTTGCAAACTCCATTCCATAAATATATATGGGGAGGTAGAAGCTCCAACTCGGTTTTACAGTGAAAACTGCAGGAACTTCAAACCGGCACTAGGAAACAGACTGAGGAAGCAGAGAAAAAGTGTCTCCTGCAACCCGTTCCCTTGGTGCTAGATGAAAGAAAGTCTCTCCACTTGCTCAGTTCTGAGAGATAAGTGTGTGTGAAAGCCGTCCTTCACCTAGCTTGTTGGGAACACAAAGTTTCTTTTCAGTTGCAAACTCCATTCCGTACATATATAAGGGGAGGTACTAGCTCCAACTCGGTTTTACAGTGAAAACAGCAGGAACTTCAAACCGGCACTAGGAAACAGACTGAGAAAGCAGAGAAAAATTGTCTCCTGCAACCCGTTCCCTTGGTGCTAGATGAACGAACGTCTCTCCACTTGCTCAGTTCTGAGAGATAAGTGTGTGTGAAAGCCGTCCTTCACCTAGCTTGTTGGGAACACAAAGTTTCTTTTCAGTTGCAAACTCCATTCCATACATATATATGGGGAGGTTCTAGCTCCAACTCTGTTTGACAGTGAAAACTGCAGGAACTTCAAACCGGCACTAGGAAACAGATTAAGAAAGCAGAGAAAAAGTGTCTCCTGCAACCCGTTCCCTTGGTGCTAGAAGAACGAACGTCTGTCCACTTGCTCTGTTCTGAGAGATATGTGTGTGTGAAAGCCGTCCTTCACCTAGCTTCTTGGGAACACAAAGTTTCTTTTCAGTTGCAAACTCCATTCCATAAATATATATGGGGAGGTAGAAGCTCCAACTCTGTTTTACAGTGAAAACTGCAGGAACTTCAAACCGGCACTAGGAAACAGACTGAGGAAGCAGAGAAAAAGTGTCTCCTGCAACCCGTTCCATTGGTGCTCGATGAACGAACGTCTCTCCACTTGCTCAGTTCTGAGAGTTAAGTGTGTGTGAAAGCCGTCCTTCACCTAGCTTGTTGGGAACACAAAGTTTCTTTTCAGTTGCAAACCCCATTCCATACATATATATGGGGAGGTACTAGCTCCAACTCGGTTTGACAGTGAAAACTGCAGGAACTTCAAACCGGCACTAGGAAACAGACTGAGAAAGCAGAGAAAAAGTGTCTCCTGCAACCCGTTCCCTTGGTGCTAGATGAACGAACGTCTCTCCACTTGCTCAGTTCTGAGAGATAAGTGTGTGTGAAAGCCGTCCTTCACCTAGCTTGTTGGGAACACAAAGTTTCTTTTCAGTTGCAAACTCCATTCCATAAATATATATGGGGAGGTACAAGCTCCAACACGGTTTTACAGTGAAAACTGCAGGAACTTCAAACCGGCACTAGGAAACAGACTGAGGAAGCAGAGAAAAGTGTCTCCTGCAACCCGTTCCCTTGGTGCTAGATTAAAGAAAGTCTCTCCACTTGCTCAGTTCTGAGAGATAAGTGTGTGTGAAAGCCGGCCTTCACCTAGCTTGTTGGGAACACAAAGTTTTTTTTCAGTTGCAAACTCCATTCCATACATATATATGGGGACGTACTAGCTCCAACTCTGTTTTACAGTGAAAACTGCAGGAACTTCAAACCGGCACTAGGAAACAGACTGAGAAAGCAGAGAAAAAGTGTCTCATGCAACCCGTTCCCTTGGTGCTAGTTGAACGAACGTCTCTCCACTTGCTCAGTTCTGAGAGATAAGTGTGTGTGAAAGCCGTCCTTCACCTAGCTTGTTGGGAACACAAAGTTTCTTTTCAGTTGCAAACTCCATTCCATACATATATATGGGGAGGTACTAGCTCCAACTCGGTTTTACACTGAAAACTGCAGGAACTTCAAACCGGCACTAGGAAACAGACTGAGAAAGCAGAGAAAAAGTGTCTCCTGCAACCCGTTCCCTTGGTGCTAGATGAACGAACGTCTCTCCACTTGCTCAGTTCTGAGAGATAAGTGTGAGTGAAAGCCGTCCTTCACCTAGCTTGTTGGGAACACAAAGTTTCTTTTCAGTTGCAAACTCCATTCCATACATTTATATGGGGATGTACTAGCTCCAACTCGGTTTTACACTGAAAACTGCAGGAACTTCAAACCGGCACTAGGAAACAGACTGAGGAAGCAGAGAAAAAGTGTCTCCTGCAACCCGTTCCCTTGGTGCTAGATGAACGAACGTCTCTCCACTTGCTCAGTTCTGAGAGATAAGTGTGTGTGAAAGCCGTCCTTCACCTAGCTTGTTGGGAACACAAAGTTTCTTTTCAGTTGCAAACTCCATTCCATACATATATATGGGGAGGTACTAGCTCCAACTCGGTTTGACAGTGAAAACTGCAGGAACTTCAAACCGGCACTAGGAAACAGACTGAGAAAGCAGAGAAAAAGTGTCTCATGCAACCCGTTCCCTTGGTGCTAGATGAACGAACGTCTCTCCCCTTGCTCAGTTCTGAGAGATATGTGTGTGTGAAAGCCGCCCTTCACCTAGCTTGTTGGGAACACAAAGTTTCTTTTCAGTTGCAAACTCCATTCCATACATATATATGGGGAGGTACTAGCTCCAACTCGGTTTTACAGTGAAAATTGCAGGAACTTCAAACCGGCACTAGGAAACAGACTGAGAAAGCAGAGAAAAATTGTCTCCTGCAACCCGTTCCCTTGGTGCTAGATGAACGAACGTCTCTCCACTTGCTCAGTTCTGAGAGATAAGTGTGTGTGAAAGCCGTCCTTCACCTAGCTTTTTGGGAACACAAAGTTTCTTTTCAGTTGCAAACTCCATTCCATACATATATATGGGGAGGTTCTAGCTCCAACTCTGACAGTGAAAACTGCAGGAACTTCAAACCGGCACTATTAAACAGATTAAGAAAGCAGAGAAAAAGTGTCTCCTGCAACACGTTCCCTTGGTGCTAGAAGAACGAACGTCTGTCCACTTGCTCTGTTCTGAGAGATATGTGTGTGTGAAAGCCGTCCTTCACCTAGCTTCTTGGGAACACAAAGTTTCTTTTCAGTTGCAAACTCCATTCCATACATATATATGGGGAGGTAGAAGCTCCAACTCGGTTTTACAGTGAAAACTGCAGGAACTTTAAACCGGCACTAGGAAACAGACTGAGGAAGCAGAGAAAAAGTGTCTCCTGCAACCCGTTCCCTTGGTGCTAGATGAAAGAAAGTCTCTCCACTTGCTCAGTTCTGAGAGATAAGTGTGTGTGAAAGCCGTCCTTCACCTAGCTTGTTGGGAACACAAAGTTTCTTTTCAGTTGCAAACTCCATTCCATACATATATATGGGGAGGTACTAGCTCCAACTCTGTTTTACAGTGAAAACTGCAGGAACTTCAAACCGGCACTAGGAAACAGACTGAGAAAGCAGAGAAAAAGTGTCTCATGCAACCCGTTCCCTTGGTGCTAGTTGAACGAACGTCTCTCCACTTGCTCAGTTCTGAGAGATAAGTGTGTGTGAAAGCCGTCCTTCACCTAGCTTGTTGGGAACACAAAGTTTCTTTTCAGTTGCAAACTCCATTCCATACATATATATGGGGAGGTACTAGCTCCAACTCGGTTTTACACTGAGAACTGCAGGAACTTCAAACCGGCACTAGGAAACAGACTGAGAAAGCAGAGAAAAAGTGTCTCCTGCAACCCGTTCCCTTGGTGCTAGATGAACGAACGTCTCTCCACTTGCTCAGTTCTGAGAGATAAGTGTGTGTGAAAGCCGTCCTTCACCTAGCTTGTTGGGAACACAAAGTTTCTTTTCAGTTGCAAACTCCATTCCATAAATATATATGGGGAGGTACAAGCTCCAACTCGGTTTTACAGTGAAAACTGCAGGAACTTCAAACCGGCACTAGGAAACAGACTGAGGAAGCAGAGAAAAAGTGTCTCCTGCAACCCGTTCCCTTGGTGCTAGATGAACGAACGTCTCTCCACTTGCTCAGTTCTGAGAGATAAGTGTGTGTGAAAGCCGTCCTTCACCTAGCTTGTTGGGAACACAAAGTTTCTTTTCAGTTGCAAACTCCATTCCATACATATATATGGGGAGGTACTAGCTCCAACTCGGTTTGACAGTGAAAACTGCAGGAACTTCAAACCGGCACTAGGAAACAGACTGAGAAAGCAGAGAAAAATTGTCTCCTGCAACCCGTTCCCTTGGTGCTAGATGAACGAAAGTCTCTCCACTTGCTCAGTTCTGAGAGATAAGTGTGTGTGAAAGCCGTCATTCACCTAGCTTTTTGGGAACACAAAGTTTCTTTTCAGTTGCAAACTCCATTCCATACATATATATGGGGAGGTTCTACCTCCAACTCTGACAGTGAAAACTGCAGGAACTTCAAACCGGCACTATTAAACAGATTAAGAAAGCAGAGAAAAAGTGTCTCCTGCAACCCGTTCCCTTGGTGCTAGAAGAACGAACGTCTGTCCACTTGCTCTGTTCTGAGAGATATGTGTGTGTGAAAGAAGTCCTTCACCTAGCTTCTTGGGAACACAAAGTTTCTTTTCAGTTGCAAACTCCATTCCATACATATATATGGGGAGGTAGAAGCTCCAACTCGGTTTTACAGTGAAAACTGCAGGAACTTCAAACCGGCACTAGGAAACAGACTGAGAAAGCAGAGAAAAAGTGTCTCCTGCAACCCGTTCCCTTGGTGCTAGATGAACGAACGTCTCTCCACTTGCTCAGTTCTGAGAGATAAGTGTGTGTGAAAGCCGTCCTTCACCTAGTTGTTGGGAACACAAAGTTTCTTTTCAGTTGCAAACTCCATTCCATACATATATATGGGGAGGTACTAGCTCCAACTCTCTTTGACAGTGAAAACTGCAGGAACTTCAAACCGGCACTAGGAAACAGCCTGAGAAAGCAGAGAAAAAGGGTCTCCTGCAAACCGTTCCCTTGGTGCTAGATGAACGAACGTCTCTCCACTTGCTCAGTTCTGAGAGATAATTGTGTGTGAATGCCGTCCTTCACCTAGCTTGTTGGGAACACAAAGTTTCTTTTCAGTTGCAAACTCCATTCCATACATATATATGGGGAGGTACAAGCTCCAACTCGGTTTTACAGTGAAAACTGCCGGAACTTCAAACTGGCACTAGGAAACAGACTGAGAAAGCAGAGAAAAAGTGTCTCCTGCAACCCGTTCCCTTGGTGCTAGATGAACGAACGTCTCTCCACTTGCTCAGTTCTGAGAGATAAGTGTGTGTGAAAGCCGTCCTTCACCTAGCTTGTTGGGAACACAAAGTTTCTTTTCAGTTGCAAACTCCATTCCATACATATATATGGGGAGGTACTAGCTCCAACTCGGTTTTACACTGAAAACTGCAGGAACTTCAAACCGGCACTATTAAACAGACTGAGAAAGCAGAGAAATAGTGTCTCCAGCAACCCGTTCCCTTTGTGCTAGATGAACGAACGTCTCTCCACTTGCTCAGTTCTGAGAGATAAGTGTGTGTGAAAGCCGTCCTTCACCTAGCTTGTTGGGAACACAAAGTTTCTTTTCAGTTGCAAACTCCATTCCATAAATATATATGGGGAGGTACAAGCTCCAACTGGGTTTTACAGTGAAAACTGCAGGAACTTCAAACCGGCACTAGGAAACAGACTGAGGAAGCAGAGAAAAAGTGTCTCCTGCAACCCTTTCCCTTGGTGCTAGATGAAAGAACGTCTCTCCACTTGCTCAGTACTGAGAGATAAGTGTGTGTGAAAGCCGTCCTTCACCTAGCTTGTTGGGAACACAAAGTTTCTTTTCAGTTGCAAACTCCATTCCATACATATATATGGGGAGGTACTAGCTCCAACTCGGTTTTACAGTGAAAACTGCAGGAACTTCAAACCGGCATTAGGAAACAGAGTGAGAAAGCAGAGAAAAAGTGTCTCATGCAAACCGTTCCCTTGGTGCTAGATGAACGAACGTCTCTCCACTTGCTCAGTTCTGAGAGATAAGTGTGTGTGAAAGCCGTCCTTCACCTAGCTTGTTGGGAACACAAAGTTTTTTTCAGATGCAAACTCCATTCCATACATATAAATGGGGAGGTACTAGCTCCAAATCGGTTTTACACTGAAAACTGCAGGAACTTCAAACCGGCACTAGGAAACAGACTGAGAAAGCAGAGAAAAAGTGTCTCCTGCAACCCGTTCCCTTGGTGCTAGATGAACGAACGTCTCTCCACTTGCTCAGTTCTGAGAGATAAGTGTGTGTGAAAACCATCCTTCACCTAGCTTGTTGGGAACACAAAGTTTCTTTTCAGTTGCAAACTCCATTCCATAAATATATATGGGGAGGTACAAGCTCCAACTCGGTTTTACAGTGAAAACTGCAGGAACTTCAAACCGGCACTAGGAAACAGACTGAGGAAACAGAGAAAAAGTGTCTCCTGCAACCCGTTCCCTTGGTGCTAGATGAACAAACGTCTCTCCACTTGCTCAGTACTGAGAGATAAGTGTGTGTGAAAGCCGTCCTTCACCTAGCTTGTTGGGAACACAAAGTTTCTTTTCAGTTGCAAACTCCATTCCATACATATATATGGGGAGGTACAAGCTCCAACTCGGTTTGACAGTGAAAACTGCAGGAACTTCAAACCGGCACTAGGAAACAGACTGAGAAAGCAGAGAAAAAGTGTCTCATGCAACCCGTTCCCTTGATGCTAGATGAACGAACGTCTCTCCACTTGCTCAGTTCTGAGAGATAAGTGTGTGTGAAAGCCGTCCTTCACCTAGCTTGTTGGGAACACAAAGTTTCTTTTCAGTTGCAAACTCCATTCCATACATATATATGGGGAGGTACTAGCTCCAACTCGGTTTTACAGTGAAAACTGCAGGAACTTCAAACCGGCACTAGGAAACAGACTGAGAAAGCAGAGAAAAATTGTCTCCTGCAACCCGTTCCCTTGGTGCTAGATGAACGAACGTCTCTCCACTTGCTCAGTTCTGAGAGATAAGTGTGTGTGAAAGCCGTCCTTCACCTAGCTTTTTGGGAACACAAAGTTTCTTTTCAGTTGCAAACTCCATTCCATACATATATATGGGGAGGTTCTAGCTCCAACTCTCTTTGACAGTGAAAACTGCAGGAACTTCAAACCGGCACTATTAAACAGATTAAGAAAGCAGAGAAAAAGTGTCTCCTGAAACCCGTTCCCTTGGTGCTAGAAGAACGAACGTCTGTCCACTTGCTCTGTTCTGAGAGATATGTGTGTGTGAAAGCCGTCCTTCACCTAGCTTCTTGGGAACACAAAGTTTCTTTTCAGTTGCAAACTCCATTCCATACATATATATGGGGAGGTAGAAGTTCCAACTCGGTTTTACAGTGAAAACTGCAGGAACTTCAAACCGGCACTAGGAAACAGACTGAGAAAGCAGAGAAAAAGTGTCTCCTGCAACCCGTTCCCTTGGTGCTAGATGAACGAACGTCTCTCCACTTGCTCAGTTCTGAGAGATAAGTGTGTGTGAAAGCCGTCCTTCACCTAGCTTGTTGGGAACACAAAGTTTCTTTTCAGTTGCAAACTCCATTCCATACATATATATGGGGAAGTACTAGCTCCAACTCGTTTTTACAGTGAAAACTGCAGGAACTTCAAACCGGCACTAGGAAACAGACTGAGAAAGCAGAGAAAAAGTGTCTCCTGCAACCCGTTCCCTTGGTGCTAGATGAACGAACGTCTCTCCAATTGCTCAGTTCTGAGAGATAAGTGTGTGTGAAAGCCGTCCTTCACCTAGCTTGTTGGGAACACAAAGTTTCTTTTCAGTTGCAAACTCCATTCCATAAATATATATGGGGAGGTTCAAGCTCCAACTCGGTTTTACAGTGAAAACTGCAGGAACTTCAAACCGGCACTAGGAAACAGACTGAGGAAGCAGAGAAAAACTGTCTCCTGCAACCCGTTCCCTTGGTGCTAGATGAAAGAACGTCTCTCCACTTGCTCAGTTCTGAGAGATAAGTGTGTGTGAAAGCCGTCCTTCACCTAGCTTGTTGGGAACACAAAGTTTCTTTTCAGTTGCAAACTCCATTCCATACATATATATGGGGAGGTACTAGCTCCAACTCGTTTTTACAGTGAAAACTGCAGGAACTTCAAACCGGCACTAGGAAACAGACTGAGAAAGCAGAGAATAAGTGTCTCCTGCAACCCGTTCCCTTGGTGCTAGATGAACGAACGTCTCTCCACTTCCTCAGTTCTGAGAGATAAGTGTGTGTGAAAGCCGTCCTTCACCTAGCTTGTTGGGAACACAAAGTTTCTTTTCAGTTGCAAACTCCATTCCATAAATATATATGGGGAGGTTCAAGCTCCAACTCGGTTTTACAGTGAAAACTGCAGGAACTTCAAACCGGCACTAGGAAACATACTGAGGAAGCAGAGAAAAAGTGTCTCCTGCAACCCGTTCCCTTGGTGCTAGATGAAAGAACGTCTCTCCACTTGCTCAGTTCTGAGAGATAAGTGTGTGTGAAAGCCGTCCTTCACCTATCTTGTTGGGAACACAAAGTTTCTTTTCAGTTGCAAACTCCATTCCATACATATATATGGGGAGGTACTAGCTCCAACTCGGTTTTACAGTGAAAACTGCAGGAACTTCAAACCGGCACTAGGAAACAGACTGAGAAAGCAGAGAAAAAGTGTCTCATGCAACCCGTTCCCTTGGTGCTAGATGAACGAACGTCTCTCCACTTGCTCAGTTCTGAGAGATAAGTGTGTGTGAAAGCCGTCCTTCACCTAGCTTGTTGGGAACACAAAGTTTCTTTTCAGTTGCAAACTCCATTCCATACATATAAATGGGGAGGTACTAGCTCCAACTCGGTTTTACACTGAAAACTGCAGGAACTTCAAACCGGCACTAGGAAACAGACTGAGAAAGCAGAGAAAAAGTGTCTCCTGCAACCCGTTCCCTTGGTGCTAGATGAACGAACGTCTATCCACTTGCTCAGTTCTGAGAGATAAGTGTGTGTGAAAGCCGTCCTTCAGCTAGCTTGTTGGGAACACAAAGTTTCTTTTCAGTTGCAAACTCCATTCCATAAATATATATGGGGAGGTACAAGCTCCAACTCGGTTTTACAGTGAAAACTGCAGGAACTTCAAACCGGCACTAGGAAACAGACTGAGGAAGCAGAGAAAAAGTGTCTCCTGCAACCCGTTCCCTTGGTGCTAGATGAACGTACGTCTCTCCACTTGCTCAGTTCTGAGAGATAAGTGTGTGTGAAAGCCGTCCTTCAACTAGCTTGTTGGGAACACAAAGTTTCTTTTCAGTTGCAAACTCCATTCCAAACATATATATGGGGAGGTACTAGCTCCAACTCGGTTTGACAGTGAAAACTGCAGGAACTTCAAACCGGCTCCAGGAAACAGACTGAGAAAGCAGAGAAAAATTGTCTCATGCAACCCGTTCCCTTGGTGCTAGATGAAAGAACGTCTCTCCACTTGCTCAGTTCTGAGAGATAAGTGTGTGTGAAAGCCGTCCTTCACCTAGCTTGTTGGGAACACAAAGTTTCTTTTCAGTTGCAAACTCCATTCCATACATATATATGGGGAGGTACTAGCTCCAACTCGGTTTTACAGAGAAAACTGCAGGAACTTCAAACTGGCACTAGGAAACAGACTGAGAAAGCAGAGAAAAAGTGTCTCCTGCAACCCGTTCCCTTGGTGCTAGATGAACGAACGTCTCTCCACTTGCTCAGTTCTGAGAGATAAGAGTGTGTGAAAGCCGTCCTTCACCTAGCTTGTTGGGAACAGAAAGTTTCTTTTCAGTTGCAAACTCCATTCCATACATATATATGGGGAGGTAGAAACTGTAACTCTGTTTTACACTGAAAACTGCAGGAACTTCAAACCGGCACTAGGAAACAGACTGAGAAAGCAGAGAAAAAGTGTCTCCTGCAACCCGTTTACTTGGTGCTAGATGAACGAACGTCTCTCCACTTGCTCAGTTCTGAGAGATAAGTGTGTGTGAAAGCCGTCCTTCACCTAGGTTGTTGGGAACACAAAGTTTCTTTTCAGTTGCAAACTCCATTCCATACATATATATGGGGATGTACTAGCTCCAACTCGGGTTTACACTGAAAACTGCAGGAACTTCAAACCGGCACTAGGAAACAGCCTGAGAAAGCAGAGAAAAAGGGTCTCCTGCAAACCGTTCCCTTGGTGCTAGATGAACGAACGTCTCTCCACTTGCTCAGTTCTGAGAGATAATTGTGTGTGAATGCCGTCCTTCACCTAGCTTGTTGGGAACACAAAGTTTCTTTTCAGTTGCAAACTCCATTCCATACATATATATGGGGAGGTACAAGCTCCAACTCGGTTTTACAGTGAAAACTGCAGGAACTTCAAACTGGCACTAGGAAACAGACTGAGAAAGCAGAGAAAAAGTGTCTCCTGCAACCCGTTCCCTTGGTGCTAGATGAACGAACGTCTCTCCACTTGCTCAGTTCTGAGAGATAAGTGTGTGTGAAAGCCGTCCTTCACCTAGCTTGTTGGGAACACAAAGTTTCTTTTCAGTTGCAAACTCCATTCCATACATATATATGGGGAGGTACTAGCTCCAACTCGGTTTTACACTGAAAACTGCAGGAACTTCAAACCGGCACTATTAAACAGACTGAGAAAGCAGAGAAATAGTGTCTCCAGCAACCCGTTCCCTTTGTGCTAGATGAACGAACGTCTCTCCACTTGCTCAGTTCTGAGAGATAAGTGTGTGTGAAAGCCGTCCTTCACCTAGCTTGTTGGGAACACAAAGTTTCTTTTCAGTTGCAAACTCCATTCCATAAATATATATGGGGAGGTACAAGCTCCAACTGGGTTTTACAGTGAAAACTGCAGGAACTTCAAACCGGCACTAGGAAACAGACTGAGGAAGCAGAGAAAAAGTGTCTCCTGCAACCCGTTCCCTTGGTGCTAGATGAAAGAACGTCTCTCCACTTGCTCAGTACTGAGAGATAAGTGTGTGTGAAAGCCGTCCTTCACCTAGCTTGTTGGGAACACAAAGTTTCTTTTCAGTTGCAAACTCCATTCCATACATATATATGGGGAGTTACTAGCTCCAACTCGGTTTTACAGTGAAAACTGCAGGAACTTCAAACCGGCATTAGGAAACAGAGTGAGAAAGCAGAGAAAAAGTGTCTCATGCAAACCGTTCCCTTGGTGCTAGATGAACGAACGTCTCTCCACTTGCTCAGTTCTGAGAGATAAGTGTGTGTGAAAGCCGTCCTTCACCTAGCTTGTTGGGAACACAAAGTTTTTTTCAGATGCAAACTCCATTCCATACATATAAATGGGGAGGTACTAGCTCCAAATCGGTTTTACACTGAAAACTGCAGGAACTTCAAACCGGCACTAGGAAACAGACTGAGAAAGCAGAGAAAAAGTGTCTCCTGCAACCCGTTCCCTTGGTGCTAGATGAACGAACGTCTCTCCACTTGCTCAGTTCTGAGAGATAAGTGTGTGTGAAAACCATCCTTCACCTAGCTTGTTGGGAACACAAAGTTTCTTTTCAGTTGCAAACTCCATTCCATAAATATATATGGGGAGGTACAAGCTCCAACTCGGTTTTACAGTGAAAACTGCAGGAACTTCAAACCGGCACTAGGAAACAGACTGAGGAAACAGAGAAAAAGTGTCTCCTGCAACCCGTTCCCTTGGTGCTAGATGAACAAACGTCTCTCCACTTGCTCAGTACTGAGAGATAAGTGTGTGTGAAAGCCGTCCTTCACCTAGCTTGTTGGGAACACAAAGTTTCTTTTCAGTTGCAAACTCCATTCCATACATATATATGGGGAGGTACAAGCTCCAACTCGGTTTGACAGTGAAAACTGCAGGAACTTCAAACCGGCACTAGGAAACAGACTGAGAAAGCAGAGAAAAAGTGTCTCATGCAACCCGTTCCCTTGATGCTAGATGAACGAACGTCTCTCCACTTGCTCAGTTCTGAGAGATAAGTGTGTGTGAAAGCCGTCCTTCACCTAGCTTGTTGGGAACACAAAGTTTCTTTTCAGTTGCAAACTCCATTCCATACATATATATGGGGAGGTACTAGCTCCAACTCGGTTTTACAGTGAAAACTGCAGGAACTTCAAACCGGCACTAGGAAACAGACTGAGAAAGCAGAGAAAAATTGTCTCCTGCAACCCGTTCCCTTGGTGCTAGATGAACGAACGTCTCTCCACTTGCTCAGTTCTGAGAGATAAGTGTGTGTGAAAGCCGTCCTTCACCTAGCTTTTTGGGAACACAAAGTTTCTTTTCAGTTGCAAACTCCATTCCATACATATATATGGGGAGGTTCTAGCTCCAACTCTCTTTGACAGTGAAAACTGCAGGAACTTCAAACCGGCACTATTAAACAGATTAAGAAAGCAGAGAAAAAGTGTCTCCTGAAACCCGTTCCCTTGGTGCTAGAAGAACGAACGTCTGTCCACTTGCTCTGTTCTGAGAGATATGTGTGTGTGAAAGCCGTCCTTCACCTAGCTTCTTGGGAACACAAAGTTTCTTTTCAGTTGCAAACTCCATTCCATACATATATATGGGGAGGTAGAAGTTCCAAGTCGGATTTACAGTGAAAACTGCAGGAACTTCAAACCGGCACTAGGAAACAGACTGAGAAAGCAGAGAAAAAGTGTCTCCTGCAACCCGTTCCCTTGGTGCTAGATGAACGAACGTCTCTCCACTTGCTCAGTTCTGAGAGATAAGTGTGTGTGAAAGCCGTCCTTCACCTAGCTTGTTGGGAACACAAAGTTTCTTTTCAGTTGCAAACTCCATTCCATACATATATATGGGGAAGTACTAGCTCCAACTCGTTTTTACAGTGAAAACTGCAGGAACTTCAAACCGGCACTAGGAAACAGACTGAGAAAGCAGAGAAAAAGTGTCTCCTGCAACCCGTTCCCTTGGTGCTAGATGAACGAACGTCTCTCCAATTGCTCAGTTCTGAGAGATAAGTGTGTGTGAAAGCCGTCCTTCACCTAGCTTGTTGGGAACACAAAGTTTCTTTTCAGTTGCAAACTCCATTCCATAAATATATATGGGGAGGTTCAAGCTCCAACTCGGTTTTACAGTGAAAACTGCAGGAACTTCAAACCGGCAATAGGAAACAGACTGAGGAAGCAGAGAAAAAGTGTCTCCTGCAACCCGTTCCCTTGGTGCTAGATGAAAGAACGTCTCTCCACTTGCTCAGTACTGAGAGATAAGTGTGTGTGAAAGCCGTCCTTCACCTAGCTTGTTGGGAACACAAAGTTTCTTTTCAGTTGCAAACTCCATTCCATACATATATATGGGGAGGTACTAGCTCCAACTCGGTTTTACAGTGAAAACTGCAGGAACATCAAACCGGCATTAGGAAACAGAGTGAGAAAGCAGAGAAAAAGTGTCTCATGCAAACCGTTCCCTTGGTGCTAGATGAAAGAACGTCTCTCCACTTGCTCAGTACTGAGAGATAAGTGTGTGTGAAAGCCGTCCTTCACCTAGCTTGTTGGGAACACAAAGTTTCTTTTCAGTTGCAAACTCCATTCCATACATATATATGGGGAGGTACAAGCTCCAACTCGGTTTGACAGTGAAAACTGCAGGAACTTCAAACCGGCACTAGGAAACAGACTGAGAAAGCAGAGAAAAAGTGTCTCATGCAACCCGTTCCCTTGATGCTAGATGAACGAACGTCTCTCCACTTGCTCAGTTCTGAGAGATAAGTGTGTGTGAAAGCCGTCCTTCACCTAGCTTGTTGGGAACACAAAGTTTCTTTTCAGTTGCAAACTCCATTCCATACATATATATGGGGAGGTACTAGCTCCAACTCGGTTTTACAGTGAAAACTGCAGGAACTTCAAACCGGCACTAGGAAACAGACTGAGAAAGCAGAGAAAAATTGTCTCCTGCAACCCGTTCCCTTGGTGCTAGATGAACGAACGTCTCTCCACTTGCTCAGTTCTGAGAGATAAGTGTGTGTGAAAGCCGTCCTTCACCTAGCTTTTTGGGAACACAAAGTTTCTTTTCAGTTGCAAACTCCATTCCATACATATATATGGGGAGGTTCTAGCTCCAACTCTCTTTGACAGTGAAAACTGCAGGAACTTCAAACCGGCACTATTAAACAGATTAAGAAAGCAGAGAAAAAGTGTCTCCTGAAACCCGTTCCCTTGGTGCTAGAAGAACGAACGTCTGTCCACTTGCTCTGTTCTGAGAGATATGTGTGTGTGAAAGCCGTCCTTCACCTAGCTTCTTGGGAACACAAAGTTTCTTTTCAGTTGCAAACTCCATTCCATACATATATATGGGGAGGTAGAAGTTCCAAGTCGGATTTACAGTGAAAACTGCAGGAACTTCAAACCGGCACTAGGAAACAGACTGAGAAAGCAGAGAAAAAGTGTCTCCTGCAACCCGTTCCCTTGGTGCTAGATGAACGAACGTCTCTCCACTTGCTCAGTTCTGAGAGATAAGTGTGTGTGAAAGCCGTCCTTCACCTAGCTTGTTGGGAACACAAAGTTTCTTTTCAGTTGCAAACTCCATTCCATACATATATATGGGGAAGTACTAGCTCCAACTCGTTTTTACAGTGAAAACTGCAGGAACTTCAAACCGGCACTAGGAAACAGACTGAGAAAGCAGAGAAAAAGTGTCTCCTGCAACCCGTTCCCTTGGTGCTAGATGAACGAACGTCTCTCCAATTGCTCAGTTCTGAGAGATAAGTGTGTGTGAAAGCCGTCCTTCACCTAGCTTGTTGGGAACACAAAGTTTCTTTTCAGTTGCAAACTCCATTCCATAAATATATATGGGGAGGTTCAAGCTCCAACTCGGTTTTACAGTGAAAACTGCAGGAACTTCAAACCGGCAATAGGAAACAGACTGAGGAAGCAGAGAAAAAGTGTCTCCTGCAACCCGTTCCCTTGGTGCTAGATGAAAGAACGTCTCTCCACTTGCTCAGTTCTGAGAGATAAGTGTGTGTGAAAGCCGTCCTTCACCTAGCTTGTTGGGAACACAAAGTTTCTTTTCAGTTGCAAACTCCATTCCATACATATATATGGGGAGGTACTAGCTCCAACTCGTTTTTACAGTGAAAACTGCAGGAACTTCAAACCGGCACTAGGAAACAGACTGAGAAAGCAGAGAATAAGTGTCTCCTGCAACCCGTTCCCTTGGTGCTAGATGAACGAACGTCTCTCCACTTCCTCAGTTCTGAGAGATAAGTGTGTGTGAAAGCCGTCCTTCACCTAGCTTGTTGGGAACACAAAGTTTCTTTTCAGTTGCAAACTCCATTCCATACATATATATGGGGAGGTACAAGCTCCAACTCGGTTTGACAGTGAAAACTGCAGGAACTTCAAACCGGCACTAGGAAACAGACTGAGAAAGCAGAGAAAAAGTGTCTCATGCAACCCGTTCCCTTGATGCTAGATGAACGAACGTCTCTCCACTTGCTCAGTTCTGAGAGATAAGTGTGTGTGAAAGCCGTCCTTCACCTAGCTTGTTGGGAACACAAAGTTTCTTTTCAGTTGCAAACTCCATTCCATACATATATATGGGGAGGTACTAGCTCCAACTCGGTTTTACAGTGAAAACTGCAGGAACTTCAAACCGGCACTAGGAAACCGACTGAGAAAGCAGAGAAAAATTGTCTCCTGCAACCCGTTCCCTTGGTGCTAGATGAACGAACGTCTCTCCACTTGCTCAGTTCTGAGAGATAAGTGTGTGTGAAAGCCGTCCTTCACCTAGCTTTTTGGGAACACAAAGTTTCTTTTCAGTTGCAAACTCCATTCCATACATATATATGGGGAGGTTCTAGCTCCAACTCTCTTTGACAGTGAAAACTGCAGGAACTTCAAACCGGCACTATTAAACAGATTAAGAAAGCAGAGAAAAAGTGTCTCCTGAAACACGTTCCCTTGGTGCTAGAAGAACGAACGTCTGTCCACTTGCTCTGTTCTGAGAGATATGTGTGTGTGAAAGCCGTCCTTCACCTAGCTTCTTGGGAACACAAAGTTTCTTTTCAGTTGCAAACTCCATTCCATACATATATATGGGGAGGTAGAAGTTCCAACTCGGATTTACAGTGAAAACTGCAGGAACTTCAAACCGGCACTAGGAAACAGACTGAGAAAGCAGAGAAAAAGTGTCTCCTGCAACCCGTTCCCTTGGTGCTAGATGAACGAACGTCTCTCCACTTGCTCAGTTCTGAGAGATAAGTGTGTGTGAAAGCCGTCCTTCACCTAGCTTGTTGGGAACACAAAGTTTCTTTTCAGTTGCAAACTCCATTCCATACATATATATGGGGAAGTACTAGCTCCAACTCGTTTTTACAGTGAAAACTGCAGGAACTTCAAACCGGCACTAGGAAACAGACTGAGAAAGCAGAGAAAAAGTGTCTCCTGCAACCCGTTCCCTTGGTGCTAGATGAACGAACGTCTCTCCAATTGCTCAGTTCTGAGAGATAAGTGTGTGTGAAAGCCGTCCTTCACCTAGCTTGTTGGGAACACAAAGTTTCTTTTCAGTTGCAAACTCCATTCCATAAATATATATGGGGAGGTTCAAGCTCCAACTCGGTTTGACAGTGAAAACTGCAGGAACTTCAAACCGGCAATAGGAAACAGACTGAGGAAGCAGAGAAAAAGTGTCTCCTGCAACCCGTTCCCTTGGTGCTAGATGAAAGAACGTCTCTCCACTTGCTCAGTTCTGAGAGATAAGTGTGTGTGAAAGCCGTCCTTCACCTAGCTTGTTGGGAACACAAAGTTTCTTTTCAGTTGCAAACTCCATTCCATACATATATATGGGGAGGTACTAGCTCCAACTCGGTTTTACACTGAAAACTGCAGGAACTTCAAACCGGCACTAGGAAACAGACTGAGAAAGCAGAGAAAAAGTGTCTCCTGCAACCCGTTCCCTTGGTGCTAGATGAACGAACGTCTATCCACTTGCTCAGTTCTGAGAGATAAGTGTGTGTGAAAGCCGTCCTTCAGCTAGCTTGTTGGGAACACAAAGTTTCTTTTCAGTTGCAAACTCCATTCCATAAATATATATGGGGAGGTACAAGCTCCAACTCGGTTTTACAGTGAAAACTGCAGGAACTTCAAACCGGCACTAGGAAACAGACTGAGGAAGCAGAGAAAAAGTGTCTCCTGCAACCCGTTCCCTTGGTGCTAGATGAACGAACGTCTCTCCACTTGCTCAGTTCTGAGAGATAAGTGTGTGTGAAAGCCGTCCTTCACCTAGCTTGTTGGGAACACAAAGTTTTTTTCAGTTGCAAACTCCATTCCATACATATAAATGGGGAGGTACTAGCTCCAACTCGGTTTTACACTGAAAACTGCAGGAACTTCAAACCGGCACTAGGAAACAGACTGAGAAAGCAGAGAAAAAGTGTCTCCTGCAACCCGTTCCCTTGGTGCTAGATGAACGAACGTCTATCCACTTGCTCAGTTCTGAGAGATAAGTGTGTGTGAAAGCCGTCCTTCAGCTAGCTTGTTGGGAACACAAAGTTTCTTTTCAGTTGCAAACTCCATTCCATAAATATATATGGGGAGGTACAAGCTCCAACTCGGTTTTACAGTGAAAACTGCAGGAACTTCAAACCGGCACTAGGAAACAGACTGAGGAAGCAGAGAAAAAGTGTCTCCTGCAACCCGTTCCCTTGGTGCTAGATGAACGAACGTCTCTCCACTTGCTCAGTTCTGAGAGATAAGTGTGTGTGAAAGCCGTCCTTCAACTAGCTTGTTGGGAACACAAAGTTTCTTTTCAGTTGCAAACTCCATTCCAAACATATATATGGGGAGGTACTAGCTCCAACTCGGTTTGACAGTGAAAACTGCAGGAACTTCAAACCGGCTCCAGGAAACAGACTGAGAAAGCAGAGAAAAATTGTCTCATGCAACCCGTTCCCTTGGTGCTAGATGAAAGAACGTCTCTCCACTTGCTCAGTTCTGAGAGATAAGTGTGTGTGAAAGCCGTCCTTCACCTAGCTTGTTGGGAACACAAAGTTTCTTTTCAGTTGCAAACTCCATTCCATACATATATATGGGGAGGTACTAGCTCCAACTCGGTTTTACAGAGAAAACTGCAGGAACTTCAAACTGGCACTAGGAAACAGACTGAGAAAGCAGAGAAAAAGTGTCTCCTGCAACCCGTTCCCTTGGTGCTAGATGAACGAACGTCTCTCCACTTGCTCAGTTCTGAGAGATAAGAGTGTGTGAAAGCCGTCCTTCACCTAGCTTGTTGGGAACAGAAAGTTTCTTTTCAGTTGCAAACTCCATTCCATACATATATATGGGGAGGTAGAAACTGTAACTCTGTTTTACACTGAAAACTGCAGGAACTTCAAACCGGCACTAGGAAACAGACTGAGAAAGCAGAGAAAAAGTGTCTCCTGCAACCCGTTTACTTGGTGCTAGATGAACGAACGTCTCTCCACTTGCTCAGTTCTGAGAGATAAGTGTGTGTGAAAGCCGTCCTTCACCTAGGTTGTTGGGAACACAAAGTTTCTTTTCAGTTGCAAACTCCATTCCATACATATATATGGGGATGTACTAGCTCCAACTCGGGTTTACACTGAAAACTGCAGGAACTTCAAACCGGCACTAGGAAACAGACTGAGAAAGCAGAGAATAAGTGTCTCCTGCAACCCGTTCCCTTGGTGCTAGATGAACGAACGTCTCTCCACTTGCTCAGTTCTGAGAGATAAGTGTGTGTGAAAGCCGTCCTTCACCTAGCTTTTTGGGAACACAAAGTTTCTTTTCAGTTGCAAACTCCATTCCATAAATATATATGTGGAGGTACAAGCTCCAACTCGGTTTTACAGTGAAAACTGCAGGAACTTCAAACCGGCACTAGGAAACAGACTGAGGAAGCAGAGAAAAAGTGTCTCCTGCAACCCGTTCCCTTGGTGCTAGATGAACGAACGTCTCTCCACTTGCTCAGTTCTGAGAGATAAGAGTGTGTGAAAGCCGTCCTTCACCTAGCTTGTTGGGAACAGAAAGTTTCTTTTCATTTGCAAACTCCATTCCATACATATATATGGGGAGGTAGAAACTGTAACTCTGTTTTACACTGAAAACTGCAGGAACTTCAAACCGGCACTAGGAAACAGACTGAGAAAGCAGAGAAAAAGTGTCTCCTGCAACCCGTTCCCTTGGTGCTAGATGAACGAACGTCTCTCCACTTGCTCAGTTCTGAGAGATAAGTGTGTGTGAAAGCCGTCCTTCACCTAGTTGTTGGGAACACAATGTTTCTTTTCAGTAGCTAACTCCATTCCATATATATATATGGGGAGGTACTAGATCCAACTCGGTTTTACAGTGAAAACTTCAGGAAATTCAAACCGGCACTAGGAAACAGACTGAGAAAGCAGAGAAAAAGTGTCTCCTGCAACCCGTTCCCTTGGTGCTAGATGAACGAACGTCTCTCCACTTGCTCAGTTCTGAGAGATAAGAGTGTGTGAAAGCCGTCCTTCACCTAGCTTGTTGGGAACACAAAGTTTCTTTTCAGTTGCAAACTCCATTCCATACATATATATGGGGAGGTACTAGTTCCAACTCGGTTTGACAGTGAAAACTGCAGGAACTTCAAACCGGCACTAGGAAACAGACTGAGAAAGCAGAGAAAAAGTGTCTCATGCAACCCGTTCCCTTGGTGCTAGATGAACGAACGTCTCTCCACTTGCTCAGTTCTGAGAGATAAGTGTGTGTGAAAGCCGTCCTTCACCTAGCTTGTTGGGAACACAAAGTTTCTTTTCAGTTGCAAACTCCATTCCATACATATATATGGGGAGATAGAAGCTCCAACTCGGTTTTACAGTGAAAACTGCAGGAACTTCAAAACGGCACTAGGAAACAGACTGAGAAAGCAGAGAAAAAGTGCCTCCTGCAACCCGTTCCCTTGGTGCTAGATGAACGAACGTCTCTCCACTTGCTCAGTTCTGAGAGATAAGTGTGTGTGAAAGCCGTCCTTCACCTAGCTTGTTGGGAACACAAAGTTTCTTTTCAGTTGCAAACTCCATTCCATACATATATATGGGGAGGTACTAGCTCCAACTCGGTTTTACACTGAAAACTGCAGGAACTTCAAACCGGCACTAGGAAACAGACTGAGAAAGCAGAGAAAAAGTGTCTCCTGCAACCCGTTCCCTTGGTGCTAGATGAACGAACGTCTCTCCACTTGCTCAGTTCTGAGAGATGAGTGTGTGTGAAAGCCGTCCTTCACCTAGCTTTTTGGGAACACAAAGTTTCTTTTCAGTTGCAAACTCCATTCCATAAATATATATGGGGAGGTACAAGCTCCAACTCGGTTTTACAGTGAAAACTGCAGGAACTTCAAACCGGCACTAGGAAACAGACTGAGGAAGCAGAGAAAAAGTGTCTCCTGCAACCCGTTCCCTTGGTTCTAGATGAACGAACGTCTCTGCACTTGCTCAGTTCTGAGAGATAAGTGTGTGTGAAAGCCGTCCTTCACTCAGCTTGTTGGGAACACAAAGTTTCTTTTCAGTTGCAAACTCCATTCCATACATATATATGGGGAGGTACTAGCTCCAACTCGGTTTGACAGTGAAAACTGCAGGAACTTCAAACCGGCACTAGGAAACAGACTGAGAAAGCAGAGAAAAAGTGTCTCATGCAACCCGTTCCCTTGGTGCTAGATGAACGAACGTCTCTCCACTTGCTCAGTTCTGAGAGATAAGTGTGTGTGAAAGCCGTCCTTCACCTAGCTTGTTGGGAACACAAAGTTTCTTTTCAGTTGCAAACTCCATTCCGTACATATATATGGGGAGGTACTAGCTCCAACTCGGTTTTACAGTGAAAACTGCAGGAACTTCAAACCGGCACTAGGAAACAGATAAAGAAAGCAGAGAAAAAGTGTCTCCTGCAATCCGTTCCCTTGTTGCTAGATGAACGAACGTCTATCCACTTGCTCAGTTCTGAGAGATAAGTGTGTGTGAAAGCCGTCCTTCACCTAGCTTTTTGGGAACACAAAGTTTCTTTTCAGTTGCAAACTCCATTCCATAAATATATATGGGGAGGTACAAGCTCCAACTCGGTTTTACAGTGAAAACTGCAGGAACTTCAAACCGGCACTAGGAAACAGACTGAGGAAGCAGAGAAAAAGTGTCTCCTGCAACCCGTTCCCTTGGTGCTAGATGAACGAACGTCTCTCCACTTGCTCAGTTCTGAGAGATAAGTGTGTGTGAAAGCCGTCCTTCAACTTGCTTGTTGGGAACACAAAGTTTCTTTTCAGTTGCAAACTCCATTCCGTACATATATATGGGGAGGTACTAGCTCCAACTCGGTTTTACAGTGAAAACTGCAGGAACTTCAAACCGGCACTAGGAAACAGACTGAGAAAGCAGAGAAATAGTGTCTCATGCAACCCGTTCCCTTGGTGCTAGATGAACGAACGTCTCTCCACTTGCTCAGTTCTGAGAGATAAGTGTGTGTGAAAGCCGTCCTTCACCTAGATTGTTGGGAACACAAAGTTTCTTTTCAGTTGCAAACTCCATTCCGTACATATATATGGGGAGGTACTAGCTCCAACTCGGTTTTACAGTGAAAACTGCAGGAACTTCAAACCGGCACTAGGAAACAGACTGAGAAAGCAGAGAAAAATTTTCTCCTGCAACCCGTTCCCTTCGTGCTAGATGAACGAACGTCTCTCCACTTGCTCAGTTCTGAGAGATAAGTGTGTGTGAAAGCCGTCCTTCACCTAGCTTGTTGGGAACACAAAGTTTCTTTTCAGTTGCAAACTCCATTCCATACATATATATGGGGAGGTTCTAGCTCCAACTCTGTTTGACAGTGAAAACTGCAGGAACTTCAAACCGGCACTAGGAAACAGATTAAGAAAGCAGAGAAAAAGTGTCTCCTGCAATCCGTTCCCTTGTTGCTAGATGAACGAACGTCTATCCACTTGCTCAGTTCTGAGAGATAAGTGTGTGTGAAAGCCGTCCTTCACCTAGCTTTTTGGGAACACAAAGTTTCTTTTCAGTTGCAAACTCCATTCCATAAATATATATGGGGAGGTACAAGCTCCAACTCGGTTTTACAGTGAAAACTGCAGGAACTTCAAACCGGCACTAGGAAACAGACTGAGGAAGCAGAGAAAAAGTGTCTCCTGCAACCCGTTCCCTTGGTGCTAGATGAACGAACGTCTCTCCACTTGCTCAGTTCTGAGAGATAAGTGTGTGTGAAAGCCGTCCTTCACTCAGCTTGTTGGGAACACAAAGTTTCTTTTCAGTTGCAAACTCCATTCCATACATATATATGGGGAGGTACTAGCTCCAACACGGTTTGACAGTGAAAACTGCAGGAACTTCAAACCGGCACTAGGAAACAGACTGAGAAAGCAGAGAAAAAGTGTCTCATGCAACCCGTTCCCTTGGTGCTAGATGAACGAACGTCTCTCCACTTGCTCAGTTCTGAGAGATAAGTGTGTGTGAAAGCCGTACTTCACCTAGCTTGTTGGGAACACAAAGTTTCTTTTCAGTTGCAAACTCCATTCCGTACATATATATGGGGAGGTACTAGCTCCAACTCGGTTTTACAGTGAAAACTGCAGGAACTTCAAACCGGCACTAGGAAACAGACTGAGAAAGCAGAGAAAAATTTTCTCCTGCAACCCGTTCCCTTCGTGCTAGATGAACGAACGTCTCTCCACTTGCTCAGTTCTGAGAGATAAGTGTGTGTGAAAGCCGTCCTTCACCTAGCTTGTTGGGAACACAAAGTTTCTTTTCAGTTGCAAACTCCATTCCATACATATATATGGGGAGGTTCTAGCTCCAACTCTGTTTGACAGTGAAAACTGCAGGAACTTCAAACCGGCACTAGGAAACAGATTAAGAAAGCAGAGAAAAAGTGTCTCCTGCAATCCGTTCCCTTGTTGCTAGATGAACGAACGTCTATCCACTTGCTCAGTTCTGAGAGATAAGTGTGTGTGAAAGCCGTCCTTCACCTAGCTTGTTGGGAACAAAAAGTTTCTTTTCAGTTGCAAACTCCATTCCATACATATATATGGGAGGTACGAGCTCCAACTCGGTTTGACAGTGAAAACTGCAGGAACTTCAAACCGGCACTAGGAAACACACTGAGAAAGCAGAGAAAAAGTGTCTCCTGCAACCCGTTCCCTTGGTGCTAGATGAACGAACGTCTCTCCACTTGCTCAGTTCTGAGAGATAAGTGTGTGTGAAAGCCTTTCTTCCCCTAGCTTGTTGGGAACACAAAGTTTGTTTTCAGTGCAAACTCCATTCCATACATATATATGGGGATGTACTAGCTCCAACTCGGTTTGACAGTGAAAACTACAGGAACTTCAAACCGGCACTAGGAAACAGACTGAGAAAGCAGAGAAAAAGTGTATCCTGCAACCCGTTCCCTTGGTGCTAGATGAACGAACGTCTCTCCACTTGCTCAGTTCTGAGAGATAAGTGTGTGTGAAAGCCGTCCTTCACCTAGCTTGTTGGGAACACAAAGTTTCTTTTCAGTTGCAAACTCCATTCCATACATATATATGGGGAGGTACTAGCTCCAACTCGGTTTTACACTGAAAACTGCAGGAACTTCAAACCGGCACTAGGAAACAGACTGAGAAAGCAGAGAAAAAGTGTCTCCTGCAACCCGTTCCCTTGGTGCTAGATGAACGAACGTCTCTCCACTTGCTCAGTTCTGAGAGATGAGTGTGTGTGAAAGCCGTCCTTCACCTAGCTTTTTGGGAACACAAAGTTTCTTTTCAGTTGCAAACTCCATTCCATACATATATATGGGGAGGTACAAGCTCCAACTCGGTTTTACAGTGAAAACTGCAGGAACTTCAAACCGGCACTAGGAAACAGACTGAGGAAGCAGAGAAAAAGTGTCTCCTGCAACCCGTTCCCTTGGTTCTAGATGAACGAACGTCTCTGCACTTGCTCAGTTCTGAGAGATAAGTGTGTGTGAAAGCCGTCCTTCACTCAGCTTGTTGGGAACACAAAGTTTCTTTTCAGTTGCAAACTCCATTCCATACATATATATGGGGAGGTACTAGCTCCAACTCGGTTTGACAGTGAAAACTGCAGGAACTTCAAACCGGCACTAGGAAACAGACTGAGAAAGCAGAGAAAAAGTGTCTCATGCAACCCGTTCCCTTGGTGCTAGATGAACGAACGTCTCTCCACTTGCTCAGTTCTGAGAGATAAGTGTGTGTGAAAGCCGTCCTTCACCTAGCTTGTTGGGAACACAAAGTTTCTTTTCAGTTGCAAACTCCTTTCCGTACATATATATGGGGAGGTACTAGCTCCAACTCGGTTTTACAGTGAAAACTGCAGGAACTTCAAACCGGCACTAGGAAACAGATAAAGAAAGCAGAGAAAAAGTGTCTCCTGCAATCCGTTCCCTTGTTGCTAGATGAACGAACGTCTATCCACTTGCTCAGTTCTGAGAGATAAGTGTGTGTGAAAGCCGTCCTTCACCTAGCTTTTTGGGAACACAAAGTTTCTTTTCAGTTGCAAACTCCATTCCATAAATATATATGGGGAGGTACAAGCTCCAACTCGGTTTTACAGTGAAAACTGCAGGAACTTCAAACCGGCACTAGGAAACAGACTGAGGAAGCAGAGAAAAAGTGTCTCCTGCAACCCGTTCCCTTGGTGCTAGATGAACGAACGTCTCTCCACTTGCTCAGTTCTGAGAGATAAGTGTGTGTGAAAGCCGTCCTTCACCTTGCTTGTTGGGAACACAAAGTTTCTTTTCAGTTGCAAACTCCATTCCGTACATATATATGGGGAGGTACTAGCTCCAACTCGGTTTTACAGTGAAAACTGCAGGAACTTCAAACCGGCACTAGGAAACAGACTGAGAAAGCAGAGAAATAGTGTCTCATGCAACCCGTTCCCTTGGTGCTAGATGAACGAACGTCTCTCCACTTGCTCAGTTCTGAGAGATAAGTGTGTGTGAAAGCCGTCCTTCACCTAGCTTGTTGGGAACACAAAGTTTCTTTTCAGTTGCAAACTCCATTCCGTACATATATATGGGGAGGTACTAGCTCCAACTCGGTTTTACAGTGAAAACTGCAGGAACTTCAAACCGGCACTAGGAAACAGACTGAGAAAGCAGAGAAAAATTTTCTCCTGCAACCCGTTCCCTTCGTGCTAGATGAACGAACGTCTCTCCACTTGCTCAGTTCTGAGAGATAAGTGTGTGTGAAAGCCGTCCTTCACCTAGCTTGTTGGGAACACAAAGTTTCTTTTCAGTTGCAAACTCCATTCCATACATATATATGGGGAGGTTCTAGCTCCAACTCTGTTTGACAGTGAAAACTGCAGGAACTTCAAACCGGCACTAGGAAACAGATTAAGAAAGCAGAGAAAAAGTGTCTCCTGCAATCCGTTCCCTTGTTGCTAGATGAACGAACGTCTATCCACTTGCTCAGTTCTGAGAGATAAGTGTGTGTGAAAGCCGTCCTTCACCTAGCTTTTTGGGAACACAAAGTTTCTTTTCAGTTGCAAACTCCATTCCATAAATATATATGGGGAGGTACAAGCTCCAACTCGGTTTTACAGTGAAAACTGCAGGAACTTCAAACCGGCACTAGGAAACAGACTGAGGAAGCAGAGAAAAAGTGTCTCCTGCAACCCGTTCCCTTGGTGCTAGATGAACGAACGTCTCTCCACTTGCTCAGTTCTGAGAGATAAGTGTGTGTGAAAGCCGTCCTTCACTCAGCTTGTTGGGAACACAAAGTTTCTTTTCAGTTGCAAACTCCATTCCATACATATATATGGGGAGGTACTAGCTCCAACACGGTTTGACAGTGAAAACTGCAGGAACTTCAAACCGGCACTAGGAAACAGACTGAGAAAGCAGAGAAAAAGTGTCTCATGCAACCCGTTCCCTTGGTGCTAGATGAACGAACGTCTCTCCACTTGCTCAGTTCTGAGAGATAAGTGTGTGTGAAAGCCGTACTTCACCTAGCTTGTTGGGAACACAAAGTTTCTTTTCAGTTGCAAACTCCATTCCGTACATATATATGGGGAGGTACTAGCTCCAACTCGGTTTTACAGTGAAAACTGCAGGAACTTCAAACCGGCACTAGGAAACAGACTGAGAAAGCAGAGAAAAATTTTCTCCTGCAACCCGTTCCCTTCGTGCTAGATGAACGAACGTCTCTCCACTTGCTCAGTTCTGAGAGATAAGTGTGTGTGAAAGCCGTCCTTCACCTAGCTTGTTGGGAACACAAAGTTTCTTTTCAGTTGCAAACTCCATTCCATACATATATATGGGGAGGTTCTAGCTCCAACTCTGTTTGACAGTGAAAACTGCAGGAACTTCAAACCGGCACTAGGAAACAGATTAAGAAAGCAGAGAAAAAGTGTCTCCTGCAATCCGTTCCCTTGTTGCTAGATGAACGAACGTCTATCCACTTGCTCAGTTCTGAGAGATAAGTGTGTGTGAAAGCCGTCCTTCACCTAGCTTGTTGGGAACAAAAAGTTTCTTTTCAGTTGCAAACTCCATTCCATACATATATATGGGAGGTACGAGCTCCAACTCGGTTTGACAGTGAAAACTGCAGGAACTTCAAACCGGCACTAGGAAACACACTGAGAAAGCAGAGAAAAAGTGTCTCCTGCAACCCGTTCCCTTGGTGCTAGATGAACGAACGTCTCTCCACTTGCTCAGTTCTGAGAGATAAGTGTGTGTGAAAGCCTTTCTTCCCCTAGCTTGTTGGGAACACAAAGTTTGTTTTCAGTGCAAACTCCATTCCATACATATATATGGGGATGTACTAGCTCCAACTCGGTTTGACAGTGAAAACTACAGGAACTTCAAACCGGCACTAGGAAACAGACTGAGAAAGCAGAGAAAAAGTGTATCCTGCAACCCGTTCCCTTGGTGCTAGATGAACGAACGTCTCTCCACTTGCTCAGTTCTGAGAGATAAGTGTGTGTGAAAGCCGTCCTTCACCTAGCTTGTTGGGAACACAAAGTTTCTTTTCAGTTGCAAACACCATTATATACATATATATGGGGAGGTAAAAGCTCTAACTCGGTTTTACAGTGAAAACTGCAGGAACTTCAAACCGGCACTAGGAAACAGACTGAGAAAGCAGAGAAAAAGTGTCTCCTGCCACCCGTTCCCTTGGTGCTAGATGAACGAACGTCTCTCCACTTGCTCAGTTCTGAGAGATAAATGTGTGTGAAAGCCGTCCTTCACCTGTCTTGTTGGGAACACAAAGTTTCTTTTCAGTTGCAAACTCCATTCCATACATATATATGGGGAGGTACTAGATCCAACACGGTTTGACAGTGAAAACTGCAGGAACTTCAAACCGGCACTAGGAAACAGACTTAGAAAGCAGAGAAAAAGTGTCTCCTGCAACCCGTTCCCTTGGTGCTAGATGAACGAACGTCTCTCCACTTGCTCAGTTCTGAGAGATAAGTGTGTGTGAAAGCCGTCCTTCAACTAGCTTTTTGGGAACACAAAGTTTCTTTTCAGTTGCAAACTCCATTCCATACATATATATGGGGAGGTACTAGCTCCAACTCGTTTTGACAGTGAAAACTGCAGGAATTTCAAACCGGCACTACGAAACAGACTGAGAAAGCAGAGAAAAAGTGTCTCCTGCAACCCGTTCCCTTGGTGCTAGATGAACGAACGTCTCTCCACTTGCTCTGTTCTGAGAGATAAGTGTGTGTGAAAGCCGTACTTCACCTAGCTTGTTGGGAACACAAAGTTTCTTTTCAGTTGCAAACTCCATTCCATACATATATATGGGGAGGTACAAGCTCCAACTCTGTTTGACAGTGAAAACTGCAGGAACTTCAAACCGGCACTAGGAAACAGACGGAGAAGCAGAGAAAAAGTGTCTCCTGCAACCCGTTCCCTTGGTGCTAGATGAACGAACGTCTCTCCACTTGCTCAGTTCTGAGAGATAAGTGTGTGTGAAAGCCGTCCTTCACCTAGCTTGTTGGGAACACAAAGTTTCTTTTCAGTTGCAAACTCCATTCCATACATATATATGGGAGGTACGAGCTCCAACTCGGTTTGACAGAGATAACTGCAGGAACTTCAAACCGGCACTAGGAAACACACTGAGAAAGCAGAGAAAAAGTGTCTCCTGCAACCCGTTCCCTTGGTGCTAGATGAACGAACGTCTCTCCACTTGCTCAGTTCTGAGAGATAAGTGTGTGTGAAAGCCGTCCTTCACTCAGCTTGTTGGGAACACAAAGTTTCTTTTCAGTTGCAAACTCCATTCCATACATATATATGGGGAGGTACAAGCTCCAACTCGGTTTGACAGTGAAAACTGCAGGAACTTCAAACCGGCACTAGGAAACAGACTGAGAAAGCAGAGAAAAAGTGTCTCATGCAACCCGTTCCCTTGGTGCTAGATGAACGAACGTCTCTCCACTTGCTCAGTTCTGAGAGATAAGTGTGTGTGAAAGCCGTCCTTCACCTAGCTTGTTGGGAACACAAAGTTTCTTTTCAGTTGCAAACTCCATTCCGTACATATATATGGGGAGGTACTAGCTCCAACTCGGTTTTACAGTGAAAACTGCAGGAACTTCAAACCGGCACTAGGAAACAGACTGAGAAAGCAGAGAAAAATTTTCCCTGCAACCCGTTCCCTTCGTGCTAGATGAACGAACGTCTCTCCACTTGCTCAGTTCTGAGAGATAAGTGTGTGTGAAAGCCGTCCTTCACCTAGCTTGTTGGGAACACAAAGTTTCTTTTCAGTTGCAAACTCCATTCCATACATATATATGGGGAGGTTCTAGCTCCAACTCTGTTTGACAGTGAAAACTGCAGGAACTTCAAACCGGCACTAGGAAACAGATTAAGAAAGCAGAGAAAAAGTGTCTCCTGCAATCCGTTCCCTTGTTGCTAGATGAACGAACGTCTATCCACTTGCTCAGTTCTGAGAGATAAGTGTGTGTGAAAGCCGTCCTTCACCTAGCTTGTTGGGAACACAAAGTTTCTTTTCAGTTGCAAACTCCATTCCATACATATATATGGGAGGTACGAGCTCCAACTCGGTTTGACAGTGAAAACTGCAGGAACTTCAAACCGGCACTAGGAAACAGACTGAGAAAGCAGAGAAAAAGTGTCTCCTGCAACCCGTTCCCTTGGTGCTAGATGAACGAACGTCTCTCCACTTGCTCAGTTCTGAGAGATAAGTGTGTGTGAAAGCCTTCCTTCCCCTAGCTTGTTGGGAACACAAAGTTTGTTTTCAGTGCAAACTCCATTCCATACATATATATGGGGATGTACTAGCTCCAACTCGGTTTGACAGTGAAAACTACAGGAACTTCAAACCGGCACTAGGAAACAGACTGAGAAAGCAGAGAAAAAGTGTATCCTGCAACCCGTTCCCTTGGTGCTAGATGAACGAACGTCTCTCCACTTGCTCAGTTCTGAGAGATAAGTGTGTGTGAAAGCCGTCCTTCACCTAGCTTGTTGGGAACACAAAGTTTCTTTTCAGTTGCAAACACCATTATATACATATATATGGGGAGGTACAAGCTCTAACTCGGTTTTACAGTGAAAACTGCAGGAACTTCAAACCGGCACTAGGAAACAGACTGAGAAAGCAGAGAAAAAGTGTCTCCTGCCACCCGTTCCCTTGGTGCTAGATGAACGAACGTCTCTCCACTTGCTCAGTTCTGAGAGATAAATGTGTGTGAAAGCCGTCCTTCACCTGTCTTGTTGGGAACACAAAGTTTCTTTTCAGTTGCAAACTCCATTCCATACATATATATGGGGAGGTACTAGATCCAACACGGTTTGACAGTGAAAACTGCAGGAACTTCAAACCGGCACTAGGAAACAGACTTAGAAAGCACAGAAAAAGTGTCTCCTGCAACCCGTTCCCTTGGTGCTAGATGAACGAACGTCTCTCCACTTGCTCAGTTCTGAGAGATAAGTGTGTGTGAAAGCCGTCCTTCAACTAGCTTTTTGGGAACACAAAGTTTCTTTTCAGTTGCAAACTCCATTCCATACATATATATGGGGAGGTACTAGCTCCAACTCGTATTGACAGTGAAAACTGCAGGAACTTCAAACCGGCACTAGGAAACAGACTGAGAAAGCAGAGAAAAAGTGTCTCCTGCAACCCGTTCCCTTGGTGCTAGATGAACGAACGTCTCTCCACTTGCTCATTTCTGAGAGATAAGTGTGTGTGAAAGCCGTCCTTCACCTAGCTTGTTGGGAACACAAAGATTCTTTTCAGTTGCAAACTCCATTCCATACATATATATGGGGAAGTACTAGCTCCAACTCGGTTTTACAGTGAAAACTGCAGGAACTTCAAACCGGCACTAGGAAACAGACTGAGAAGCAGAGAAAAAGTGTCTCCTGCAACCCGTTCCCTTGGTGCTAGATGAACGAACGTCTCTCCACTTGCTCAGTTCTGAGAGATAAGTGTGTGTGAAAGCCGTCCTTCACATAACTTGTTAGGATCACAAAGTTTCTTTTCAGTTGCAAACTCCATTCCATACATATATATGGGGAGGTACTATTTCCAACTCTGTTTGACAGTGAAAACTGCAGGAACTTCAATCCGGCACTAGGAAACAGACTGAGAAAGCAGAGAAAAAGTGTCTCCTGCAACCCGTTCCCTTGGTGCTAGATGAACGAACCTCTCTCCACTTGCTCAGTTCTGAGAGATAAGTGTGTGTGAAAGCCGTCCTTTACCTAGCTTGTTGGGAACACAAAGTTTCTTTTCAGTTGCAAACTCCATTCCATACATATATATGGATAGGTACATTCTCTAACTCGGTTTGACAGTGAAAACTGCAGGAACTTCAAACCGGCACTAGGAAACAGACGGAGAAAGCAGAGAAAAAGTGTCTCCTGCAACCCGTTCCCTTGGTGCTAGATGAACGAACGTCTCTAAACTTGCTCGGTTCTGAGAGATAAGTGTGTGTGAAAGCCGTCCTTCACCTAGCTTGTTGGGAACACAAAGTTTCTTTTCAGTTGCCAACTCCATTCCATACATATATATGGGGAGGTACTAGCTCCAACTCGGTTTGACAGTGAAAACTGCAGGAAATTCAAACCGGCACTAGGAAACAGACTGAGAAAGCAGAGAAAAAGTGTCTCCTGCAACCCGTTCCCTTGGTGCTAGATGAACGAACGTCTCTCCACTTGCTCATTTCTGAGAGATAATTGTGTGTGAAAGCCGTCCTTCACCTAGCTTGTTGGGAACACAAAGATTCTTTTCAGTTGCAAACTCCATTCCATACATATATATGGGGAGGTACTAGCTCCAAATCGGTTTTACAGTGAAAACTGCAGGAACTTCAAACCGGCACTAGGAAACAGACTGAGAAAGCAGAGAAAAAGTGTCTCCTGCAACCCGTTCCCTTGGTGCTAGATGAACGAACGTCTCTCCACTTGCTCAGTTCTGAGAGAAAAGTGTGTGTGAAAGCCTTCCTTCACCTAGCTTGTTGGGAACACAAAGTTTCTTTTCAGTTGCAAACTCCATTCCATACATATATATGGGGAGGTAGAAGCTCCAACTCGGTTTTACAGTGAAAACTGCAGGAACTTTTAACCGGCACTAGGAAACAGACTGAGAATGCAGAGTAAAAGTGTCTCCTGCCACCCGTTCCCTTGGTGCTAGATGAACGAACGTCTCTCCACTTGCTAAGTTCTGAGAGATAAGTGTGTGTGAAAGCCGTCCTTCACCTGTCTTGTTGGGAACACAAAGTTTCTTTTCAGTTGCAAACTCCATTCCATACATATATATGGGGAGGTACTAGCTCCAACTCGGTTTGACAGTGAAAACTGCAGGAACTTCAAACCGGCACTAGGAAACAGACTGAGAAAGCAGAGAAAAAGTGTCTCCTGCAAACCGTTCCCTTGGTGCTAGATGAACGAACGTCTCTCCACTTGCTCAGTTCTGAGAGATAAGTGTGTGTGAAAGCCGTCCTTCACGTAGCTTTTTGGGAACACAAAGTTTCTTTTCAGTTGCAAACCCCATTCCATACATATATATGGGGAGGTACTATTTCCAACCCTGTTTGACAGTGAAAACTGCAGGAACTTCAAACCGGCACTAGGAAACAGACTGAGAAACAGAGAAAAAGTGCCTACTGCAACCCGTTCCCTTGGTGCTAGATGAACGAACGTCTCTCCACTTGCTCAGTTCTGAGAGATAAGTGTGTGTGAAAGCCGTCCTTCACCTAGCTTGTTGGGAACACAAAGTTTCTTTTCAGTTGCAAACTCCATTCCATACATATATATGGATAGTTACAAGCTCCAACTCGGTTTGACAGTGAAAAATGCAGGAACTTCAAACCGGCACTAGGAAACAGACAGAGAAAGCAGAGAAAAAGTGTCTCCTGCAACCCGTTCCCTTGGTGCTAGATGAACGAACGTCTCTCCACTTGCTCAGTTCTGAGAGATAAGTGTGTGTGAAAGCCGTCCTTCACATAACTTGTTAGGATCACAAAGTTTCTTTTCAGTTGCAAACTCCATTCCATACATATATATGGGGAGGTACTATTTCCAACTCTGTTTGACAGTGAAAACTGCAGGAACTTCAATCCGGCACTAGGAAACAGACTGAGAAAGCAGAGAAAAAGTGTCTCCTGCAACCCGTTCCCTTGGTGCTAGATGAACGAACCTCTCTCCACTTGCTCAGTTCTGAGAGATAAGTGTGTGTGAAAGCCGTCCTTTACCTAGCTTGTTGGGAACACAAAGTTTCTTTTCAGTTGCAAACTCCATTCCATACATATATATGGATAGGTACATTCTCTAACTCGGTTTGACAGTGAAAACTGCAGGAACTTCAAACCGGCACTAGGAAACAGACGGAGAAAGCAGAGAAAAAGTGTCTCCTGCAACCCGTTCCCTTGGTGCTAGATGAACGAACGTCTCTAAACTTGCTCGGTTCTGAGAGATAAGTGTGTGTGAAAGCCGTCCTTCACCTAGCTTGTTGGGAACACAAAGTTTCTTTTCAGTTGCCAACTCCATTCCATACATATATATGGGGAGGTACTAGCTCCAACTCGGTTTGACAGTGAAAACTGCAGGAAATTCAAACCGGCACTAGGAAACAGACGGAGAAAGCAGAGAAAAAGTGTCTCCTGCAACCCGTTCCCTTGGTGCTAGATGAACGAACGTCTCTAAACTTGCTCGGTTCTGAGAGATAAGTGTGTGTGAAAGCCGTCCTTCACCTAGCTTGTTGGGAACACAAAGTTTCTTTTCAGTTGCCAACTCCATTCCATACATATATATGGGGAGGTACTAGCTCCAACTCTGTTTGACAGTGAAAACTGCAGGAACTTCAATCCGGCACTAGGAAACAGACTGAGAAAGCAGAGAAAAAGTGTCTCCTGCAACCCGTTCCCTTGGTGCTAGATGAACGAACGTCTCTCCACTTGCTCAGTTCTGAGAGATAAGTGTGTGTGAAAGCCGTCCTTCACCTAGCTTGTTGGGAACACAAAGTTTCTTTTCAGTTGCAAACTCCATTCCATACATATATATGGATAGTTACAAGCTCCAACTCGGTTTGACAGTGAAAAATGCAGGAACTTCAAACCGGCACTAGGAAACAGACAGAGAAAGCAGAGAAAAAGTGTCTCCTGCAACCCGTTCCCTTGGTGCTAGATGAACGAACGTCTCTCCACTTGCTCAGTTCTGAGAGATAAGTGTGTGTGAAAGCCGTCCTTCACATAACTTGTTAGGATCACAAAGTTTCTTTTCAGTTGCAAACTCCATTCCATACATATATATGGGGAGGTACTATTTCCAACTCTGTTTGACAGTGAAAACTGCAGGAACTTCAATCCGGCACTAGGAAACAGACTGAGAAAGCAGAGAAAAAGTGTCTCCTGCAACCCGTTCCCTTGGTGCTAGATGAACGAACGTCTCTCCACTTGCTCAGTTCTGAGAGATAAGTGTGTGTGAAAGCCGTCCTTCAACTAGCTTTTTGGGAACACAAAGTTTCTTTTCAGTTGCAAACTCCATTCCATACATATATATGGGGAGGTACTAGCTCCAACTCGTATTGACAGTGAAAACTGCAGGAACTTCAAACCGGCACTAGGAAACAGACTGAGAAAGCAGAGAAAAAGTGTCTCCTGCAACCCGTTCCCTTGGTGCTAGATGAACGAACGTCTCTCCACTTGCTCATTTCTGAGAGATAAGTGTGTGTGAAAGCCGTCCTTCACCTAGCTTGTTGGGAACACAAAGATTCTTTTCAGTTGCAAACTCCATTCCATACATATATATGGGGAAGTACTAGCTCCAACTCGGTTTTACAGTGAAAACTGCAGGAACTTCAAACCGGCACTAGGAAACAGACTGAGAAGCAGAGAAAAAGTGTCTCCTGCAACCCGTTCCCTTGGTGCTAGATGAACGAACGTCTCTCCACTTGCTCAGTTCTGAGAGATAAGTGTGTGTGAAAGCCGTCCTTCACATAACTTGTTAGGATCACAAAGTTTCTTTTCAGTTGCAAACTCCATTCCATACATATATATGGGGAGGTACTATTTCCAACTCTCTTTGACAGTGAAAACTGCAGGAACTTCAATCCGGCACTAGGAAACAGACGGAGAAAGCAGAGAAAAAGTGTCTCCTGCAACCCGTTCCCTTGGTGCTAGATGAACGAACGTCTCTAAACTTGCTCGGTTCTGAGAGATAAGTGTGTGTGAAAGCCGTCCTTCACCTAGCTTGTTGGGAACACAAAGTTTCTTTTCAGTTGCCAACTCCATTCCATACATATATATGGGGAGGTACTAGCTCCAACTCGGTTTGACAGTGAAAACTGCAGGAAATTCAAACCGGCACTAGGAAACAGACGGAGAAAGCAGAGAAAAAGTGTCTCCTGCAACCCGTTCCCTTGGTGCTAGATGAACGAACGTCTCTAAACTTGCTCGGTTCTGAGAGATAAGTGTGTGTGAAAGCCGTCCTTCACCTAGCTTGTTGGGAACACAAAGTTTCTTTTCAGTTGCCAACTCCATTCCATACATATATATGGGGAGGTACTAGCTCCAACTCTGTTTGACAGTGAAAACTGCAGGAACTTCAATCCGGCACTAGGAAACAGACTGAGAAAGCAGAGAAAAAGTGTCTCCTGCAACCCGTTCCCTTGGTGCTAGATGAACGAACGTCTCTCCACTTGCTCAGTTCTGAGAGATAAGTGTGTGTGAAAGCCGTCCTTCACCTAGCTTGTTGGGAACACAAAGTTTCTTTTCAGTTGCAAACTCCATTCCATACATATATATGGATAGTTACAAGCTCCAACTCGGTTTGACAGTGAAAAATGCAGGAACTTCAAACCGGCACTAGGAAACAGACAGAGAAAGCAGAGAAAAAGTGTCTCCTGCAACCCGTTCCCTTGGTGCTAGATGAACGAACGTCTCTCCACTTGCTCAGTTCTGAGAGATAAGTGTGTGTGAAAGCCGTCCTTCACATAACTTGTTAGGATCACAAAGTTTCTTTTCAGTTGCAAACTCCATTCCATACATATATATGGGGAGGTACTATTTCCAACTCTGTTTGACAGTGAAAACTGCAGGAACTTCAATCCGGCACTAGGAAACAGACTGAGAAAGCAGAGAAAAAGTGTCTCCTGCAACCCGTTCCCTTGGTGCTAGATGAACGAACGTCTCTCCACTTGCTCAGTTCTGAGAGATAAGTGTGTGTGAAAGCCGTCCTTCAACTAGCTTTTTGGGAACACAAAGTTTCTTTTCAGTTGCAAACTCCATTCCATACATATATATGGGGAGGTACTAGCTCCAACTCGTATTGACAGTGAAAACTGCAGGAACTTCAAACCGGCACTAGGAAACAGACTGAGAAAGCAGAGAAAAAGTGTCTCCTGCAACCCGTTCCCTTGGTGCTAGATGAACGAACGTCTCTCCACTTGCTCATTTCTGAGAGATAAGTGTGTGTGAAAGCCGTCCTTCACCTAGCTTGTTGGGAACACAAAGATTCTTTTCAGTTGCAAACTCCATTCCATACATATATATGGGGAAGTACTAGCTCCAACTCGGTTTTACAGTGAAAACTGCAGGAACTTCAAACCGGCACTAGGAAACAGACTGAGAAGCAGAGAAAAAGTGTCTCCTGCAACCCGTTCCCTTGGTGCTAGATGAACGAACGTCTCTCCACTTGCTCAGTTCTGAGAGATAAGTGTGTGTGAAAGCCGTCCTTCACATAACTTGTTAGGATCACAAAGTTTCTTTTCAGTTGCAAACTCCATTCCATACATATATATGGGGAGGTACTATTTCCAACTCTCTTTGACAGTGAAAACTGCAGGAACTTCAATCCGGCACTAGGAAACAGACTGAGAAAGCAGAGAAAAAGTGTCTCCTGCAACCCGTTCCCTTGGTGCTAGATGAACGAACCTCTCTCCACTTGCTCAGTTCTGAGAGATAAGTGTGTGTGAAAGCCGTCCTTTACCTAGCTTGTTGGGAACACAAAGTTTCTTTTCAGTTGCAAACTCCATTCCATACATATATATGGATAGGTACATTCTCTAACTCGGTTTGACAGTGAAAACTGCAGGAACTTCAAACCGGCACTAGGAAACAGACGGAGAAAGCAGAGAAAAAGTGTCTCCTGCAACCCGTTCCCTTGGTGCTAGATGAACGAACGTCTCTAAACTTGCTCGGTTCTGAGAGATAAGTGTGTGTGAAAGCCGTCCTTCACCTAGCTTGTTGGGAACACAAAGTTTCTTTTCAGTTGCCAACTCCATTCCATACATATATATGGGGAGGTACTAGCTCCAACTCGGTTTGACAGTGAAAACTGCAGGAAATTCAAACCGGAACTAGGAAACAGACTGAGAGAGCAGAGAAAAAGTGTCTCCTGCAACCCGTTCCCTTGGTGCTAGATGAACGAACGTCTCTCCACTTGCTCATTTCTGAGAGATAATTGTGTGTGAAAGCCGTCCTTCACCTAGCTTGTTGGGAACACAAAGATTCTTTTCAGTTGCAAACTCCATTCCATACATATATATGGGGAGGTACTAGCTCCAAATCGGTTTTACAGTGAAAACTGCAGGAACTTCAAACCGGCACTAGGAAACAGACTGAGAAAGCAGAGAAAAAGTGTCTCCTGCAACCCGTTCCCTTGGTGCTAGATGAACGAACGTCTCTCCACTTGCTCAGTTCTGAGAGAAAAGTGTGTGTGAAAGCCTTCCTTCACCTAGCTTGTTGGGAACACAAAGTTTCTTTTCAGTTGCAAACTCCATTCCATACATATATATGGGGAGGTAGAAGCTCCAACTCGGTTTTACAGTGAAAACTGCAGGAACTTTTAACCGGCACTAGGAAACAGACTGAGAATGCAGAGTAAAAGTGTCTCCTGCCACCCGTTCCCTTGGTGCTAGATGAACGAACGTCTCTCCACTTGCTAAGTTCTGAGAGATAAGTGTGTGTGAAAGCCGTCCTTCACCTGTCTTGTTGGGAACACAAAGTTTCTTTTCAGTTGCAAACTCCATTCCATACATATATATGGGGAGGTACTAGCTCCAACTCGGTTTGACAGTGAAAACTGCAGGAACTTCAAACCGGCACTAGGAAACAGACTGAGAAAGCAGAGAAAAAGTGTCTCCTGCAAACCGTTCCCTTGGTGCTAGATGAACGAACGTCTCTCCACTTGCTCAGTTCTGAGAGATAAGTGTGTGTGAAAGCCGTCCTTCACGTAGCTTTTTGGGAACACAAAGTTTCTTTTCAGTTGCAAACCCCATTCCATACATATATATGGGGAGGTACTATTTCCAACCCTGTTTGACAGTGAAAACTGCAGGAACTTCAAACCGGCACTAGGAAACAGACTGAGAAACAGAGAAAAAGTGCCTACTGCAACCCGTTCCCTTGGTGCTAGATGAACGAACGTCTCTCCACTTGCTCAGTTCTGAGAGATAAGTGTGTGTGAAAGCCGTCCTTCACCTAGCTTGTTGGGAACACAAAGTTTCTTTTCAGTTGCAAACTCCATTCCATACATATATATGGATAGTTACAAGCTCCAACTCGGTTTGACAGTGAAAAATGCAGGAACTTCAAACCGGCACTAGGAAACAGACAGAGAAAGCAGAGAAAAAGTGTCTCCTGCAACCCGTTCCCTTGGTGCTAGATGAACGAACGTCTCTCCACTTGCTCAGTTCTGAGAGATAAGTGTGTGTGAAAGCCGTCCTTCACATAACTTGTTAGGATCACAAAGTTTCTTTTCAGTTGCAAACTCCATTCCATACATATATATGGGGAGGTACTATTTCCAACTCTGTTTGACAGTGAAAACTGCAGGAACTTCAATCCGGCACTAGGAAACAGACTGAGAAAGCAGAGAAAAAGTGTCTCCTGCAACCCGTTCCCTTGGTGCTAGATGAACGAACCTCTCTCCACTTGCTCAGTTCTGAGAGATAAGTGTGTGTGAAAGCCGTCCTTTACCTAGCTTGTTGGGAACACAAAGTTTCTTTTCAGTTGCAAACTCCATTCCATACATATATATGGATAGGTACATTCTCTAACTCGGTTTGACAGTGAAAACTGCAGGAACTTCAAACCGGCACTAGGAAACAGACGGAGAAAGCAGAGAAAAAGTGTCTCCTGCAACCCGTTCCCTTGGTGCTAGATGAACGAACGTCTCTAAACTTGCTCGGTTCTGAGAGATAAGTGTGTGTGAAAGCCGTCCTTCACCTAGCTTGTTGGGAACACAAAGTTTCTTTTCAGTTGCCAACTCCATTCCATACATATATATGGGGAGGTACTAGCTCCAACTCGGTTTGACAGTGAAAACTGCAGGAAATTCAAACCGGAACTAGGAAACAGACTGAGAGAGCAGAGAAAAAGTGTCTCCTGCAACCCGTTCCCTTGGTGCTAGATGAACGAACGTCTCTCCACTTGCTCATTTCTGAGAGATAATTGTGTGTGAAAGCCGTCCTTCACCTAGCTTGTTGGGAACACAAAGATTCTTTTCAGTTGCAAACTCCATTCCATACATATATATGGGGAGGTACTAGCTCCAAATCGGTTTTACAGTGAAAACTGCAGGAACTTCAAACCGGCACTAGGAAACAGACTGAGAAAGCAGAGAAAAAGTGTCTCCTGCAACCCGTTCCCTTGGTGCTAGATGAACGAACGTCTCTCCACTTGCTCAGTTCTGAGAGAAAAGTGTGTGTGAAAGCCGTCCTTCACCTAGCTTGTTGGGAACACAAAGATTCTTTTCAGTTGCAAACTCCATTCCATACATATATATGGGGAAGTACTAGCTCCAACTCGGTTTTACAGTGAAAACTGCAGGAACTTCAAACCGGCACTAGGAAACAGACTGAGAAGCAGAGAAAAAGTGTCTCCTGCAACCCGTTCCCTTGGTGCTAGATGAACGAACGTCTCTCCACTTGCTCAGTTCTGAGAGATAAGTGTGTGTGAAAGCCGTCCTTCACATAACTTGTTAGGATCACAAAGTTTCTTTTCAGTTGCAAACTCCATTCCATACATATATATGGGGAGGTACTATTTCCAACTCTGTTTGACAGTGAAAACTGCAGGAACTTCAATCCGGCACTAGGAAACAGACTGAGAAAGCAGAGAAAAAGTGTCTCCTGCAACCCGTTCCCTTGGTGCTAGATGAACGAACCTCTCTCCACTTGCTCAGTTCTGAGAGATAAGTGTGTGTGAAAGCCGTCCTTTACCTAGCTTGTTGGGAACACAAAGTTTCTTTTCAGTTGCAAACTCCATTCCATACATATATATGGATAGGTACATTCTCTAACTCGGTTTGACAGTGAAAACTGCAGGAACTTCAAACCGGCACTAGGAAACAGACGGAGAAAGCAGAGAAAAAGTGTCTCCTGCAACCCGTTCCCTTGGTGCTAGATGAACGAACGTCTCTAAACTTGCTCGGTTCTGAGAGATAAGTGTGTGTGAAAGCCGTCCTTCACCTAGCTTGTTGGGAACACAAAGTTTCTTTTCAGTTGCCAACTCCATTCCATACATATATATGGGGAGGTACTAGCTCCAACTCGGTTTGACAGTGAAAACTGCAGGAAATTCAAACCGGAACTAGGAAACAGACTGAGAGAGCAGAGAAAAAGTGTCTCCTGCAACCCGTTCCCTTGGTGCTAGATGAACGAACGTCTCTCCACTTGCTCATTTCTGAGAGATAATTGTGTGTGAAAGCCGTCCTTCACCTAGCTTGTTGGGAACACAAAGATTCTTTTCAGTTGCAAACTCCATTCCATACATATATATGGGGAGGTACTAGCTCCAAATCGGTTTTACAGTGAAAACTGCAGGAACTTCAAACCGGCACTAGGAAACAGACTGAGAAAGCAGAGAAAAAGTGTCTCCTGCAACCCGTTCCCTTGGTGCTAGATGAACGAACGTCTCTCCACTTGCTCAGTTCTGAGAGAAAAGTGTGTGTGAAAGCCTTCCTTCACCTAGCTTGTTGGGAACACAAAGTTTCTTTTCAGTTGCAAACTCCATTCCATACATATATATGGGGAGGTAGAAGCTCCAACTCGGTTTTACAGTGAAAACTGCAGGAACTTTTAACCGGCACTAGGAAACAGACTGAGAATGCAGAGTAAAAGTGTCTCCTGCCACCCGTTCCCTTGGTGCTAGATGAACGAACGTCTCTCCACTTGCTAAGTTCTGAGAGATAAGTGTGTGTGAAAGCCGTCCTTCACCTGTCTTGTTGGGAACACAAAGTTTCTTTTCAGTTGCAAACTCCATTCCATACATATATATGGGGAGGTACTAGCTCCAACTCGGTTTGACAGTGAAAACTGCAGGAACTTCAAACCGGCACTAGGAAACAGACTGAGAAAGCAGAGAAAAAGTGTCTCCTGCAAACCGTTCCCTTGGTGCTAGATGAACGAACGTCTCTCCACTTGCTCAGTTCTGAGAGATAAGTGTGTGTGAAAGCCGTCCTTCACGTAGCTTTTTGGGAACACAAAGTTTCTTTTCAGTTGCAAACCCCATTCCATACATATATATGGGGAGGTACTATTTCCAACCCTGTTTGACAGTGAAAACTGCAGGAACTTCAAACCGGCACTAGGAAACAGACTGAGAAACAGAGAAAAAGTGCCTACTGCAACCCGTTCCCTTGGTGCTAGATGAACGAACGTCTCTCCACTTGCTCAGTTCTGAGAGATAAGTGTGTGTGAAAGCCGTCCTTCACCTAGCTTGTTGGGAACACAAAGTTTCTTTTCAGTTGCAAACTCCATTCCATACATATATATGGATAGTTACAAGCTCCAACTCGGTTTGACAGTGAAAAATGCAGGAACTTCAAACCGGCACTAGGAAACAGACAGAGAAAGCAGAGAAAAAGTGTCTCCTGCAACCCGTTCCCTTGGTGCTAGATGAACGAACGTCTCTCCACTTGCTCAGTTCTGAGAGATAAGTGTGTGTGAAAGCCGTCCTTCACATAACTTGTTAGGATCACAAAGTTTCTTTTCAGTTGCAAACTCCATTCCATACATATATATGGGGAGGTACTATTTCCAACTCTGTTTGACAGTGAAAACTGCAGGAACTTCAATCCGGCACTAGGAAACAGACTGAGAAAGCAGAGAAAAAGTGTCTCCTGCAACCCGTTCCCTTGGTGCTAGATGAACGAACCTCTCTCCACTTGCTCAGTTCTGAGAGATAAGTGTGTGTGAAAGCCGTCCTTTACCTAGCTTGTTGGGAACACAAAGTTTCTTTTCAGTTGCAAACTCCATTCCATACATATATATGGATAGGTACATTCTCTAACTCGGTTTGACAGTGAAAACTGCAGGAACTTCAAACCGGCACTAGGAAACAGACGGAGAAAGCAGAGAAAAAGTGTCTCCTGCAACCCGTTCCCTTGGTGCTAGATGAACGAACGTCTCTAAACTTGCTCGGTTCTGAGAGATAAGTGTGTGTGAAAGCCGTCCTTCACCTAGCTTGTTGGGAACACAAAGTTTCTTTTCAGTTGCCAACTCCATTCCATACATATATATGGGGAGGTACTAGCTCCAACTCGGTTTGACAGTGAAAACTGCAGGAAATTCAAACCGGAACTAGGAAACAGACTGAGAGAGCAGAGAAAAAGTGTCTCCTGCAACCCGTTCCCTTGGTGCTAGATGAACGAACGTCTCTCCACTTGCTCATTTCTGAGAGATAAGTGTGTGTGAAAGCCGTCCTTCACCTAGCTTGTTGGGAACACAAAGATTCTTTTCAGTTGCAAACTCCATTCCATACATATATATGGGGAGGTACTAGCTCCAAATCGGTTTTACAGTGAAAACTGCAGGAACTTCAAACCGGCACTAGGAAACAGACTGAGAAAGCAGAGAAAAAGTGTCTCCTGCAACCCGTTCCCTTGGTGCTAGATGAACGAACGTCTCTCCACTTGCTCAGTTCTGAGAGATAAGTGTGTGTGAAAGCCGTCCTTCACCTAGCTTGTTGGGAACACAAAGTTTCTTTTCAGTTGCAAACACCATTATATACATATATATGGGGAGGTACAAGCTCTAACTCGGTTTTACAGTGAAAACTGCAGGAACTTCAAACCGGCACTAGGAAACAGACTGAGAAAGCAGAGAAAAAGTGTCTCCTGCCACCCGTTCCCTTGGTGCTAGATGAACGAACGTCTCTCCACTTGCTCAGTTCTGAGAGATAAATGTGTGTGAAAGCCGTCCTTCACCTGTCTTGTTGGGAACACAAAGTTTCTTTTCAGTTGCAAACTCCATTCCATACATATATATGGGGAGGTACTAGATCCAACACGGTTTGACAGTGAAAACTGCAGGAACTTCAAACCGGCACTAGGAAACAGACTTAGAAAGCACAGAAAAAGTGTCTCCTGCAACCCGTTCCCTTGGTGCTAGATGAACGAACGTCTCTCCACTTGCTCAGTTCTGAGAGATAAGTGTGTGTGAAAGCCGTCCTTCAACTAGCTTTTTGGGAACACAAAGTTTCTTTTCAGTTGCAAACTCCATTCCATACATATATATGGGGAGGTACTAGCTCCAACTCGTATTGACAGTGAAAACTGCAGGAACTTCAAACCGGCACTAGGAAACAGACTGAGAAAGCAGAGAAAAAGTGTCTCCTGCAACCCGTTCCCTTGGTGCTAGATGAACGAACGTCTCTCCACTTGCTCATTTCTGAGAGATAAGTGTGTGTGAAAGCCGTCCTTCACCTAGCTTGTTGGGAACACAAAGATTCTTTTCAGTTGCAAACTCCATTCCATACATATATATGGGGAAGTACTAGCTCCAACTCGGTTTTACAGTGAAAACTGCAGGAACTTCAAACCGGCACTAGGAAACAGACTGAGAAGCAGAGAAAAAGTGTCTCCTGCAACCCGTTCCCTTGGTGCTAGATGAACGAACGTCTCTCCACTTGCTCAGTTCTGAGAGATAAGTGTGTGTGAAAGCCGTCCTTCACATAACTTGTTAGGATCACAAAGTTTCTTTTCAGTTGCAAACTCCATTCCATACATATATATGGGGAGGTACTATTTCCAACTCTGTTTGACAGTGAAAACTGCAGGAACTTCAATCCGGCACTAGGAAACAGACTGAGAAAGCAGAGAAAAAGTGTCTCCTGCAACCCGTTCCCTTGGTGCTAGATGAACGAACCTCTCTCCACTTGCTCAGTTCTGAGAGATAAGTGTGTGTGAAAGCCGTCCTTTACCTAGCTTGTTGGGAACACAAAGTTTCTTTTCAGTTGCAAACTCCATTCCATACATATATATGGATAGGTACATTCTCTAACTCGGTTTGACAGTGAAAACTGCAGGAACTTCAAACCGGCACTAGGAAACAGACGGAGAAAGCAGAGAAAAAGTGTCTCCTGCAACCCGTTCCCTTGGTGCTAGATGAACGAACGTCTCTAAACTTGCTCGGTTCTGAGAGATAAGTGTGTGTGAAAGCCGTCCTTCACCTAGCTTGTTGGGAACACAAAGTTTCTTTTCAGTTGCCAACTCCATTCCATACATATATATGGGGAGGTACTAGCTCCAACTCGGTTTGACAGTGAAAACTGCAGGAAATTCAAACCGGAACTAGGAAACAGACTGAGAGAGCAGAGAAAAAGTGTCTCCTGCAACCCGTTCCCTTGGTGCTAGATGAACGAACGTCTCTCCACTTGCTCATTTCTGAGAGATAATTGTGTGTGAAAGCCGTCCTTCACCTAGCTTGTTGGGAACACAAAGATTCTTTTCAGTTGCAAACTCCATTCCATACATATATATGGGGAGGTACTAGCTCCAAATCGGTTTTACAGTGAAAACTGCAGGAACTTCAAACCGGCACTAGGAAACAGACTGAGAAAGCAGAGAAAAAGTGTCTCCTGCAACCCGTTCCCTTGGTGCTAGATGAACGAACGTCTCTCCACTTGCTCAGTTCTGAGAGAAAAGTGTGTGTGAAAGCCGTCCTTCACCTAGCTTGTTGGGAACACAAAGATTCTTTTCAGTTGCAAACTCCATTCCATACATATATATGGGGAAGTACTAGCTCCAACTCGGTTTTACAGTGAAAACTGCAGGAACTTCAAACCGGCACTAGGAAACAGACTGAGAAGCAGAGAAAAAGTGTCTCCTGCAACCCGTTCCCTTGGTGCTAGATGAACGAACGTCTCTCCACTTGCTCAGTTCTGAGAGATAAGTGTGTGTGAAAGCCGTCCTTCACATAACTTGTTAGGATCACAAAGTTTCTTTTCAGTTGCAAACTCCATTCCATACATATATATGGGGAGGTACTATTTCCAACTCTGTTTGACAGTGAAAACTGCAGGAACTTCAATCCGGCACTAGGAAACAGACTGAGAAAGCAGAGAAAAAGTGTCTCCTGCAACCCGTTCCCTTGGTGCTAGATGAACGAACCTCTCTCCACTTGCTCAGTTCTGAGAGATAAGTGTGTGTGAAAGCCGTCCTTTACCTAGCTTGTTGGGAACACAAAGTTTCTTTTCAGTTGCAAACTCCATTCCATACATATATATGGATAGGTACATTCTCTAACTCGGTTTGACAGTGAAAACTGCAGGAACTTCAAACCGGCACTAGGAAACAGACGGAGAAAGCAGAGAAAAAGTGTCTCCTGCAACCCGTTCCCTTGGTGCTAGATGAACGAACGTCTCTAAACTTGCTCGGTTCTGAGAGATAAGTGTGTGTGAAAGCCGTCCTTCACCTAGCTTGTTGGGAACACAAAGTTTCTTTTCAGTTGCCAACTCCATTCCATACATATATATGGGGAGGTACTAGCTCCAACTCGGTTTGACAGTGAAAACTGCAGGAAATTCAAACCGGAACTAGGAAACAGACTGAGAGAGCAGAGAAAAAGTGTCTCCTGCAACCCGTTCCCTTGGTGCTAGATGAACGAACGTCTCTCCACTTGCTCATTTCTGAGAGATAATTGTGTGTGAAAGCCGTCCTTCACCTAGCTTGTTGGGAACACAAAGATTCTTTTCAGTTGCAAACTCCATTCCATACATATATATGGGGAGGTACTAGCTCCAAATCGGTTTTACAGTGAAAACTGCAGGAACTTCAAACCGGCACTAGGAAACAGACTGAGAAAGCAGAGAAAAAGTGTCTCCTGCAACCCGTTCCCTTGGTGCTAGATGAACGAACGTCTCTCCACTTGCTCAGTTCTGAGAGAAAAGTGTGTGTGAAAGCCTTCCTTCACCTAGCTTGTTGGGAACACAAAGTTTCTTTTCAGTTGCAAACTCCATTCCATACATATATATGGGGAGGTAGAAGCTCCAACTCGGTTTTACAGTGAAAACTGCAGGAACTTTTAACCGGCACTAGGAAACAGACTGAGAATGCAGAGTAAAAGTGTCTCCTGCCACCCGTTCCCTTGGTGCTAGATGAACGAACGTCTCTCCACTTGCTAAGTTCTGAGAGATAAGTGTGTGTGAAAGCCGTCCTTCACCTGTCTTGTTGGGAACACAAAGTTTCTTTTCAGTTGCAAACTCCATTCCATACATATATATGGGGAGGTACTAGCTCCAACTCGGTTTGACAGTGAAAACTGCAGGAACTTCAAACCGGCACTAGGAAACAGACTGAGAAAGCAGAGAAAAAGTGTCTCCTGCAAACCGTTCCCTTGGTGCTAGATGAACGAACGTCTCTCCACTTGCTCAGTTCTGAGAGATAAGTGTGTGTGAAAGCCGTCCTTCACGTAGCTTTTTGGGAACACAAAGTTTCTTTTCAGTTGCAAACCCCATTCCATACATATATATGGGGAGGTACTATTTCCAACCCTGTTTGACAGTGAAAACTGCAGGAACTTCAAACCGGCACTAGGAAACAGACTGAGAAACAGAGAAAAAGTGCCTACTGCAACCCGTTCCCTTGGTGCTAGATGAACGAACGTCTCTCCACTTGCTCAGTTCTGAGAGATAAGTGTGTGTGAAAGCCGTCCTTCACCTAGCTTGTTGGGAACACAAAGTTTCTTTTCAGTTGCAAACTCCATTCCATACATATATATGGATAGTTACAAGCTCCAACTCGGTTTGACAGTGAAAAATGCAGGAACTTCAAACCGGCACTAGGAAACAGACAGAGAAAGCAGAGAAAAAGTGTCTCCTGCAACCCGTTCCCTTGGTGCTAGATGAACGAACGTCTCTCCACTTGCTCAGTTCTGAGAGATAAGTGTGTGTGAAAGCCGTCCTTCACATAACTTGTTAGGATCACAAAGTTTCTTTTCAGTTGCAAACTCCATTCCATACATATATATGGGGAGGTACTATTTCCAACTCTGTTTGACAGTGAAAACTGCAGGAACTTCAATCCGGCACTAGGAAACAGACTGAGAAAGCAGAGAAAAAGTGTCTCCTGCAACCCGTTCCCTTGGTGCTAGATGAACGAACCTCTCTCCACTTGCTCAGTTCTGAGAGATAAGTGTGTGTGAAAGCCGTCCTTTACCTAGCTTGTTGGGAACACAAAGTTTCTTTTCAGTTGCAAACTCCATTCCATACATATATATGGATAGGTACATTCTCTAACTCGGTTTGACAGTGAAAACTGCAGGAACTTCAAACCGGCACTAGGAAACAGACGGAGAAAGCAGAGAAAAAGTGTCTCCTGCAACCCGTTCCCTTGGTGCTAGATGAACGAACGTCTCTAAACTTGCTCGGTTCTGAGAGATAAGTGTGTGTGAAAGCCGTCCTTCACCTAGCTTGTTGGGAACACAAAGTTTCTTTTCAGTTGCCAACTCCATTCCATACATATATATGGGGAGGTACTAGCTCCAACTCGGTTTGACAGTGAAAACTGCAGGAAATTCAAACCGGAACTAGGAAACAGACTGAGAGAGCAGAGAAAAAGTGTCTCCTGCAACCCGTTCCCTTGGTGCTAGATGAACGAACGTCTCTCCACTTGCTCATTTCTGAGAGATAAGTGTGTGTGAAAGCCGTCCTTCACCTAGCTTGTTGGGAACACAAAGATTCTTTTCAGTTGCAAACTCCATTCCATACATATATATGGGGAGGTACTAGCTCCAAATCGGTTTTACAGTGAAAACTGCAGGAACTTCAAACCGGCACTAGGAAACAGACTGAGAAAGCAGAGAAAAAGTGTCTCCTGCAACCCGTTCCCTTGGTGCTAGATGAACGAACGTCTCTCCACTTGCTCAGTTCTGAGAGATAAGTGTGTGTGAAAGCCGTCCTTCACCTAGCTTGTTGGGAACACAAAGTTTCTTTTCAGTTGCAAACACCATTATATACATATATATGGGGAGGTACAAGCTCTAACTCGGTTTTACAGTGAAAACTGCAGGAACTTCAAACCGGCACTAGGAAACAGACTGAGAAAGCAGAGAAAAAGTGTCTCCTGCCACCCGTTCCCTTGGTGCTAGATGAACGAACGTCTCTCCACTTGCTCAGTTCTGAGAGATAAATGTGTGTGAAAGCCGTCCTTCACCTGTCTTGTTGGGAACACAAAGTTTCTTTTCAGTTGCAAACTCCATTCCATACATATATATGGGGAGGTACTAGATCCAACACGGTTTGACAGTGAAAACTGCAGGAACTTCAAACCGGCACTAGGAAACAGACTTAGAAAGCACAGAAAAAGTGTCTCCTGCAACCCGTTCCCTTGGTGCTAGATGAACGAACGTCTCTCCACTTGCTCAGTTCTGAGAGATAAGTGTGTGTGAAAGCCGTCCTTCAACTAGCTTTTTGGGAACACAAAGTTTCTTTTCAGTTGCAAACTCCATTCCATACATATATATGGGGAGGTACTAGCTCCAACTCGTATTGACAGTGAAAACTGCAGGAACTTCAAACCGGCACTAGGAAACAGACTGAGAAAGCAGAGAAAAAGTGTCTCCTGCAACCCGTTCCCTTGGTGCTAGATGAACGAACGTCTCTCCACTTGCTCATTTCTGAGAGATAAGTGTGTGTGAAAGCCGTCCTTCACCTAGCTTGTTGGGAACACAAAGATTCTTTTCAGTTGCAAACTCCATTCCATACATATATATGGGGAAGTACTAGCTCCAACTCGGTTTTACAGTGAAAACTGCAGGAACTTCAAACCGGCACTAGGAAACAGACTGAGAAGCAGAGAAAAAGTGTCTCCTGCAACCCGTTCCCTTGGTGCTAGATGAACGAACGTCTCTCCACTTGCTCAGTTCTGAGAGATAAGTGTGTGTGAAAGCCGTCCTTCACATAACTTGTTAGGATCACAAAGTTTCTTTTCAGTTGCAAACTCCATTCCATACATATATATGGGGAGGTACTATTTCCAACTCTGTTTGACAGTGAAAACTGCAGGAACTTCAATCCGGCACTAGGAAACAGACTGAGAAAGCAGAGAAAAAGTGTCTCCTGCAACCCGTTCCCTTGGTGCTAGATGAACGAACCTCTCTCCACTTGCTCAGTTCTGAGAGATAAGTGTGTGTGAAAGCCGTCCTTTACCTAGCTTGTTGGGAACACAAAGTTTCTTTTCAGTTGCCAACTCCATTCCATACATATATATGGATAGGTACATTCTCTAACTCGGTTTGACAGTGAAAACTGCAGGAACTTCAAACCGGCACTAGGAAACAGACGGAGAAAGCAGAGAAAAAGTGTCTCCTGCAACCCGTTCCCTTGGTGCTAGATGAACGAACGTCTCTAAACTTGCTCGGTTCTGAGAGATAAGTGTGTGTGAAAGCCGTCCTTCACCTAGCTTGTTGGGAACACAAAGATTCTTTTCAGTTGCAAACTCCATTCCATACATATATATGGGGAGGTACTAGCTCCAAATCGGTTTTACAGTGAAAACTGCAGGAACTTCAAACCGGCACTAGGAAACAGACTGAGAAAGCAGAGAAAAAGTGTCTCCTGCAACCCGTTCCCTTGGTGCTAGATGAACGAACGTCTCTCCACTTGCTCAGTTCTGAGAGAAAAGTGTGTGTGAAAGCCTTCCTTCACCTAGCTTGTTGGGAACACAAAGTTTCTTTTCAGTTGCAAACTCCATTCCATACATATATATGGGGAGGTAGAAGCTCCAACTCGGTTTTACAGTGAAAACTGCAGGAACTTTTAACCGGCACTAGGAAACAGACTGAGAATGCAGAGTAAAAGTGTCTCCTGCCACCCGTTCCCTTGGTGCTAGATGAACGAACGTCTCTCCACTTGCTAAGTTCTGAGAGATAAGTGTGTGTGAAAGCCGTCCTTCACCTGTCTTGTTGGGAACACAAAGTTTCTTTTCAGTTGCAAACTCCATTCCATACATATATATGGGGAGGTACTAGCTCCAACTCGGTTTGACAGTGAAAACTGCAGGAACTTCAAACCGGCACTAGGAAACAGACTGAGAAACAGAGAAAAAGTGCCTACTGCAACCCGTTCCCTTGGTGCTAGATGAACGAACGTCTCTCCACTTGCTCAGTTCTGAGAGATAAGTGTGTGTGAAAGCCGTCCTTCACCTAGCTTGTTGGGAACACAAAGTTTCTTTTCAGTTGCAAACTCCATTCCATACATATATATGGATAGTTACAAGCTCCAACTCGGTTTGACAGTGAAAAATGCAGGAACTTCAAACCGGCACTAGGAAACAGACAGAGAAAGCAGAGAAAAAGTGTCTCCTGCAACCCGTTCCCTTGGTGCTAGATGAACGAACGTCTCTCCACTTGCTCAGTTCTGAGAGATAAGTGTGTGTGAAAGCCGTCCTTCACATAACTTGTTAGGATCACAAAGTTTCTTTTCAGTTGCAAACTCCATTCCATACATATATATGGGGAGGTACTATTTCCAACTCTGTTTGACAGTGAAAACTGCAGGAACTTCAATCCGGCACTAGGAAACAGACTGAGAAAGCAGAGAAAAAGTGTCTCCTGCAACCCGTTCCCTTGGTGCTAGATGAACGAACCTCTCTCCACTTGCTCAGTTCTGAGAGATAAGTGTGTGTGAAAGCCGTCCTTTACCTAGCTTGTTGGGAACACAAAGTTTCTTTTCAGTTGCAAACTCCATTCCATACATATATATGGATAGGTACATTCTCTAACTCGGTTTGACAGTGAAAACTGCAGGAACTTCAAACCGGCACTAGGAAACAGACGGAGAAAGCAGAGAAAAAGTGTCTCCTGCAACCCGTTCCCTTGGTGCTAGATGAACGAACGTCTCTAAACTTGCTCGGTTCTGAGAGATAAGTGTGTGTGAAAGCCGTCCTTCACCTAGCTTGTTGGGAACACAAAGTTTCTTTTCAGTTGCCAACTCCATTCCATACATATATATGGGGAGGTACTAGCTCCAACTCGGTTTGACAGTGAAAACTGCAGGAAATTCAAACCGGCACTAGGAAACAGACGGAGAAAGCAGAGAAAAAGTGTCTCCTGCAACCCGTTCCCTTGGTGCTAGATGAACGAACGTCTCTAAACTTGCTCGGTTCTGAGAGATAAGTGTGTGTGAAAGCCGTCCTTCACCTAGCTTGTTGGGAACACAAAGTTTCTTTTCAGTTGCCAACTCCATTCCATACATATATATGGGGAGGTACTAGCTCCAACTCTGTTTGACAGTGAAAACTGCAGGAACTTCAATCCGGCACTAGGAAACAGACTGAGAAAGCAGAGAAAAAGTGTCTCCTGCAACCCGTTCCCTTGGTGCTAGATGAACGAACGTCTCTCCACTTGCTCAGTTCTGAGAGATAAGTGTGTGTGAAAGCCGTCCTTCACCTAGCTTGTTGGGAACACAAAGTTTCTTTTCAGTTGCAAACTCCATTCCATACATATATATGGATAGTTACAAGCTCCAACTCGGTTTGACAGTGAAAAATGCAGGAACTTCAAACCGGCACTAGGAAACAGACAGAGAAAGCAGAGAAAAAGTGTCTCCTGCAACCCGTTCCCTTGGTGCTAGATGAACGAACGTCTCTCCACTTGCTCAGTTCTGAGAGATAAGTGTGTGTGAAAGCCGTCCTTCACATAACTTGTTAGGATCACAAAGTTTCTTTTCAGTTGCAAACTCCATTCCATACATATATATGGGGAGGTACTATTTCCAACTCTGTTTGACAGTGAAAACTGCAGGAACTTCAATCCGGCACTAGGAAACAGACTGAGAAAGCAGAGAAAAAGTGTCTCCTGCAACCCGTTCCCTTGGTGCTAGATGAACGAACGTCTCTCCACTTGCTCAGTTCTGAGAGATAAGTGTGTGTGAAAGCCGTCCTTCAACTAGCTTTTTGGGAACACAAAGTTTCTTTTCAGTTGCAAACTCCATTCCATACATATATATGGGGAGGTACTAGCTCCAACTCGTATTGACAGTGAAAACTGCAGGAACTTCAAACCGGCACTAGGAAACAGACTGAGAAAGCAGAGAAAAAGTGTCTCCTGCAACCCGTTCCCTTGGTGCTAGATGAACGAACGTCTCTCCACTTGCTCATTTCTGAGAGATAAGTGTGTGTGAAAGCCGTCCTTCACCTAGCTTGTTGGGAACACAAAGATTCTTTTCAGTTGCAAACTCCATTCCATACATATATATGGGGAAGTACTAGCTCCAACTCGGTTTTACAGTGAAAACTGCAGGAACTTCAAACCGGCACTAGGAAACAGACTGAGAAGCAGAGAAAAAGTGTCTCCTGCAACCCGTTCCCTTGGTGCTAGATGAACGAACGTCTCTCCACTTGCTCAGTTCTGAGAGATAAGTGTGTGTGAAAGCCGTCCTTCACATAACTTGTTAGGATCACAAAGTTTCTTTTCAGTTGCAAACTCCATTCCATACATATATATGGGGAGGTACTATTTCCAACTCTGTTTGACAGTGAAAACTGCAGGAACTTCAATCCGGCACTAGGAAACAGACTGAGAAAGCAGAGAAAAAGTGTCTCCTGCAACCCGTTCCCTTGGTGCTAGATGAACGAACCTCTCTCCACTTGCTCAGTTCTGAGAGATAAGTGTGTGTGAAAGCCGTCCTTTACCTAGCTTGTTGGGAACACAAAGTTTCTTTTCAGTTGCAAACTCCATTCCATACATATATATGGATAGGTACATTCTCTAACTCGGTTTGACAGTGAAAACTGCAGGAACTTCAAACCGGCACTAGGAAACAGACGGAGAAAGCAGAGAAAAAGTGTCTCCTGCAACCCGTTCCCTTGGTGCTAGATGAACGAACGTCTCTAAACTTGCTCGGTTCTGAGAGATAAGTGTGTGTGAAAGCCGTCCTTCACCTAGCTTGTTGGGAACACAAAGTTTCTTTTCAGTTGCCAACTCCATTCCATACATATATATGGGGAGGTACTAGCTCCAACTCGGTTTGACAGTGAAAACTGCAGGAAATTCAAACCGGAACTAGGAAACAGACTGAGAGAGCAGAGAAAAAGTGTCTCCTGCAACCCGTTCCCTTGGTGCTAGATGAACGAACGTCTCTCCACTTGCTCATTTCTGAGAGATAATTGTGTGTGAAAGCCGTCCTTCACCTAGCTTGTTGGGAACACAAAGATTCTTTTCAGTTGCAAACTCCATTCCATACATATATATGGGGAGGTACTAGCTCCAAATCGGTTTTACAGTGAAAACTGCAGGAACTTCAAACCGGCACTAGGAAACAGACTGAGAAAGCAGAGAAAAAGTGTCTCCTGCAACCCGTTCCCTTGGTGCTAGATGAACGAACGTCTCTCCACTTGCTCAGTTCTGAGAGAAAAGTGTGTGTGAAAGCCTTCCTTCACCTAGCTTGTTGGGAACACAAAGTTTCTTTTCAGTTGCAAACTCCATTCCATACATATATATGGGGAGGTAGAAGCTCCAACTCGGTTTTACAGTGAAAACTGCAGGAACTTTTAACCGGCACTAGGAAACAGACTGAGAATGCAGAGTAAAAGTGTCTCCTGCCACCCGTTCCCTTGGTGCTAGATGAACGAACGTCTCTCCACTTGCTAAGTTCTGAGAGATAAGTGTGTGTGAAAGCCGTCCTTCACCTGTCTTGTTGGGAACACAAAGTTTCTTTTCAGTTGCAAACTCCATTCCATACATATATATGGGGAGGTACTAGCTCCAACTCGGTTTGACAGTGAAAACTGCAGGAACTTCAAACCGGCACTAGGAAACAGACTGAGAAAGCAGAGAAAAAGTGTCTCCTGCAAACCGTTCCCTTGGTGCTAGATGAACGAACGTCTCTCCACTTGCTCAGTTCTGAGAGATAAGTGTGTGTGAAAGCCGTCCTTCACGTAGCTTTTTGGGAACACAAAGTTTCTTTTCAGTTGCAAACCCCATTCCATACATATATATGGGGAGGTACTATTTCCAACCCTGTTTGACAGTGAAAACTGCAGGAACTTCAAACCGGCACTAGGAAACAGACTGAGAAACAGAGAAAAAGTGCCTACTGCAACCCGTTCCCTTGGTGCTAGATGAACGAACGTCTCTCCACTTGCTCAGTTCTGAGAGATAAGTGTGTGTGAAAGCCGTCCTTCACCTAGCTTGTTGGGAACACAAAGTTTCTTTTCAGTTGCAAACTCCATTCCATACATATATATGGATAGTTACAAGCTCCAACTCGGTTTGACAGTGAAAAATGCAGGAACTTCAAACCGGCACTAGGAAACAGACAGAGAAAGCAGAGAAAAAGTGTCTCCTGCAACCCGTTCCCTTGGTGCTAGATGAACGAACGTCTCTCCACTTGCTCAGTTCTGAGAGATAAGTGTGTGTGAAAGCCGTCCTTCACATAACTTGTTAGGATCACAAAGTTTCTTTTCAGTTGCAAACTCCATTCCATACATATATATGGGGAGGTACTATTTCCAACTCTGTTTGACAGTGAAAACTGCAGGAACTTCAATCCGGCACTAGGAAACAGACTGAGAAAGCAGAGAAAAAGTGTCTCCTGCAACCCGTTCCCTTGGTGCTAGATGAACGAACCTCTCTCCACTTGCTCAGTTCTGAGAGATAAGTGTGTGTGAAAGCCGTCCTTTACCTAGCTTGTTGGGAACACAAAGTTTCTTTTCAGTTGCAAACTCCATTCCATACATATATATGGATAGGTACATTCTCTAACTCGGTTTGACAGTGAAAACTGCAGGAACTTCAAACCGGCACTAGGAAACAGACGGAGAAAGCAGAGAAAAAGTGTCTCCTGCAACCCGTTCCCTTGGTGCTAGATGAACGAACGTCTCTAAACTTGCTCGGTTCTGAGAGATAAGTGTGTGTGAAAGCCGTCCTTCACCTAGCTTGTTGGGAACACAAAGTTTCTTTTCAGTTGCCAACTCCATTCCATACATATATATGGGGAGGTACTAGCTCCAACTCGGTTTGACAGTGAAAACTGCAGGAAATTCAAACCGGCACTAGGAAACAGACGGAGAAAGCAGAGAAAAAGTGTCTCCTGCAACCCGTTCCCTTGGTGCTAGATGAACGAACGTCTCTAAACTTGCTCGGTTCTGAGAGATAAGTGTGTGTGAAAGCCGTCCTTCACCTAGCTTGTTGGGAACACAAAGTTTCTTTTCAGTTGCCAACTCCATTCCATACATATATATGGGGAGGTACTAGCTCCAACTCTGTTTGACAGTGAAAACTGCAGGAACTTCAATCCGGCACTAGGAAACAGACTGAGAAAGCAGAGAAAAAGTGTCTCCTGCAACCCGTTCCCTTGGTGCTAGATGAACGAACGTCTCTCCACTTGCTCAGTTCTGAGAGATAAGTGTGTGTGAAAGCCGTCCTTCACCTAGCTTGTTGGGAACACAAAGTTTCTTTTCAGTTGCAAACTCCATTCCATACATATATATGGATAGTTACAAGCTCCAACTCGGTTTGACAGTGAAAAATGCAGGAACTTCAAACCGGCACTAGGAAACAGACAGAGAAAGCAGAGAAAAAGTGTCTCCTGCAACCCGTTCCCTTGGTGCTAGATGAACGAACGTCTCTCCACTTGCTCAGTTCTGAGAGATAAGTGTGTGTGAAAGCCGTCCTTCACATAACTTGTTAGGATCACAAAGTTTCTTTTCAGTTGCAAACTCCATTCCATACATATATATGGGGAGGTACTATTTCCAACTCTGTTTGACAGTGAAAACTGCAGGAACTTCAATCCGGCACTAGGAAACAGACTGAGAAAGCAGAGAAAAAGTGTCTCCTGCAACCCGTTCCCTTGGTGCTAGATGAACGAACGTCTCTCCACTTGCTCAGTTCTGAGAGATAAGTGTGTGTGAAAGCCGTCCTTCAACTAGCTTTTTGGGAACACAAAGTTTCTTTTCAGTTGCAAACTCCATTCCATACATATATATGGGGAGGTACTAGCTCCAACTCGTATTGACAGTGAAAACTGCAGGAACTTCAAACCGGCACTAGGAAACAGACTGAGAAAGCAGAGAAAAAGTGTCTCCTGCAACCCGTTCCCTTGGTGCTAGATGAACGAACGTCTCTCCACTTGCTCATTTCTGAGAGATAAGTGTGTGTGAAAGCCGTCCTTCACCTAGCTTGTTGGGAACACAAAGATTCTTTTCAGTTGCAAACTCCATTCCATACATATATATGGGGAAGTACTAGCTCCAACTCGGTTTTACAGTGAAAACTGCAGGAACTTCAAACCGGCACTAGGAAACAGACTGAGAAGCAGAGAAAAAGTGTCTCCTGCAACCCGTTCCCTTGGTGCTAGATGAACGAACGTCTCTCCACTTGCTCAGTTCTGAGAGATAAGTGTGTGTGAAAGCCGTCCTTCACATAACTTGTTAGGATCACAAAGTTTCTTTTCAGTTGCAAACTCCATTCCATACATATATATGGGGAGGTACTATTTCCAACTCTGTTTGACAGTGAAAACTGCAGGAACTTCAATCCGGCACTAGGAAACAGACTGAGAAAGCAGAGAAAAAGTGTCTCCTGCAACCCGTTCCCTTGGTGCTAGATGAACGAACCTCTCTCCACTTGCTCAGTTCTGAGAGATAAGTGTGTGTGAAAGCCGTCCTTTACCTAGCTTGTTGGGAACACAAAGTTTCTTTTCAGTTGCAAACTCCATTCCATACATATATATGGATAGGTACATTCTCTAACTCGGTTTGACAGTGAAAACTGCAGGAACTTCAAACCGGCACTAGGAAACAGACGGAGAAAGCAGAGAAAAAGTGTCTCCTGCAACCCGTTCCCTTGGTGCTAGATGAACGAACGTCTCTAAACTTGCTCGGTTCTGAGAGATAAGTGTGTGTGAAAGCCGTCCTTCACCTAGCTTGTTGGGAACACAAAGTTTCTTTTCAGTTGCCAACTCCATTCCATACATATATATGGGGAGGTACTAGCTCCAACTCGGTTTGACAGTGAAAACTGCAGGAAATTCAAACCGGAACTAGGAAACAGACTGAGAGAGCAGAGAAAAAGTGTCTCCTGCAACCCGTTCCCTTGGTGCTAGATGAACGAACGTCTCTCCACTTGCTCATTTCTGAGAGATAATTGTGTGTGAAAGCCGTCCTTCACCTAGCTTGTTGGGAACACAAAGATTCTTTTCAGTTGCAAACTCCATTCCATACATATATATGGGGAGGTACTAGCTCCAAATCGGTTTTACAGTGAAAACTGCAGGAACTTCAAACCGGCACTAGGAAACAGACTGAGAAAGCAGAGAAAAAGTGTCTCCTGCAACCCGTTCCCTTGGTGCTAGATGAACGAACGTCTCTCCACTTGCTCAGTTCTGAGAGAAAAGTGTGTGTGAAAGCCTTCCTTCACCTAGCTTGTTGGGAACACAAAGTTTCTTTTCAGTTGCAAACTCCATTCCATACATATATATGGGGAGGTAGAAGCTCCAACTCGGTTTTACAGTGAAAACTGCAGGAACTTTTAACCGGCACTAGGAAACAGACTGAGAATGCAGAGTAAAAGTGTCTCCTGCCACCCGTTCCCTTGGTGCTAGATGAACGAACGTCTCTCCACTTGCTAAGTTCTGAGAGATAAGTGTGTGTGAAAGCCGTCCTTCACCTGTCTTGTTGGGAACACAAAGTTTCTTTTCAGTTGCAAACTCCATTCCATACATATATATGGGGAGGTACTAGCTCCAACTCGGTTTGACAGTGAAAACTGCAGGAACTTCAAACCGGCACTAGGAAACAGACTGAGAAAGCAGAGAAAAAGTGTCTCCTGCAAACCGTTCCCTTGGTGCTAGATGAACGAACGTCTCTCCACTTGCTCAGTTCTGAGAGATAAGTGTGTGTGAAAGCCGTCCTTCACGTAGCTTTTTGGGAACACAAAGTTTCTTTTCAGTTGCAAACCCCATTCCATACATATATATGGGGAGGTACTATTTCCAACCCTGTTTGACAGTGAAAACTGCAGGAACTTCAAACCGGCACTAGGAAACAGACTGAGAAACAGAGAAAAAGTGCCTACTGCAACCCGTTCCCTTGGTGCTAGATGAACGAACGTCTCTCCACTTGCTCAGTTCTGAGAGATAAGTGTGTGTGAAAGCCGTCCTTCACCTAGCTTGTTGGGAACACAAAGTTTCTTTTCAGTTGCAAACTCCATTCCATACATATATATGGATAGTTACAAGCTCCAACTCGGTTTGACAGTGAAAAATGCAGGAACTTCAAACCGGCACTAGGAAACAGACAGAGAAAGCAGAGAAAAAGTGTCTCCTGCAACCCGTTCCCTTGGTGCTAGATGAACGAACGTCTCTCCACTTGCTCAGTTCTGAGAGATAAGTGTGTGTGAAAGCCGTCCTTCACATAACTTGTTAGGATCACAAAGTTTCTTTTCAGTTGCAAACTCCATTCCATACATATATATGGGGAGGTACTATTTCCAACTCTGTTTGACAGTGAAAACTGCAGGAACTTCAATCCGGCACTAGGAAACAGACTGAGAAAGCAGAGAAAAAGTGTCTCCTGCAACCCGTTCCCTTGGTGCTAGATGAACGAACCTCTCTCCACTTGCTCAGTTCTGAGAGATAAGTGTGTGTGAAAGCCGTCCTTTACCTAGCTTGTTGGGAACACAAAGTTTCTTTTCAGTTGCAAACTCCATTCCATACATATATATGGATAGGTACATTCTCTAACTCGGTTTGACAGTGAAAACTGCAGGAACTTCAAACCGGCACTAGGAAACAGACGGAGAAAGCAGAGAAAAAGTGTCTCCTGCAACCCGTTCCCTTGGTGCTAGATGAACGAACGTCTCTAAACTTGCTCGGTTCTGAGAGATAAGTGTGTGTGAAAGCCGTCCTTCACCTAGCTTGTTGGGAACACAAAGTTTCTTTTCAGTTGCCAACTCCATTCCATACATATATATGGGGAGGTACTAGCTCCAACTCGGTTTGACAGTGAAAACTGCAGGAAATTCAAACCGGAACTAGGAAACAGACTGAGAGAGCAGAGAAAAAGTGTCTCCTGCAACCCGTTCCCTTGGTGCTAGATGAACGAACGTCTCTCCACTTGCTCATTTCTGAGAGATAAGTGTGTGTGAAAGCCGTCCTTCACCTAGCTTGTTGGGAACACAAAGATTCTTTTCAGTTGCAAACTCCATTCCATACATATATATGGGGAGGTACTAGCTCCAAATCGGTTTTACAGTGAAAACTGCAGGAACTTCAAACCGGCACTAGGAAACAGACTGAGAAAGCAGAGAAAAAGTGTCTCCTGCAACCCGTTCCCTTGGTGCTAGATGAACGAACGTCTCTCCACTTGCTCAGTTCTGAGAGAAAAGTGTGTGTGAAAGCCTTCCTTCACATAGCTTGTTGGGAACACAAAGTTTCTTTTCAGTTGCAAACTCCATTCCATACATATATATGGGGAGGTAGAAGCTCCAACTCGGTTTTACAGTGAAAACTGCAGGAACTTTTAACCGGCACTAGGAAACAGACTGAGAATGCAGAGTAAAAGTGTCTCCTGCCACCCGTTCCCTTGGTGCTAGATGAACGAACGTCTCTCCACTTGCTAAGTTCTGAGAGATAAGTGTGTGTGAAAGCCGTCCTTCACCTGTCTTGTTGGGAACACAAAGTATCTTTTCAGTTGCAAACTCCATTCCATACATATATATGGGGAGGTACTAGCTCCAACTCGGTTTGACAGTGAAAACTGCAGGAACTTCAAACCGGCACTAGGAAACAGACTGAGAAAGCAGAGAAAAAGTGTCTCCTGCAAACCGTTCCCTTGGTGCTAGATGAACGAACGTCTCTCCACTTGCTCAGTTCTGAGAGATAAGTGTGTGTGAAAGCCGTCCTTCACGTAGCTTTTTGGGAACACAAAGTTTCTTTTCAGTTGCAAACCCCATTCCATACATATATATGGGGAGGTACTATTTCCAACCCTGTTTGACAGTGAAAACTGCAGGAACTTCAAACCGGCACTAGGAAACAGACTGAGAAACAGAGAAAAAGTGCCTACTGCAACCCGTTCCCTTGGTGCTAGATGAACGAACGTCTCTCCACTTGCTCAGTTCTGAGAGATAAGTGTGTGTGAAAGCCGTCCTTCACCTAGCTTGTTGGGAACACAAAGTTTCTTTTCAGTTGCAAACTCCATTCCATACATATATATGGGGAGGTACTAGATCCAACACGGTTTGACAGTGAAAACTGCAGGAACTTCAAACCGGCACTAGGAAACAGACTTAGAAAGCACAGAAAAAGTGTCTCCTGCAACCCGTTCCCTTGGTGCTAGATGAACGAACGTCTCTCCACTTGCTCAGTTCTGAGAGATAAGTGTGTGTGAAAGCCGTCCTTCAACTAGCTTTTTGGGAACACAAAGTTTCTTTTCAGTTGCAAACTCCATTCCATACATATATATGGGGAGGTACTAGCTCCAACTCGTATTGACAGTGAAAACTGCAGGAACTTCAAACCGGCACTAGGAAACAGACTGAGAAAGCAGAGAAAAAGTGTCTCCTGCAACCCGTTCCCTTGGTGCTAGATGAACGAACGTCTCTCCACTTGCTCTGTTCTGAGATATAAGTGTGTGTGAAAGCCGTACTTCACCTAGTTTGTTGGGAACACAAAGTTTCTTTTCAGTTGCAAACTCCATTCCATACATATATATGGGGAGGTACTAGCTCCAACTCGGTTTGACAGTGAAAACTGCAGGAACTTCAAACCGGCACTAGGAAACAGACGGAGAAGCAGAGAAAAAGTGTCTCCTGCAACCCGTTCCCTTGGTGCTAGATGAACGAACGTCTCTCCACTTGCTCAGTTCTGAGAGATAAGTGTGTGTGAAAGCCGTCCTTCACCTAGCTTGTTGGGAACACAAAGTTTCTTTTCAGTTGCAAACTCCATTCCATACATATATATGGGAGGTACGAGCTCCAACTCGGTTTGACAGAGAAAACTGCAGGAACTTCAAACCGGCACTAGGAAACACACTGAGAAAGCAGAGAAAAAGTGTCTCCTGCAACCCGTTCCCTTGGTGCTAGATGAACGAACGTCTCTCCACTTGCTCAGTTCTGAGAGATAAGTGTGTGTGAAAGCCTTATTTCACCTAGCTTGTTGGGAACACAAAGTTTCTTTTCAGTGCAAACTCCATTCCATACATATATATGGGGAGGTACTAGCTCCAACTCGGTTTTACAGTGAAAACTGCAGGAACTTCAAACCGGCACTAGGAACCAGACTGAGAAAGCAGAGAAAAAGTGTATCCTGCAACCCGTTCCCTTGGTGCTAGATGAACGAACGTCTCTCCACTTGCTCAGTTCTGAGAGATAAGTGTGTGTGAAAGCCGTCCTTCACCTAGCTTGTTGGGAACACAAAGTTTCTTTTCAGTTGCAAACTCCATTCCATACATATATATGGGGAGGTACAAGCTCTAACTCGGTTTTACAGTGAAAACTGCAGGAACTTCAAACCGGCACTAGGAAACAGACTGAGAAAGCAGAGAAAAAGTGTCTCTTGCCACCGGTTCCCTTGGTGCTAGATGAACGAACGTCTCTCCACTTGCTCAGTTCTGAGAGATAAGTGTGTGTGAAAGCCGTCCTTCACCTAGCTTGTTGGGAACACAAAGTTTCTTTTCAGTTGCAAACTCCATTCCATACATATATATGGGAGGTACGAGCTCCAAATCGGTTTGACAGTGAAAACTGCAGGAACTTCAAACCGGCACTAGGAAACAGACTGAGAAAGCAGTGAAAATGAGTCTCCTGCAACCCGTTCCCTTGGTGCTAGATGAACGAACGTCTCTCCACTTGCTCAGTTCTGAGAGATAAGTGTGTGTGAAAGCCTTCCTTCACATAGCTTGTTGGGAACACAAAGTTTCTTTTCAGTGCAAACTCCATTCCATACATATATATGGGGATGTACTAGCTCCAACTCGGTTTGACAGTGAAGACTGCAGGAACTTCAAACCGGCACTAGGAAACAGACTGAGAAAGCAGAGAAAAAGTGTATCCTGCAACCCGTTCCCTTGGTGCTAGATGAACGAACGTCTCTCCACTTGCTCAGTTCTGAGAGATAAGTGTGTGTGAAAGCCGTCCTTCACCTAGCTTGTTGGGAACACAAAGTTTCTTTTCAGTTGCAAACTCCATTCCATACATATATATGGGGAGGTACAATCTCTAACTCGGTTTTACAGTGAAAACTGCAGGAACTTCAAACCGGCACTAGGAAACAGACTGAGAAAGCAGAGAAAAAGTGTCTCCTGAAACCCGTTCCCTTGGTGCTAGATGAACGAACGTCTCTCCACTTGCTCAGTTCTGAGAGATAAGTGTGTGTGAAAGCCGTACTTCACCTAGCTTGTTGGGAACACAAAGTTTCTTTTCAGTTGCAAACTCCATTCCATACATATATATGGGGAGGTACTAGCTCCAACTTGGTTTGACAGTGAAAACTGCAGGAACTTCAAACCGGCACTAGGAAACAGACTGAGAAATCAGAGAAAAAGTGTCTCCTGCAACCCGTTCCATTGGTGCTAGATGAACGAACGTCTATCCACTTGCTCTGTTCTGAGAGATAAGTGTGTGTGAAAGCCGTCCTTCACCTAGCTTGTTGGGAACACAAAGTTTCTTTTCAGTTGCAAACACCATTCCATACATATATATGGGGAGGTACTAGCTCCAACTCGGTTTGACAGTGAAAACTGCAGGAACTTCAAACCGGCACTAGGAAACAGACTGAGAAGCAGAGAAAAAGTGTCTCCTGCAACCCGTTCCCTTGGTGCTAGATGAACGAACGTCTCTCCACTTGCTCAGTTCTGAGAGATAAGTGTGTGTGAAAGCCATCCTTCACCTAGCTTGTTGGGAACACCAAGTTTCTTTTCAGTTGCAAACTCCATTCCATACATATATATGGGGAGGTACTAGCTCCAAATCGATTTGACAGTGAAAACTGCAGGAACTTCAAACCGGCACTAGGAAACAGAATGAGAAAGCAGAGAAAAAGTGTCTCCTGCAACCCGTTCCCTTGGTGCTAGATGAACGAACGTCTCTCCACTTGCTCAGTTCTGAGAGATAAGTGTGTGTGAAAGCCGTCCTTCACCTAACTTGTTAGGAACACAAAGTTTCTTTTCAGTTGCAAACTCCATTCCATACATATATATGGGGAGGTATTATTTCCAACTCTGTTTGACAGTGAAAACTGCAGGAACTTCAAACCGGCACTAGGAAACAGACTGAGAAAGCAGAGAAAAAGTGTCTCCTGCAACCCGTTCCCTTGGTGCTAGATGAACGAACCTCTCTCCACTTGCTCAGTTCTGAGAGATAAGTGTGTGTGAAAGCCGTCCTTCACCTAGCTTGTTGGGAACACAAAGTTTCTTTTCAGTTGCAAACTCCATTCCATACATATATATGGATAGGTACATGCTCTAACTCGGTTTGACAGTGAAAACTGCAGGAACTTCAAACCGGCACTAGGAAACAGACGGAGAAAGCAGAGAAAAAGTGTCTCCTGCAACCCGTTCCCTTGGTGCTAGATGAACGAACGTCTCTCCACTTGCTCAGTTCTGAGAGATAAGTGTGTGTGAAAGCCGTCCTTCACCTAGCTTGTTGGGAACACAAAGTTTCCTTTCAGTTGCAAACTCCATTCCATACATATATATTGGTAGGTACTAGCTCCAACTCGGTTTGACAGTGAAAACTGCAGGAACTTCAAACCGGCACTAGGAAACAGACTGAGAAAGCAGAGAAAAAGTGTCTCCTGCAACCCGTTCCCTTGGTGCTAGATGAACGAACGTCTCTCCACTTGCTCAGTTCTGAGAGATAAGTGTGTGTGAAAGCCGTCCTTCACCTAGCTTGTTGGGAACACAAAGTTTCTTTTCAGTTGCAAACTCCATTCCATACATATATATGGGGAGGTAGAAGCTCCAACTCTGTTTGACAGTGAAAACTGCAGGAACTTCAAACCGGCACTAGGAAACAGACTGAGAAAGCAGAGAAAAAGTCTCTCCTGAAACCCGTTCCCTTGGTGCTAGATGAACGAACGTCTCTCCACTTGCTCGGTTCTGAGAGATAAGTGTGTGTGAAAGCCGTCCTTCACCTAGCTTGTTGGGAACACAAAGTTTCTTTTCAGTTGCAAACTCCATTCCATACATATATATGGGGAGGTAGAAGCTCCAACTCTGTTTGACAGTGAAAACTGCAGGAACTTCAAACCGGCACTAGGAAACAGACTGAGAAAGCAGAGAAAAATTCTCTCCTGCAACCCGTTCCCTTGGTGCTAGATGAACGAACGTCTCTCCACTTGCTCGGTTCTGAGGGATAAGTGTGTGTGAAAGCCGTCCTTCACCTAGCTTGTTGGGAACACAAAGTTTCTTTTCAGTTGCAAACTCCATTCCATACATATATATGGGGAGGTACTAGCTCCAACTCGGTTTGACAGTGAAAACTGCAGGAAATTCAAACCGGAACTAGGAAACAGACTGAGAGAGCAGAGAAAAAGTGTCTCCTGCAACCCGTTCCCTTGGTGCTAGATGAACGAACGTCTCTCCACTTGCTCATTTCTGAGAGATAAGTGTGTGTGAAAGCCGTCCTTCACCTAGCTTGTTGGGAACACAAAGATTCTTTTCAGTTGCAAACTCCATTCCATACATATATATGGGGAAGTACTAGCTCCAACTCGGTTTTACAGTGAAAACTGCAGGAACTTCAAACCGGCACTAGGAAACAGACTGAGAAGCAGAGAAAAAGTGTCTCCTGCAACCCGTTCCCTTGGTGCTAGATGAACGAACGTCTCTCCACTTGCTCAGTTCTGAGAGATAAGTGTGTGTGAAAGCCATCCTTCACCTAGCTTGTTGGGAACACCAAGTTTCTTTTCAGTTGCAAACTCCATTCCATACATATATATGGGGAGGTACTAGCTCCAACTCGGTTTGACAGTGAAAACTGCAGGAACTTCAAACCGGCACTAGGAAACAGACTGAGAAAGCAGAGAAAAAGTGTCTCCTGCAACCCGTTCCCTTGGTGCTAGATGAACGAACGTCTCTCCACTTGCTCAGTTCTGAGAGATAAGTGTGTGTGAAAGCCGTCCTTCACCTAACTTGTTAGGAACACAAAGTTTCTTTTCAGTTGCAAACTCCATTCCATACATATATATGGGGAGGTACTAGCTCCAACTCGGTTTTACAGTGAAAACTGCAGGAACTTCAAACCGGCACTAGGAAACAGACTGAGAAAGCAGAGAAAAAGTGTCTCCTGCAACCCGTTCCCTTGGTGCTAGATGAACGAACCTCTCTCCACTTGCTCAGTTCTGAGAGATAAGTGTGTGTGAAAGCCGACCTTCACTTAGCTTGTTGGGAACACAAAGTTTCTTTTCAGTTGCAAACTCCATTCCATACATATATATGGGGAGGTACCATTTCCAACTCTGTTTGACAGTGAAAACTGCAGGAACTTCAAACCGGCACTAGGAAACAGACTGAGAAAGCAGAGAAAAAGTGTCTCCTGCAACCCGTTCCCTTGGTGCTAGATGAACGAACCTCTCTCCACTTGCTCAGTTCTGAGAGATAAGTGTGTGTGAAAGCCGTCCTTCACCTAGCTTGTTGGGAACACAAAGTTTCTTTTCAGTTGCAAACTCCATTCCATACATATATAAGGGGAGGTAGAAGCTCCAACTCTGTTTGACAGTGAAAACTGCAGGAACTTCAAACCGGCACTAGGAAACAGACTGAGAAAGCAGAGAAAAAGTCTCTCCTGAAACCCGTTCCCTTGGTGCTAGATGAACGAACGTCTCTCCACTTGCTCGGTTCTGAGAGATAAGTGTGTGTGAAAGCCGTCCTTCACCTAGCTTGTTGGGAACACAAAGTTTCTTTTCAGTTGCAAACTCCATTCCATACATATATATGGGGAGGTACTAGCTCCAACTCGGTTTGACAGTGAAAACTGCAGGAAATTCAAACCGGAACTAGGAAACAGACTGAGAGAGCAGAGAAAAAGTGTCTCCTGCAACCCGTTCCCTTGGTGCTAGATGAACGAACGTCTCTCCACTTGCTCATTTCTGAGAGATAAGTGTGTGTGAAAGCCGTCCTTCACCTAGCTTGTTGGGAACACAAAGATTCTTTTCAGTTGCAAACTCCATTCCATACAATATATGGGGAAGTACTAGCTCCAACTCGGTTTTACAGTGAAAACTGCAGGAACTTCAAACCGGCACTAGGAAACAGACGGAGAAGCAGAGAAAAAGTGTCTCCTGCAACCCGTTCCCTTGGTGCTAGATGAACGAACGTCTCTCCACTTGCTCAGTTCTGAGAAATAAGTGTGTGTGAAAGCCATCCTTCACCTAGCTTGTTGGGAACACCAAGTTTCTTTTCAGTTGCAAACTCCATTCCATACATATATATGGGGAGGTACAAGCTCCAACTCGGTTTGACAGTGAAAACTGCAGGAACTTCAAACCGGCACTAGGAAACAGACTGAGAAAGCAGAGAAAAAGTGTCTCCTGCAACCCGTTCCCTTGGTGCTAGATGAACGAACGTCTCTCCACTTGCTCAGTTCTGATAGATAAGTGTGTGTGAAAGCCGTCTTTAACCTAACTTGTTAGGAACACAAAGTTTCTTTTCAGTTGCAAACTCCATTCCATACATATATATGGGGAGGTACTATTTCCAACTCTGTTTGACAGTGAAAACTGCAGGAACTTCAAACCGGCACTAGGAAACAGACTGAGAAAGCAGAGAAAAAGTGTCTCCTGCAACCCGTTCCCTTGGTGCTAGATGAACGAACCTCTCTCCACTTGCTCAGTTCTGAGAGATAAGTGTGTGTGAAAGCCGTCCTTCACCTAGCTTGTTGGGAACACAAAATTTCTTTTCAGTTGCAAACTCCATTCCATACATATATATGGATAGGTACATGCTCTAACTCGGTTTGACAGTGAAAACTGCAGGAACTTCAAACCGGCACTAGGAAACAGACGGAGAAAGCAGAGAAAAAGTGTCTCCTGCAACCCGTTCCCTTGGTGCTAGATGAACGAACGTCTCTCCACTTGCTCGGTTCTGAGAGATAAGTGTGTGTGAAAGCCGTCCTTCACCTAGCTTGTTGGGAACACAAAGTTTCTTTTCAGTTGCCAACTCCATTCCATACATATATATGGGGAGGTACTAGCTTCAACTCGGTTTGACAGTGAAAACTGCAGGAAATTCAAACCGGAACTAGGAAACAGACTGAGAGAGCAGAGAAAAAGTGTCTCCTGCAACCCGTTCCCTTGGTGCTAGATGAACGAACGTCTCTCCACTTGCTCATTTCTGAGAGATAAGTGTGTGTGAAAGCCGTCCTTCACCTAGCTTGTTGGGAACACAAAGATTCTTTTCAGTTGCAAACTCCATTCCATACATATATATGGGGAGGTACTAGCTCCAACTCGGTTTTACAGTGAAAACTGCAGGAACTTCAAACCGGCACTAGGAAACAGACTGAGAAAGCAGAGAAAAAGTGTCTATTGCAACCCGTTCCCTTGGTGCTAGATGAACGAACGTCTCTCCACTTGCTCAGTTCTGAGAGATAAGTGTGTGTGAAAGCCGTCCTTCACCTGTCTTGTTGGGAACACAAAGTTTCTTTTCAGTTGCAAACTGCATTCCATACATATATATGGGGAGGTAGAAGCTCTAACTCGTTTTGACAGTGAAAACTGCAGGAACTTCAAACCGGCACTAGGAAACAGACTGAGAAAGCAGAGAAAATGTGTCTCCTGCAAGCCGTTCCCTTGGTGCTAGATGAACGAACGTCTCTCCACTTGCTCAGTTCTGATAGATAAGTGTGTGTGAAAGCCGTCCTTCACCTAGCTTGTTGGGAACACAAAGTTTCTTTTCAGTTGCAAACTCCATTCCATACATATATAAGGGGAGGTAGAAGCTCTAACTCGGTTTTACAGTAAAAACTGCAGGAACTTCAAACCGGCACTAGGAAACAGACTGAGAAAGCAGAGAAAAAGTATCTCCTGCAACCCGTTCCCTTGGTGCTTGATGAACGAACGTCTCTCCACTTGCTCAGTTCTGAGAGATAATTGTCTGTGAAAGCCGTCCTTCACCTAGCTTGTTGGGAACACAAAGTTTCTTTTCAGTAGCTAACTCCATTCCATATATATATATGGGGAGGTACTAGATCCAACTCGGTTTTACAGTGAAAACTGCAGGAACTTCAAACCGGCACTAGGAAACAGACTGAGAAAGCAGAGAAAAAGTGTCTCCTGCAACCCGTTCCCTTGGTGCTAGATGAACGAACGTCTCTCCACTTGCTCAGTTCTGAGAGATAAGTGTGTGTGAAAGCCGTCCTTCACCTAGCTTGTTGGGAACACAAAGTTTCTTTTCAGTTGCAAACTCCATTCCATACATATATATGGGGAGGTACTAGCTCCAACTCGGTTTGGCAGTGAAAACTGCAGGAACTTCAAACCGGCACTAGGAAACAGACTGAGAAAGCAGAGAAAAAGTATCTCCTGCAACCCGTTCCCTTGGTGCTTGATGAACGAACGTCTCTCCACTTGCTCAGTTCTGAGAGATAATTGTGTGTGAAAGCCGTCCTTCACCTAGCTTGTTGGGAACACAAAGTTTCTTTTCAGTAGCTAACTCCATTCCATATATATATATGGGGAGGTACTAGATCCAACTCGGTTTTACAGTGAAAACTGCAGGAACTTCAAACCGGCACTAGGAAACAGACTGAGAAAGCAGAGAAAAAGTGTCTCCTGCAACCCGTTCCCTTGGTGCTAGATGAACGAACGTCTCTCCACTTGCTCAGTTCTGAGAGATAAGTGTGTGTGAAAGCCGTCCTTCACCTAGCTTGTTGGGAACACAAAGTTTCTTTTCAGTTGCAAACTCCATTCCATACATATATATGGGGAGGTACTAGCTCCAACTCGGTTTGGCAGTGAAAACTGCAGGAACTTCAAACCGGCACTAGGAAACAGACTGAGAAAGCATAGAAATAGTGTCTCCTGCAACCCGTTCCCTTGGTGCTAGATGAACGAACGTCTCTCCACTTGCTCAGTTCTGAGAGATTAGTGTGTGTGAAAGCCGTCCTTCACCTAGCTTGTTGGGAACACAAAGTTTCTTTTCAGTTGCAAACTCCATTCCATACATATATATGGGGAGGTAGAAGCTCCAACTCGGTTTGACAGTGAAAACTGCAGGAACTTCAAACCGGCACTAGGAAACAGACTGAGAAAGCAGAGAAAAAGTGTCTCCTGCAACCCGTTCCCTTGGTGCTAGATGAACGAACGTCTCTCCACTTGCTCAGTTCTGAGAGATAAGTGTGTGTGAAAGCCGTCCTTCACCTAGCTTGTTGGGAACACAAAGTTTCTTTTCAGTTGCAAACTCCATTCCATACATATTTATGGGGAGGTACTAGCTCCAACTCGGTTTGACAGTGAAAACTGCAGGAACTTCTAACCGGCACTAGGAAACAGACTAAGAAAGCAGAGAAATAGTGTCTCCTGCAACCCGTTCCCTTGGTGCTAGATGAACGAACGTCTCTCCACTTGCTCAGTTCTGAGAGATAAGTGTGTGTGAAAGCCGTCCTTCACCTAGCTTCTTGGGAACACAAAGTTTCTTTTCAGTTGCAAACTCCATTCCATACATATATATGGGGAGGTACTAGCTCCAACTCGGTTTGAACAGTGAAAACTGCAGGAACTTCAAACCGGCACTAGGAAACAGACTGAGAAAGCAGAGAAAAAGTGTCTCCTGCAACCCGTTCCCTTGGTGCTAGATGAACGAACGTCTCTCCACTTGCTCAGTTCTGAGAGATAAGTGTGTGTGAAAGCCGTAATTCACCTAGCTTGTTGGGAACACAAAGTTTCTTTTCAGTTGCAAACTCCATTCCATACATATATATGGGGAGGTACTAGCTCCAACTCGGTTTGACAGTGAAAACTGCAGGAACTTCAAACCGGCACTAGGAAACAGACTGAGGAAGCAGAGAAAAAGTGTCCCCTGCAAACCGTTCCCTTGGTGCTAGATGAACGAACGTCTCTCCACTTGCTCAGTTCTGAGAGATAAGTCTGTGTGAAAGCCGTCCTTCACCTAGCTTGTTGGGAACACAAAGTTTCTTTTCAGTTGCAAACTCCATTCCATACATATATATGGGGAGGTTCTAGCTCCAACTCTGTTTGACAGTGAAAACTGCAGGAACTTCAAACCGGCACTAGGAAACAGATTAAGAAAGCAGAGAAAAGTGTCTCCTGCAACCCGTTCCCTTGGTGCTGGAAGAACGAACGTCTGTCCACTTGCTCTGTTCTGAGAGATATGTGTGTGTGAAAGCCGTCCTTCACCTAGCTTCTTCGGAACACAAAGTTTCTTTTCAGTTGCAAACTCCATTCCATACATATATATGGGGTGGTAGAAGCTCCAACTCGGTTTTACAGTGAAAACTGCAGGAACTTCAAACCGGCACTAGGAAACAGACTGAGAAAGCAGAAAAAAAAATGTCTCCTGCAACCCGTTCCCTTGGTGCTAGATGAACGAACGTCTCTCCACTTGCTCAGTTCTGAGAGATAAGTGTGTGTGAAAGCCGTCCTTCACCTAGCTTGTTGGGAACACAAAGTTCCTTTTCAGATGCAAACTCCATTCCATACATATATATGGGGAGGTACTAGCTCCAACTCGGTTTTACAGTGAAAACTGCAGGAACTTCAAACCGGCACTAGGAAACACACTGAGAAAGCAGAGAAACAGTGTCTCCTGCAACCCGTTCCCTTGGTGCTAGATGAACGAACGTCTCTCCACTTGCTCAGTTCTGAGAGATAAGTGTGTGTGAAAGCCGTCCTTCACCTAGCTTGTTGGGAACACAAGGTTTCTTTTCAGTTGCAAACTCCATTCCATACATATATATGGGGAGGTACTAGCTCCAACTCGGTTTGACAGTGAAAACTGCAGGAACTTCAAACCGGCACTAGGAAACAGACTGAGAAAGCAGAGAAAAAGTGTCTCCTGCAACCCGTTCCCTTGGTGCTAGATGAACGAACGTCTCTCCACTTGCTCAGTTCTGAGAGATAAGTGTGTGTGAAAGCCGTCCTTCACCTAGCTTGTTGGGAACACAAAGTTTCTTTTCAGTTGCAAACTCCATTCCATACATATATATGGGGAGGTACTAGCTCCAACTCGGTTTTACAGTGAAAACTGCAGGAACTTCAAACCGGCACTAGGAAACAGACTGAGAAAGCAGAGAAAAAGTGTCTCCTGCAACCCGTTCCCTTGGTGCTAGATGAACGAACGTCTCTCCACTTGCTCAGTTCTGAGAGATAAGTGTGTGTGAAAGCCGTCCTTCACCTAGCTTGTTGGGAACACAAAGTTTCTTTTCAGTTGCAAACTCCATTCCATACATATATATGGGGAGTTAGAAGCTCTAACTCGTTTTGACATTGAAAACTGCAGGAACTTCAAACCGGCACTAGGAAACAGAAAGAGAAAGCAGAGAAAAAGTGTCTCCTGCAACCCGTTCCCTTGGTGCTAGATGAACGAACGTCTCTCCACTTGCTCAGTTCTGATAGATAAGTGTGTGTGAAAGCCGTCCTTCACCTAGCTTGTTGGGAACACAAAGTTTCTTTTCAGTTGCAAACTCCATTCCATACATATATATGGGGAGGTTCTAGCTCCAACTCTGTTTGACAGTGAAAACTGCAGGAACTTCAAACCGGCACTAGGAAACAGATTAAGAAAGCAGAGAAAAAGTGTCTCCTGCAACCCGTTCCCTTGGTGCTAGAAGAACGAACGTCTGTCCACTTGCTCTGTTGTGAGAGATATGTGTGTGTGAAAGCCGTCCTTCACCTAGCTTCTTGGGAACACAAATTTTCTTTTCAGTTGCAAACTCCATTCCATACATATATATGGGGAGGTACTAGCTCCAACTCGGTTTGACAGTGAAAACTGCAGGAACTTCAAACCGGCACTAGGAAAACAGACTGAGAAAGCAGAGAAAAAGTGTCCACTGCAAACCGTTCCTTTTGTGCTAGATGAACGAACGTCTCTCCACTTGCTCAGTTCTGAGAGATAAGTCTGTGTGAAAGCCGTCCTTCACCTAGCTTGTTGGGAACACAAAGTTTCTTTTCAGTTGCAAACTCCATTCCATACATATATATGGGGATGTACTAGCTCCAACTCGGTTTGACAGTGAAAACTGCAGGAACTTCAAACCGGCACTAGGAAAAAGACTGAGGAAGCAGAGAAAAAGTGTCCCCTGCAAACCGTTCCCTTGGTGCTAGATGAACGAACGTCTCTCCACTTGCTCAGTTCTGAGAGATAAGTGTGTGTGAAAGCCGTCCTTCACCTAGCTTGTTGGGAACACAAATTTTCTTTTCAGTTGCAAACCCCATTCCATACATATATATGGGGAGGTACTAGCTCCAACTCGGTTTGACAGTGAAAACTGCAGGAACTTCAAACCGGCACTAGGAAACAGACTGAGAAAGCAGAGAAAAAGTGTCTCCTGCAACCCGTTCCCTTGGTGCTAGATGAACGAACGTCTCTCCACTTGCTCAGTTCTGAGAGATAAGTGTGTGTGAAAGCCGTCCTTCACCTAGCTTGTTGGGAACACAAAGTTTCTTTTCAGTTGCAAACTCCATTCCATAAATATATATGGGGAGGTACTAGCTCCAACTCGGTTGGACATTGAAAACTGCAGGAACTTCAAACCGGCACTAGGAAACAGACTGAGAAAGCAGAGAAAAGTGTCTCCTGCAACCCGTTCCCTTGGTGCCAGATGAACGAACGTCTCTCCACTTGCTCAGTTCTGAGAGATAAGTGTGTGTGAAAGCCGTCCTTCACCTAGCTTGTTGGGAACACAAAGTTTCTTTTCAGTTGCAAACTCCATTCCATACGTATATATGGGGAGGTACTAGCTCCAACTCGGTTTTACAGTGAAAACTGCAGGAACTTCAAACCGGCACTAGGAAACAGACTGAGAAAGCAGAGAAAAAGTGTCTCCTGCAACCCGTTCCCTTGGTGCTAGATGAACGAACGTCTCTCCACTTGCTCAGTTCTGAGAGATAAGTGTGTGTGAAAGCCGTCCTTCACCTTGCTTCTTGGGAACACAAAGATTCTTTTCAGTTGCAAACTCCATTCCATACATATATATGGGGAGGTACTAGCTCCAACTCGGTTTGAACAGTGAAAACTGCAGGAACTTCAAACCGGCACTAGGAAACAGACTGAGAAAGCAGAGAAAAAGTGTCTCCTGCAACCCGTTCCCTTGGTGCTAGATGAACGAACGTCTCTCCACTTGCTCAGTTCTGAGAGATAAGTGTGTGTGAAAGCCGTAATTCACCTAGCTTGTTGGGAACACAAAGTTTCTTTTCAGTTGCAAACTCCATTCCATACATATATATGGGGAGGTACTAGCTCCAACTCGGTTTGACAGTGAAAACTGCAGGAACTTCAAACCGGCACTAGGAAACAGACTGAGGAAGCAGAGAAAAAGTGTCCACTGCAAACCGTTCCCTTTGTGCTAGATGAACGAAAGTCTCTCAACTTGCTCAGTTCTGAGAGATAAGTCTGTGTGAAAGCCGTCCTTCACCTAGCTTGTTGGGAACACAAAGTTTCTTTTCAGTTGCAAACTCCATTCCATACATATATATGGGGAGGTACTAGCTCCAACTCGGTTTGACAGTGAAAACTGCAGGAACTTCAAACCGGCACTAGGAAACAGACTGAGGAAGCAGAGAAAAAGTGTCCCCTGCAAACCGTTCCCTTGGTGCTAGATGAACGAACGTCTCTCCACTTGCTCAGTTCTGAGAGATAAGTCTGTGTGAAAGCCGTCCTTCACCTAGCTTGTTGGGAACACAAAGTTTCTTTTCAGTTGCAAACTCCATTCCATACATATATATGGGGAGGTTCTAGCTCCAACTCTGTTTGACAGTGAAAACTGCAGGAACTTCAAACCGGCACTAGGAAACAGATTAAGAAAGCAGAGAAAAAGTGTCTCCTGCAACCCGTTCCCTTGGTGCTGGAAGAACGAACGTCTGTCCACTTGCTCTGTTCTGAGAGATATGTGTGTGTGAAAGCCGTCCTTCACCTAGCTTCTTCGGAACACAAAGTTTCTTTTCAGTTGCAAACTGCATTCCATACATATATATGGGGAGGTAGAAGCTCCAACTCGGTTTTACAGTGAAAACTGCAGGAACTTCAAACCGGCACTAGGAAACAGAGCGAGAAAGCAGAAAAATAAATGTCTCCTGCAACCCGTTCCCTTGGTGCTAGATGAACGAACGTCTCTCCACTTGCTCAGTTCTGAGAGATAAGTGTGTGTGAAAGCGGTCCTTCACCTAGCTTGTTGGGAACACAAAGTTTCTTTTCAGTTGCAAACTCCATTCCATAAATATATATGGGAGGTACAAGCTCCAACTCGTTTTTACAGTGAAAACTGCAGGAACTTCAAACCGGCACTAGGAAACAGACTGAGGAAGCAGAGAAAAAGTGTCTCCTGCAACCCGTTCCCTTGGTGCTCGATGAACGAACGTCTCTCCACTTGCTCAGTTCTGAGAGATAAGTGTGTGTGAAAGCCGTCCTTCACCTAGCTTGTTGGGAACACAAAGTTTCTTTTCAGTTGCAAACCCCATTCCATACATATATATGGGGAGGTACTAGCTCCAACTCGGTTTGACAGTGAAAACTGCAGGAACTTCAAACCGGCACTAGGAAAGAGACTGAGAAAGCAGAGAATAAGTGTCTCCTGCAAACCGTTCCCTTGGTGCTAGATGAACGAAAGTCTCTCCACTTGCTCAGTTCTGAGAGATAAGTGTGTGTGAAAGCCGTCCTTCACCTAGCTTGTTGGGAACACAAAGTTTCTTTTCAGTTGCAAACTCCATTCCATACATATATATGGGGAAGTACTAGCTCCAACTCGGTTTGACAGTGAAAACTGCAGGAACTTCAAACCGGCACTAGGAAACAGACTGAGAAATCAGAGAAAAAGTGTCTCCTGCAACCCGTTCCCTTGGTGCTCAATGAACGAACGTCTCTCCATTTGCTCAGTTCTGAGGGATAATTGTGTGTGAATGCAGTCCTTCCCCTAGCTTGTTTTGAACACAAAGTTTCTTTTCAGTTGCAAACTCCATTCCATACATATATATGGGGAGGTAGAAGCTCTAACTCGGTTTTACAGTAAAAACTGCAGGAACTTCAAACCGGCACTAGGAAACAGACTGAGAAAGCAGAGAAAAAGTGTCTCCTGCAACCCGTTCCCTTGGTGCTCAATGAACGAAAGTCTCTCCACTTGCTCAGTTCTGAGAGATAATTGTGTGTGAAAGCCGTCCTTCACCTAGCTTGTTGGGAACACAAAGTTTCTTTTCAGTAGCTAACTCCATTCCATATATATATATGGGGAGGTAGTAGATCCAACTCGGTTTTACAGCGAAAACTGCAGGAACTTCAAACCGGCACTAGGAAACAGACTGAGAAAGCAGAGAAAAAGTGTCTCCTGCAACCCGTTCCCTTGGTGCTAGATGAACGAACGTCTCTCCACTTGCTCAGTTCTGAGAGATAAGTGTGTGTGAAAGCCGTCCTTCACCTAGCTTGTTGGGAACACAAAGTTTCTTTTCAGTTGCAAACTCCATTCCATAAATATATATGGGGAGGTACTAGCTCCAACTCGGTTTGACAGTGAAAACTGCAGGAACTTCAAACCGGCACTAGGAAACAGACTGAGAAAGCAGAGAAAAAGTGTCTCCTGCAACCCGTTCCCTTGGTGCTAGATGAACGAACGTCTCTCCACTTGCTCAGTTCTGAGAGATAAGTGTGTGTGAAAGCGGTCCTTCACCTAGCTTGTTGGGAACACAAAGTTTCTTTTCAGTTGCAAACTCCATTCCATAAATATATATGGGAGGTACAAGCTCCAACTCGTTTTTACAGTGAAAACTGCAGGAACTTCAAACCGGCACTAGGAAACAGACTGAGGAAGCAGAGAAAAAGTGTCTCCTGCAACCCGTTCCCTTGGTGCTCGATGAACGAACGTCTCTCCACTTGCTCAGTTCTGAGAGATAAGTGTGTGTGAAAGCCGTCCTTCACCTAGCTTGTTGGGAACACAAAGTTTCTTTTCAGTTGCAAACCCCATTCCATACATATATATGGGGAGGTACTAGCTCCAACTCGGTTTGACAGTGAAAACTGCAGGAACTTCAAACCGGCACTAGGAAAGAGACTGAGAAAGCAGAGAATAAGTGTCTCCTGCAAACCGTTCCCTTGGTGCTAGATGAACGAAAGTCTCTCCACTTGCTCAGTTCTGAGAGATAAGTGTGTGTGAAAGCCGTCCTTCACCTAGCTTGTTGGGAACACAAAGTTTCTTTTCAGTTGCAAACTCCATTCCATACATATATATGGGGAAGTACTAGCTCCAACTCGGTTTGACAGTGAAAACTGCAGGAACTTCAAACCGGCACTAGGAAACAGACTGAGAAATCAGAGAAAAAGTGTCTCCTGCAACCCGTTCCCTTGGTGCTCAATGAACGAACGTCTCTCCATTTGCTCAGTTCTGAGGGATAATTGTGTGTGAATGCAGTCCTTCCCCTAGCTTGTTTTGAACACAAAGTTTCTTTTCAGTTGCAAACTCCATTCCATACATATATATGGGGAGGTAGAAGCTCTAACTCGGTTTTACAGTAAAAACTGCAGGAACTTCAAACCGGCACTAGGAAACAGACTGAGAAAGCAGAGAAAAAGTGTCTCCTGCAACCCGTTCCCTTGGTGCTCAATGAACGAAAGTCTCTCCACTTGCTCAGTTCTGAGAGATAATTGTGTGTGAAAGCCGTCCTTCACCTAGCTTGTTGGGAACACAAAGTTTCTTTTCAGTAGCTAACTCCATTCCATATATATATATGGGGAGGTAGTAGATCCAACTCGGTTTTACAGCGAAAACTGCAGGAACTTCAAACCGGCACTAGGAAACAGACTGAGAAAGCAGAGAAAAAGTGTCTCCTGCAACCCGTTCCCTTGGTGCTAGATGAACGAACGTCTCTCCACTTGCTCAGTTCTGAGAGATAAGTGTGTGTGAAAGCCGTCCTTCACCTAGCTTGTTGGGAACACAAAGTTTCTTTTCAGTTGCAAACTCCATTCCATAAATATATATGGGGAGGTACTAGCTCCAACTCGGTTTGACAGTGAAAACTGCAGGAACTTCAAACCGGCACTAGGAAACAGACTGAGAAAGCAGAGAAAAAGTGTCTCCTGCAACCCGTTCCCTTGGTGCTAGATGAACGAACGTCTCTCCACTTGCTCAGTTCTGAGAGATAAGTGTGTGTGAAAGCCGTCCTTCACCTAGCTTGTTGGGAACACAAAGTTTCTTTTCAGTTGCAAACTCCATTCCATACATATATATGGGGAGGTACTAGCTCCAACTCGGTTTGACAGTGAAAACTGCAGGAACTTCAAACCGGCACTAGGAAACAGACTGAGAAATCAGAGAAAAAGTGTCTCCTGCAACCCGTTCCCTTGGTGCTAGATGAACGAACGTCTCTCCACTTGCTCAGTTCTGAGAGATAAGTGTGTGTGAAAGCCGTCCTTCACCAAGCTTGTTGGGAACACAAAGTTTCTTTTCAGTTGCAAACTCCATTCCATACATATATATGGGGAGGTACTATTTCCAACTCTGTTTGACAGTGAAAACTGCAGGAACTTCAAACCGGCACTAGGAAACAGACTGAGAAAGCAGAGAAAAAGTGTCTCCTGCAACCCGTTCCCTTGGTGCTCGATGAACGAACGTCTCTCCACTTGCTCAGTTCTGAGAGATAATTGTGTGTGAAAGCCGTCCTTCACCTAGCTTGTTGGGAACACAAAGTTTCTTTTCAGTAGCTAACTCCATTCCATATATATATATATGGGGAGGTACTAGAGCAACTCGGTTTTACAGTGAAAACTGCAGGAACTTCAAACCGGCACTAGAAAACAGACTGAGAAAGCAGAGAAAAAGTGTCTCCTGCAACCCGTTCCCTTGGTGCTAGATGAACGAACGTCTCTCCACTTGCTCAGTTCTGAGAGATAAGTGTGTGTGAAAGCCGTCCTTCACCTAGCTTGTTGGGAACACAAAGTTTCTTTTCAGTTGCAAACTCCATTCCATACATATATATGGGGAGGTACTAGCTCCAACTCGGTTTGACAGTGAAAACTGCAGGAACTTCAAACCGGCACTAGGAAACAGACTGAGAAAGCAGAGAAAAAGTGTCTCCTGCAACCCGTTCCCTTGGTGCTAGATGAACGAAAGTCTCTCCACTTGCTCAGTTCTGAGAGATAAATGTGTGTGAAAGCCGTCCTTCACCTAGCTTGTTGGGAACACAAATTTTCTTTTCAGTTGCAAACTCCATTCCATAAATATATATGGGGAGGTACTAGCTCCAACTCCGTATTACAGTGAAAACTGCAGGAACTTCAAACCGGCACTAGGAAACAGACTGAGAAAGCAGAAAAATAGTGTCTCCTGCAACCCGTTCCCTTGGTGCTAGATGAACGAACGTCTCTCCACTTGCTCAGTTCTGAGAGATAAGTGTGTGTGAAAGCCGTCCTTCACCTAGCTTGTTGGGAACACAAAGTTTCTTTTCACTTGCAAACTCCATTCCATACATATATATGGGGAGGTACTAGCTCCAACTCGGTTTTACAGTGAAAACTGCAGGAACTTCAAACCGGCACTAGGAAACAGACTGAGAAAGCAGAGAAAAAGTGTCCCCTGCAACCCGTTCCCTTGGTGCTAGATGAACGAACGTCTCTCCACTTGCTCAGTTCTGAGGGATAAGTGTGTGTGAATGCAGTGCTTCCCCTAGCTTGTTGGGAACACAAAGTTTCTTTTCAGTTGCAAACTCCATTCCATACATATATATGGGGAGGTAGAAGCTCTAACTCGGTTTTACAGTAAAAACTGCAGGAACTTCAAACCGGCACTAGGAAACAGACTGAGAAAGCAGAAAAAAAGTGCCTCCTGCAACCCGTTCCCTTGGTGCTCGATGAACGAACGTCTCTCCACTTGCTCAGTTCTGAGAGATAAGTGTGTGTGAAAGCCGTCCTTCACCTAGCTTCTTGGGAACACAAAGATTCTTTTCAGTTGCAAACTCCATTCCATACATATATATGGGGAGGTACTAGCTCCAACTCGGTTTGAACAGTGAAAACTGCAGGAACTTCAAACCGGCACTAGGAAACAGACTGAGAAAGCAGAGAAAAAGTGTCTCCTGCAACCCGTTCCCTTGGTGCTAGATGAACGAACGTCTCTCCACTTGCTCAGTTCTGAGAGATAAGTGTGTGTGAAAGCCGTAATTCACCTAGCTTGTTGGGAACACAAAGTTTCTTTTCAGTTGCAAACTCCATTCCATACATATATATGGGGAGGTACTAGCTCCAACTCGGTTTGACAGTGAAAACTGCAGGAACTTCAAACCGGCACTAGGAAACAGACTGAGGAAGCAGAGAAAAAGTGTCCACTGCAAACCGTTCCCTTTGTGCTAGATGAACGAACGTCTCTCAACTTGCTCAGTTCTGAGAGATAAGTCTGTGTGAAAGCCGTCCTTCACCTAGCTTGTTGGGAACACAAAGTTTCTTTTCAGTTGCAAACTCCATTCCATACATATATATGGGGAGGTACTAGCTCCAACTCGGTTTGACAGTGAAAACTGCAGGAACTTCAAACCGGCACTAGGAAACAGACTGAGGAAGCAGAGAAAAAGTGTCCCCTGCAAACCGTTCCCTTGGTGCTAGATGAACGAACGTCTCTCCACTTGCTCAGTTCTGAGAGATAAGTGTGTGTGAAAGCCGTCCTTCACCTAGCTTGTTGGGAACACAAAGTTTCTTTTCAGTTGCAAACTCCATTCCATACATATATATGGGGAGGTTCTAGCTCCAACTCTGTTTGACAGTGAAAACTGCAGGAACTTCAAACCGGCACTAGGAAACAGATTAAGAAAGCAGAGAAAATGTGTCTCCTGCAACCCGTTCCCTTGGTGCTGGAAGAACGAACGTCTGTCCACTTGCTCTGTTCTGAGAGATATGTGTGTGTGAAAGCCGTCCTTCACCTAGCTTCTTCGGAACACAAAGTTTCTTTTCAGTTGCAAACTGCATTCCATACATATATATGGGGAGGTAGAAGCTCCAACTCGGTTTTACAGTGAAAACTGCAGGAACTTCAAACCGGCACTAGGAAACAGAGTGAGAAAGCAGAAAAAAAAATGTCTCCTGCAACCCGTTCCCTTGGTGCTAGATGAACGAACGTCTCTCCACTTGCTCAGTTCTGAGAGATAAGTGTGTGTGAAAGCCGTCCTTCACCTAGCTTGTTGGGAACACAAAGTTTCTTTTCAGTTGCAAACTCCATTCCATAAATATATATGGGGAGGTACAAGCTCCAACTCGTTTTTACAGTGAAAACTGCAGGAACTTCAAACCGGCACTAGGAAACAGACTGAGGAAGCAGAGAAAAAGTGTCTCCTGCAACCCGTTCCCTTGGTGCTCGATGAACGAACGTCTCTCCACTTGCTCAGTTCTGAGAGATAAGTGTGTGTGAAAGCCGTCCTTCACCTAGCTTGTTGGGAACACAAAGTTTCTTTTCAGTTGCAAACCCCATTCCATACATATATATGGGGAGGTACTAGCTCCAACTCGGTTTGACAGTGAAAACTGCAGGAACTTCAAACCGGCACTAGGAAAGAGACTGAGAAAGCAGAGAATAAGTGTCTCCTGCAAACCGTTCCCTTGGTGCTAGATGAACGAAAGTCTCTCCACTTGCTCAGTTCTGAGAGATAAGTGTGTGTGAAAGCCGTCCTTCACCTAGCTTGTTGGGAACACAAAGTTTCTTTTCAGTTGCAAACTCCATTCCATACATATATATGGGGAAGTACTAGCTCCAACTCGGTTTGACAGTGAAAACTGCAGGAACTTCAAACCGGCACTAGGAAACAGACTGAGAAAGCAGAGAAAATGTGTCTCCTGCAACCCGTTCCCTTGGTGCTAGATGAACGAACGTCTCTCCACTTGCTCAGTTCTGAGAGATAAGTGTGTGTGAAAGCCGTCCTTCACATAGCTTGTTGGGAACACAAAGTTCCTTTTCAGTTGCAAACTCCATTCCATACATATATACGGGGAGGTACTAGCTCCAACTCGGTTTTACAGTGAAAACTGCAGGAACTTCAAACCGGCACTAGGAAACAGACTGAGAAAGCAGAGAAAAAGTGTCTCCTGCAACCCGTTCCCTTGGTGCTAGATGAACGAACGTCTCTCCACTTGCACAGTTCTGAGAGATAAGTGTGTGTGAAAGCCGTCCTTCACCTAGCTTGTTGGGAACACAAAGTTTCTTTTCAGTTGCAAACTCCATTCCATACATATATATGGGGAGGTAGAAGCTCTAACTCGTTTTGACAGTGAAAACTGCAGGAACTTCAAACCGGCACTAGGAAACAGACTGAGAATGCAGAGAAAGAGTGTCTCCTGCAATCCGTTCCCTTGGTGCTAGATGAACGAACGTCTCTCCACTTGCTCAGTTCTGATAGATAAGTGTGTGTGAAAGCCGTCCTTCACCTAGCTTGTTGGGAACACAAAGTTTCTTTTCAGTTGCAAACTCCATTCCATACATATATATGGGGAGGTACTAGCTCCAACTCGGTTTTACAGTGAAAACTGCAGGAACTTCAAACCGGCACGAGGAAACAGACTGAGAAAGCAGAGAAAAAGTGTCCCCTGCAACCCGTTCCCTTGGTGCTAGATGAACGAACGTCTCTCCATTTGCTCAGTTCTGAGGGATAATTGTGTGTGAATGCAGTCCTTCCCCTAGCTTGTTTTGAACACAAAGTTTCTTTTCAGTTGCAAACTCCATTCCATACATATATATGGGGAGGTAGAAGCTCTAACTCGGTTTTACAGTAAAAACTGCAGGAACTTCAAACCGGCACTAGGAAACAGACTGAGAAAGCAGAGAAAAATTGTCTCCTGCAACCCGTTCCCTTGGTGCTCAATGAACGAAAGTCTCTCCACTTGCTCAGTTCTGAGAGATAATTGTGTGTGAAAGCCGTCCTTCACCTAGCTTGTTGGGAACACAAAGTTTCTTTTCAGTAGCTAACTCCATTCCATATATATATACGGGGAGGTACTAGCTCCAACTCGGTTTTACAGTGAAAACTGCAGGAACTTCAAACCGGCACTAGGAAACAGACTGAGAAAGCAGAGAAAAAGTGTCTCCTGCAACCCGTTCCCTTGGTGCTAGATGAACGAACGTCTCTCCACTTGCACAGTTCTGAGAGATAAGTGTGTGTGAAAGCCGTCCTTCACCTAGCTTGTTGGGAACACAAAGTTTCTTTTCAGTTGCAAACTCCATTCCATACATATATATGGGGAGGTAGAAGCTCTAACTCGTTTTGACAGTGAAAACTGCAGGAACTTCAAACCGGCACTAGGAAACAGACTGAGAATGCAGAGAAAGAGTGTCTCCTGCAATCCGTTCCCTTGGTGCTAGATGAACGAACGTCTCTCCACTTGCTCAGTTCTGATAGATAAGTGTGTGTGAAAGCCGTCCTTCACCTAGCTTGTTGGGAACACAAAGTTTCTTTTCAGTTGCAAACTCCATTCCATACATATATATGGGGAGGTACTAGCTCCAACTCGGTTTTACAGTGAAAACTGCAGGAACTTCAAACCGGCACGAGGAAACAGACTGAGAAAGCAGAGAAAAAGTGTCCCCTGCAACACGTTCCCTTGGTGCTAGATGAACGAACGTCTCTCCATTTGCTCAGTTCTGAGGGATAATTGTGTGTGAATGCAGTCCTTCCCCTAGCTTGTTTTGAACACAAAGTTTCTTTTCAGTTGCAAACTCCATTCCATACATATATATGGGGAGGTAGAAGCTCTAACTCGGTTTTACAGTAAAAACTGCAGGAACTTCAAACCGGCACTAGGAAACAGACTGAGAAAGCAGAGAAAAAGTGTCTCCTGCAACCCGTTCCCTTGGTGCTCAATGAACGAAAGTCTCTCCACTTGCTCAGTTCTGAGAGATAATTGTGTGTGAAAGCCGTCCTTCACCTAGCTTGTTGGGAACACAAAGTTTCTTTTCAGTAGCTAACTCCATTCCATATATATATATGGGGAGGTAGTAGATCCAACTCGGTTTTACAGCGAAAACTGCAGGAACTTCAAACCGGCACTAGGAAACAGACTGAGAAAGCAGAGAAAAAGTGTCTCCTGCAACCCGTTCCCTTGGTGCTAGATGAACGAACGTCTCTCCACTTGCTCAGTTCTGAGAGATAAGTGTGTGTGAAAGCCGTCCTTCACCTAGCTTGTTGGGAACACAAAGTTTCTTTTCAGTTGCAAACTCCATTCCATAAATATATATGGGGAGGTACTAGCTCCAACTCGGTTTGACAGTGAAAACTGCAGGAACTTCAAACCGGCACTAGGAAACAGACTGAGAAAGCAGAGAAAAAGTGTCTCCTGCAACCCGTTCCCTTGGTGCTAGATGAACGAACGTCTCTCCACTTGCTCAGTTCTGAGAGATAAGTGTGTGTGAAAGCCGTCCTTCACCTAGCTTGTTGGGAACACAAAGTTTCTTTTCAGTTGCAAACTCCATTCCATACATATATATGGGGAGGTACTAGCTCCAACTCGGTTTGACAGTGAAAACTGCAGGAACTTCAAACCGGCACTAGGAAACAGACTGAGAAATCAGAGAAAAAGTGTCTCCTGCAACCCGTTCCCTTGGTGCTAGATGAACGAACGTCTCTCCACTTGCTCAGTTCTGAGAGATAAGTGTGTGTGAAAGCCGTCCTTCACCTAGCTTGTTGGGAACACAAAGTTTCTTTTCAGTTGCAAACTCCATTCCATACATATATATGGGGAGGTACTATTTCCAACTCTGTTTGACAGTGAAAACTGCAGGAACTTCAAACCGGCACTAGGAAACAGACTGAGAAAGCAGAGAAAAAGTGTCTCCTGCAACCCGTTCCCTTGGTGCTCGATGAACGAACGTCTCTCCACTTGCTCAGTTCTGAGAGATAATTGTGTGTGAAAGCCGTCCTTCACCTAGCTTGTTGGGAACACAAAGTTTCTTTTCAGTAGCTAACTCCATTCCATATATATATATATGGGGAGGTACTAGATCCAACTCGGTTTTACAGTGAAAACTGCAGGAACTTCAAACCGGCACTAGAAAACAGACTGAGAAAGCAGAGAAAAAGTGTCTCCTGCAACCCGTTCCCTTGGTGCTAGATGAACGAACGTCTCTCCACTTGCTCAGTTCTGAGAGATAAGTGTGTGTGAAAGCCGTCCTTCACCTAGCTTGTTGGGAACACAAAGTTTCTTTTCAGTTGCAAACTCCATTCCATACATATATATGGGGAGGTACTAGCTCCAACTCGGTTTGACAGTGAAAACTGCAGGAACTTCAAACCGGCACTAGGAAACAGACTGAGAAAGCAGAGAAAAAGTGTCTCCTGCAACCCGTTCCCTTGGTGCTAGATGAACGAAAGTCTCTCCACTTGCTCAGTTCTGAGAGATAAATGTGTGTGAAAGCCGTCCTTCACCTAGCTTGTTGGGAACACAAATTTTCTTTTCAGTTGCAAACTCCATTCCATAAATATATATGGGGAGGTACTAGCTCCAACTCCGTATTACAGTGAAAACTGCAGGAACTTCAAACCGGCACTAGGAAACAGACTGAGAAAGCAGAAAAATAGTGTCTCCTGCAACCCGTTCCCTTGGTGCTAGATGAACGAACGTCTCTCCACTTGCTCAGTTCTGAGAGATAAGTGTGTGTGAAAGCCGTCCTTCACCTAGCTTGTTGGGAACACAAAGTTTCTTTTCACTTGCAAACTCCATTCCATACATATATATGGGGAGGTACTAGCTCCAACTCGGTTTTACAGTGAAAACTGCAGGAACTTCAAACCGGCACTAGGAAACAGACTGAGAAAGCAGAGAAAAAGTGTCCCCTGCAACCCGTTCCCTTGGTGCTAGATGAACGAACGTCTCTCCACTTGCTCAGTTCTGAGGGATAAGTGTGTGTGAATGCAGTGCTTCCCCTAGCTTGTTGGGAACACAAAGTTTCTTTTCAGTTGCAAACTCCATTCCATACATATATATGGGGAGGTAGAAGCTCTAACTCGGTTTTACAGTAAAAACTGCAGGAACTTCAAACCGGCACTAGGAAACAGACTGAGAAAGCAGAAAAAAAGTGCCTCCTGCAACCCGTTCCCTTGGTGCTCGATGAACGAACGTCTCTCCACTTGCTCAGTTCTGAGAGGTAAGTGTGTGTGAAAGCCGTCCTTCACCTAGCTTGTTGGGAACACAAAGATTCTTTTCAGTTGCAAACTCCATTCCATACATATATATGGGGAGGTACTAGCTCCAACTCGGTTTGACAGTGAAAACTGCAGGAACTTCAAACCGGCACTAGGAAACAGACTGAGAAAGCAGAGAAAAAGTGTCTCCTGCAACCCGTTCCCTTGGTGCTAGATGAATGAACGTCTCTCCACTTGCTCAGTTCTGAGAGATAAGTGTGTGTGAAAGCCGTCCTTCACCTAGCTTGTTGGGAACACAAAGGTTCTTTCCAGTTGCAAACTAAATTTCATACATATATATGGGGAGGTACTAGCTCCAACTCGGTTTGACAGTGAAAACTGCAGGAACTTCAAACCGGCACTAGGAAACAGACTGAGAAAGCAGAGAAAATGTGTCTCCTGCAACCCGTTCCCTTGGTGCTAGATGAACGAACGTCTCTCCACTTGCTCAGTTCTGAGAAATAAGTGTGTGTGAAAGCCGTCCTTCACATAGCTTGTTGGGAACACAAAGTTCCTTTTCAGTTGCAAACTCCATTCCATACATATATACGGGGAGGTACTAGCTCCAACTCGGTTTTACAGTGAAAACTGCAGGAACTTCAAACCGGCACTAGGAAACAGACTGAGAAAGCAGAGAAAAAGTGTCTCCTGCAACCCGTTCCCTTGGTGCTAGATGAACGAACGTCTCTCCACTTGCACAGTTCTGAGAGATAAGTGTGTGTGAAAGCCGTCCTTCACCTAGCTTGTTGGGAACACAAAGTTTCTTTTCAGTTGCAAACTCCATTCCATACATATATATGGGGAGGTAGAAGCTCTAACTCGTTTTGACAGTGAAAACTGCAGGAACTTCAAACCGGCACTAGGAAACAGACTGAGAAAGCAGAGAAAGAGTGTCTCCTGCAATCCGTTCCCTTGGTGCTAGATGAACGAACGTCTCTCCACTTGCTCAGTTCTGATAGATAAGTGTGTGTGAAAGCCGTCCTTCACCTAGCTTGTTGGGAACACAAAGATTCTTTTCAGTTGCAAACTCCATTCCATACATATATATGGGGAGGTACTAGCTCCAACTCGGTTTTACAGTGAAAACTGCAGGAACTTCAAACCGGCACGAGGAAACAGACTGAGAAAGCAGAGAAAAAGTGTCCCCTGCAACCCGTTCCCTTGGTGCTAGATGAACGAACGTCTCTCCATTTGCTCAGTTCTGAGGGATAATTGTGTGTGAATGCAGTCCTTCCCCTAGCTTGTTTTGAACACAAAGTTTCTTTTCAGTTGCAAACTCCATTCCATACATATATATGGGGAGGTAGAAGCTCTAACTCGGTTTTACAGTAAAAACTGCAGGAACTTCAAACCGGCACTAGGAAACAGACTGAGAAAGCAGAGAAAAAGTGTCTCCTGCAACCCGTTCCCTTGGTGCTCGATGAACGAAAGTCTCTCCACTTGCTCAGTTCTGAGAGATAATTGTGTGTGAAAGCCGTCCTTCACCTAGCTTGTTGGGAACACAAAGTTTCTTTTCAGTAGCTAACTCCATTCCATATATATATATGGGGAGGTAGTAGATCCAACTCGGTTTTACAGCGAAAACTGCAGGAACTTCAAACCGGCACTAGGAAACAGACTGAGAAAGCAGAGAAAAAGTGTCTCCTGCAACCCGTTCCCTTGGTGCTAGATGAACGAACGTCTCTCCACTTGCTCAGTTCTGAGAGATAAGTGTGTGTGAAAGCCGTCCTTCACCTAGCTTGTTGGGAACACAAAGTTTCTTTTCAGTTGCAAACTCCATTCCATAAATATATATGGGGAGGTACTAGCTCCAACTCGGTTTGACAGTGAAAACTGCAGGAACTTCAAACCGGCACTAGGAAACAGACTTAGAAAGCAGAGAAAAAGTGTCTCCTGCAACCCGTTCCCTTGGTGCTAGATGAACGAACGTCTCTCCACTTGCTCAGTTCTGAGAGATAAGTGTGTGTGAAAGCCGTCCTTCACCTAGCTTGTTGGGAACACAAAGTTTCTTTTCAGTTGCAAACTCAATTCCATACATATATATGGGGAGGTACTAGCTCCAACTCGGTTTGACAGTGAAAACTGCAGGAACTTCAAACGGGCACTAGGAAACAGACTGAGAAATCAGAGAAAAAGTGTCTCCTGCAACCCGTTCCCTTGGTGCTAGATGAACGAACGTCTCTCCACTTGCTCAGTTCTGAGAGATAAGTGTGTGTGAAAGCCGTCCTTCACCTAGCTTGTTGGGAACACAAAGTTTCTTTTCAGTTGCAAACTCCATTCCATACATATATATGGGGAGGTACTATTTCCAACTCTGTTTGACAGTGAAAACTGCAGGAACTTCAAACCGGCACTAGGAAACAGACTGAGAAAGCAGAGAAAAAGTGTCTCCTGCAACCCGTTCCCTTGGTGCTCGATGAACGAACGTCTCTCCACTTGCTCAGTTCTGAGAGATAATTGTGTGTGAAAGCCGTCCTTCACCTAGCTTGTTGGGAACACAAAGTTTCTTTTCAGTAGCTAACTCCATTCCATATATATATATATGGGGAGGTACTAGATCCAACTCGGTTTTACAGTGAAAACTGCAGGAACTTCAAACCGGCACTAGAAAACAGACTGAGAAAGCAGAGAAAAAGTGTCTCCTGCAACCCGTTCCCTTGGTGCTAGATGAACGAACGTCTCTCCACTTGCTCAGTTCTGAGAGATAAGTGTGTGTGAAAGCCGTCCTTCACCTAGCTTGTTGGGAACACAAAGTTTCTTTTCAGTTGCAAACTCCATTCCATACATATATATGGGGAGGTACTAGCTCCAAATCGGTTTTACAGTGAAAACTGCAGGAACTTCAAACCGGCACTAGGAAACAGACTGAGAAAGCAGAGAAAAAGTGTCTCCTGCAACCCGTTCCCTTGGTGCTAGATGAACGAACGTCTCTCCACTTGCTCAGTTCTGAGAGATAAATGTGTGTGAAAGCCGTACTTCACCTAGCTTGTTGGGAACACAAAGTTTCTTTTCAGTTGCAAACTCCATTCCATACATATATATGGGGAGGTACTAGCTCCAACTCGGTTTGACAGTGAAAACTGCAGGAACTTCAAACCGGCACTAGGAAACAGACTGAGAAAGCAGAGAAAAAGTGTCTCCTGCAACCCGTTCCCTTGGTGCTAGATGAACGAACGTCTCTCCACTTGCTCAGTTCTGAGAGATAAATGTGTGTGAAAGCCGTCCTTCACCTAGCTTGTTGGGAACACAAATTTTCTTTTCAGTTGCAAACTCCATTCCATAAATATATATGGGGAGGTACTAGCTCCAACTCCGTATTACAGTGAAAACTGCAGGAACTTCAAACCGGCACTAGGAAACAGACTGAGAAAGCAGAAATATAGTGTCTCCTGCAACCCGTTCCCTTGGTGCTAGATGAACGAACGTCTCTCCACTTGCTCAGTTCTGAGAGATAAGTGTGTGTGAAAGCCGTCCTTCACCTAGCTTGTTGGGAACACAAAGTTTCTTTTCACTTGCAAACTCCATTCCATACATATATATGGGGAGGTACTAGCTCCAACTCGGTTTTACAGTGAAAACTGCAGGAACTTCAAACCGGCACTAGGAAACAGACTGAGAAAGCAGAGAAAAAGTGTCCCCTGCAACCCGTTCCCTTGGTGCTAGATGAACGAACGTCTCTCCACTTGCTCAGTTCTGAGGGATAAGTGTGTGTGAATGCAGTGCTTCCCCTAGCTTGTTGGGAACACAAAGTTTCTTTTCAGTTGCAAACTCCATTCCATACATATATATGGGGAGGTAGAAGCTCTAACTCGGTTTTACAGTAAAAACTGCAGGAACGTCAAACCGGCACTAGGAAACAGACTGAGAAAGCAGAAAAAAAGTGCCTCCTGCAACCCGTTCCCTTGGTGCTCGATGAACGAACGTCTCTCCACTTGCTCAGTTCTGAGAGGTAAGTGTGTGTGAAAGCCGTCCTTCACCTAGCTTGTTGGGAACACAAAGATTCTTTTCAGTTGCAAACTCCATTCCATACATATATATGGGGAGGTACTAGCTCCAACTCGGTTTGACAGTGAAAACTGCAGGAACTTCAAACCGGCACTAGGAAACAGACTGAGAAAGCAGAGAAAAAGTGTCTCCTGCAACCCGTTCCCTTGGTGCTAGATGAACGAACGTCTCTCCACTTGCTCAGTTCTGAGAGATAAGTGTGTGTGAAAGCCGTCCTTCACCTAGCTTGTTGGGAACACAAAGTTTCTTTTCACTTGCAAACTCCATTCCATACATATATATGGGGAGGTACTAGCTCCAACTCGGTTTTACAGTGAAAACTGCAGGAACTTCAAACCGGCACTAGGAAACAGACTGAGAAAGCAGAGAAAAAGTGTCCCCTGCAACCCGTTCCCTTGGTGCTAGATGAACGAACGTCTCTCCACTTGCTCAGTTCTGAGGGATAAGTGTGTGTGAATGCAGTGCTTCCCCTAGCTTGTTGGGAACACAAAGTTTCTTTTCAGTTGCAAACTCCACTCCATACATATATATGGGGAGGTAGAAGCTCTAACTCGGTTTTACAGTAAAAACTGCAGGAACTTCAAACCGGCACTAGGAAACAGACTGAGAAAGCAGAAAAAAAGTGCCTCCTGCAACCCGTTCCCTTGGTGCTCGATGAACGAACGTCTCTCCACTTGCTCAGTTCTGAGAGGTAAGTGTGTGTGAAAGCCGTCCTTCACCTAGCTTGTTGGGAACACAAAGATTCTTTTCAGTTGCAAACTCCATTCCATACATATATATGGGGAGGTACTAGCTCCAACTCGGTTTGACAGTGAAAACTGCAGGAACTTCAAACCGGCACTAGGAAACAGACTGAGAAAGCAGAGAAAAAGTGTCTCCTGCAACCCGTTCCCTTGGTGCTAGATGAACGAACGTCTCTCCACTTGCTCAGTTCTGAGAGATAAGTGTGTGTGAAAGCCGTCCTTCACCTAGCTTGTTGGGAACACAAAGGTTCTTTCCAGTTGCAAACTAAATTTCATACATATATATGGGGAGGTACTAGCTCCAACTCGGTTTTACAGTGAAAACTGCAGGAACTTCAAACCGGCACTAGGAAACAGACTGAGAAAGCAGAGAAAAAGTGTCTCCTGCAACCCGTTCCCTTGGTGCTAGATGAACGAACGTCTCTCCACTTGCTCAGTTCTGAGAAATAAGTGTGTGTGAAAGCCGTCCTTCACCTAGCTTGTTGGGAACACAAAGTTTCTTTTCAGTTGCAAACTCCATTCCATACATATATATGGGGAGGTACTAGATCCAACTCGGTTTTATAGTGAAAACTGCAGGAACTTCAAACAGGCACTAGGAAACAGACTGAGAAAGCAGAGAAAAAGTGTCTCCTGCAACCCGTTCCCTTGGTGCTAGATGAACGAACGTCTCTCCACTTGCTCAGTTCTGAGAGATAATTGTGTGTGAAAGCCGTCCTTCACCTAGCTTGTTGGGAACACAAAGTTTCTTTTCAGTTGCAAACTCCATTCCATACATATATATGGGGAGGTACTAGCTCCAACTCGTTTTGACAGTGAAAACTGCAGGAACTTCAAACCGGCACTAGGAAACAGACTGAGAAAGCAGAGAAAAAGTGTCTCCTGCAACCCGTTCCCCTGGTGCAAGATGAACGAACGTCTCTCCACTTGCTCAGTTCTGAGAGATAAGTGTGTGTGAAAGCCGTCCTTCACCTAGATTGTTGGGAACACAAAGTTTCTTTTCAGTTGCAAACTCCATTCCATACACATATATGTGGAGGTATGAGCTCCAACTCGGTTTTACAGTGAAAATGCAGGAACTTCAAACCGGCACTAGGAAACAGACTGAGAAAGCAGAGAAAAAGTGTCTCCTGCAACCCGTTCCCTTGGTGCTAAATGAACGAACGTCTCTCCACTTGCTCAGTTCTGAGAGATAAGTGTGTGTGAAAGCCTTCCTTCACCTAGCTTGTTGGGAACACAAAGTTTCTTTTCAGTTTCAAACTCCATTCCATACATATATATGGGGAGGTAGAAGCTCCAACTCTGTTTGACAGTGAAAACTGCAGGAACTTCAAACCGGCACTGGGAAACAGTCTGAGAAATCACAGAAAATGTGTCTCCTGCATCCCGTTCCCTTGGTGCTAAATGAACGAACGTCTCTCCACTTGCTCAGTTCTGAGAGATAAGTGTGTGTGAAAGCCGTCCTTCACCTTGCTTGTTGGGAACACAAAGTTTCTTTTCAGTTTCAAACTCCATTCCATACATATATATGGGGAGGTAGAAGCTCCAACTCGGTTTGACAGTGAAAACTGCAGGAACTTCAAACCGGCACTAGGAAACAGACTGAGAAAGCAGAGAAAAAGTGTCTCCTGCAACCCGTTCCCTTGGTGCTAGATGAACGAACGTCTCTCCACTTGCTCATTTCTGAGAGAAAAGTGTGTGTGAAAGCCGTCCTTCACCTGTCTTGTTGGGAACACAAATTTTCTTTTCAGTTGCAAACTCCATTCCATATATATATATTTGGAGGTACTAGCTCCAACTCGATTTGACAGTGAAAACTGCAGGAACTTCAAACCGGCACTAGGAAACAGACTGAGAAAGCATAGAAAAAGTGTCTTCTGCAACCCGTTCCCTTGGTGCTAGATGAACGAACGTCTCTCCACTTGCTCAGTTCTGAGAGATAAGTGTGTGTGAAAGCCGTCCTTCACTTGTCTTGATGGGAACACAAATTTTCTTTTAAGTTGCAAACTCAATTCCATACATATATATGGGGGGGTACTAGCTCCAACTCGGTTTGACAGTGAAAACTGCAGGAACTTCAAACCGGCACTAGGAAACAGACTGAGAAAGCAGAGAAAAAGTGTCTCCTGCAACCCGTTCCCTTGGTGCTAGATGAACGAACGTCTCTCCACTTGCTCAGTTCTGAGAAATAAGTGTGTGTGAAAGCCGTCCTTCACCTAGCTTGTTTGGAACACAAAGTTTCTTTTCAGTTGCAAACTCCATTCCATACATATATATGGGGAGGTACTAGCTCCAACTCGGTTTTACAGTGAAAACTGCAGGAACTTCAAACCGGCACTAGGAAACAGACTGAGAAAGCAGAGAAAAAGTGTCCCCTGCAACCCGTTCCCTTGGTGCTAGATGAACGAACGTCTCTCCACTTGCTCAGTTCTGAGGGATAAGTGTGTGTGAATGCAGTGCTTCCCCTAGCTTGTTGGGAACACAAAGTTTCTTTTCAGTTGCAAACTCCATTCCATACATATATATGGGGAGGTAGAAGCTCTAACTCGGTTTTACAGTAAAAACTGCAGGAACTTCAAACCGGCACTAGGAAACAGACTGAGAAAGCAGAAAAAAAGTGCCTCCTGCAACCCGTTCCCCTGGTGCTCGATGAACGAACGTCTCTCCACTTGCTCAGTTCTGAGAGGTAAGTGTGTGTGAAAGCCGTCCTTCACCTAGCTTGTTGGGAACACAAAGATTCTTTTCAGTTGCAAACTCCATTCCATACATATATATGGGGAGGTACTAGCTCCAACTCGGTTTGACAGTGAAAACTGCAGGAACTTCAAACCGGCACTAGGAAACAGACTGAGAAAGCAGAGAAAAAGTGTCTCCTGCAACCCGTTCCCTTGGTGCTAGATGAACGAACGTCTCTCCACTTGCTCAGTTCTGAGAGATAAGTGTGTGTGAAAGCCGTCCTTCACCTAGCTTGTTGGGAACACAAAGGTTCTTTCCAGTTGCAAACTAAATTTCATACATATATATGGGGAGGTACTAGCTCCAACTCGGTTTTACAGTGAAAACTGCAGGAACTTCAAACCGGCACTAGGAAACAGACTGAGAAAGCAGAGAAAAAGTGTCTCCTGCAACCCGTTCCCTTGGTGCTAGATGAACGAACGTCTCTCCACTTGCTCAGTTCTGAGAAATAAGTGTGTGTGAAAGCCGTCCTTCACCTAGCTTGTTGGGAACACAAAGTTTCTTTTCAGTTGCAAACTCCATTCCATACATATATATGGGGAGGTACTAGATCCAACTCGGTTTTACAGTGAAAACTGCAGGAACTTCAAACAGGCAATAGGAAACAGACTGAGAAAGCAGAGAAAAAGTGTCTCCTGCAACCCGTTCCCTTGGTGCTAGATGAACGAACGTCTCTCCACTTGCTCAGTTCTGAGAGATAATTGTGTGTGAAAGCCGTCCTTCACCTAGCTTGTTGGGAACACAAAGTTTCTTTTCAGTTGCAAACTCCATTCCATACATATATATGGGGAGGTACTAGCTCCAACTCGTTTTGACAGTGAAAACTGCAGGAACTTCAAACCGGCACTAGGAAACAGACTGAGAAAGCAGAGAAAAAGTGTCTCCTGCAACCCGTTCCCCTGGTGCAAGATGAACGAACGTCTCTCCACTTGCTCAGTTCTGAGAGATAAGTGTGTGTGAAAGCCGTCCTTCACCTAGATTGTTGGGAACACAAAGTTTCTTTTCAGTTGCAAACTCCATTCCATACACATATATGTGGAGGTATGAGCTCCAACTCGGTTTTACAGTGAAAATGCAGGAACTTCAAACCGGCACTAGGAAACAGACTGAGAAATCAGAGAAAAAGTGTCTCCTGCAACCCGTTCCCTTGGTGCTAAATGAACGAACGTCTCTCCACTTGCTCAGTTCTGAGAGATAAGTGTGTGTGAAAGCCTTCCTTCACCTAGCTTGTTGGGAACACAAAGTTTCTTTTCAGTTTCAAACTCCATTCCATACATATATATGGGGAGGTAGAAGCTCCAACTCTGTTTGACAGTGAAAACTGCAGGAACTTCAAACCGGCACTGGGAAACAGTCTGAGAAATCACAGAAAATGTGTCTCCTGCATCCCGTTCCCTTGGTGCTAAATGAACGAACGTCTCTCCACTTGCTCAGTTCTGAGAGATAAGTGTGTGTGAAAGCCGTCCTTCACCTTGCTTGTTGGGAACACAAAGTTTCTTTTCAGTTTCAAACTCCATTCCATACATATATATGGGGAGGTAGAAGCTCCAACTCGGTTTGACAGTGAAAACTGCAGGAACTTCAAACCGGCACTAGGAAACAGACTGAGAAAGCAGAGAAAAAGTGTCTCCTGCAACCCGTTCCCTTGGTGCTAGATGAACGAACGTCTCTCCACTTGCTCATTTCTGAGAGAAAAGTGTGTGTGAAAGCCGTCCTTCACCTGTCTTGTTGGGAACACAAATTTTCTTTTCAGTTGCAAACTCCATTCCATATATATATATTTGGAGGTACTAGCTCCAACTCGATTTGACAGTGAAAACTGCAGGAACTTCAAACCGGCACTAGGAAACAGACTGAGAAAGCATAGAAAAAGTGTCTTCTGCAACCCGTTCCCTTGGTGCTAGATGAACGAACGTCTCTCCACTTGCTCAGTTCTGAGAGATAAGTGTGTGTGAAAGCCGTCCTTCACTTGTCTTGATGGGAACACAAATTTTCTTTTAAGTTGCAAACTCAATTCCATACATATATATGGGGGGGTACTAGCTCCAACTCGGTTTGACAGTGAAAACTGCAGGAACTTCAAACCGGCACTAGGAAACAGACTGAGAAAGCAGAGAAAAAGTGTCTCCTGCAACCCGTTCCCTTGGTGCTAGATGAACGAACGTCTCTCCACTTGCTCAGTTCTGAGAAATAAGTGTGTGTGAAAGCCGTCCTTCACCTAGCTTGTTGGGAACACAAAGTTTCTTTTCAGTTGCAAACTCCATTCCATACATATATATGGGGAGGTACTAGATCCAACTCGGTTTTACAGTGAAAACTACAGGAACTTCAAACAGGCACTAGGAAACAGACTGAGAAAGCAGAGAAAAAGTGTCTCCTGCAACCCGTTCCCTTGGTGCTAGATGAACGAACGTCTCTCCACTTGCTCAGTTCTGAGAGATAATTGTGTGTGAAAGCCGTCCTTCACCTAGCTTGTTGGGAACACAAAGTTTCTTTTCAGTTGCAAACTCCATTCCATACATATATATGGGGAGGTACTAGCTCCAACTCGTTTTGACAGTGAAAACTGCAGGAACTTCAAACCGGCACTAGGAAACAGACTGAGAATGCAGAGAAAAAGTGTCTCCTGCAACCCGTTCCCTTGGTGCAAGATGAACGAACGTCTCTCCACTTGCTCAGTTCTGAGAGATAAGTGTGTGTGAAAGCCGTCCTTCCCCTAGATTGTTGGGAACACAAAGTTTCTTTTCAGTTGCAAACTCCATTCCATACACATATATGTGGAGGTATGAGCTCCAACTCGGTTTTACAGTGAAAATGCAGGAACTTCAAACCGGCACTAGGAAACAGACTGAGAAATCAGAGAAAAAGTGTCTCCTGCAACCCGTTCCCTTGGTGCTACATGAACGAACGTCTCTCCACTTGCTCAGTTCTGAGAGATAAGTGTGTGTGAAAGCCTTCCTTCACCTAGCTTGTTGGGAACACAAAGTTTCTTTTCAGTTTCAAACTCCATTCCATACATATATATGGGGAGGTAGAAGCTCCAACACTGTTTGACAGTGAAAACTGCAGGAACTTCAAACCGGCACTGGGAAACAGTCTGAGAAATCACAGAAAAAGTGTCTCCTGCAACCCGTTCCCTTGGTGCTAAATGAACGAACGTCTCTCCACTTGCTCAGTTCTGAGAGATAAGTGTGTGTGAAAGCCGTCCTTCACCTAGCTTGTTGGGAACACAAAGTTTCTTTTCAGTTGCAAACTCCATTCCATACATATATATGGGTAGGTAGAAGCTCCAACTCTGTTTGACAGTGAAAACTGCAGGAACTTCAAACCGGCACTAGGAAACAGACTGAGAAAGCAGAGAAAAAGTGTCTCCTGCAACCCGTTCCCTTGGTGCTAGATGAACGAACGTCTCTCCACTTGCTCATTTCTGAGAGAAAAGTGTGTGTGAAAGCCGTCCTTCACCTGTCTTGTTGGGAACACAAATTTTCTTTTCAGTTGCAAACTCCATTCCATATATATATATGGGGAGGTACTAGCTCCAACTCGATTTGACAGTGAAAACTGCAGGAACTTCAAACCGGCACTAGGAAACAGACTGAGAAAGCATAGAAAAAGTGTCTCCTGCAACCCGTTCCCTTGGTGCTAGATGAACGAACGTCTCTCCACTTGCTCAGTTCTGAGAGATAAGTGTGTGTGAAAGCCGTCCTTCACCTAGCTTGTTGGGAACACAAAGGTTCTTTCCAGTTGCAAACTAAATTTCATACATATATATGGGGAGGTACTAGCTCCAACTCGGTTTTACAGTGAAAACTGCAGGAACTTCAAACCGGCACTAGGAAACAGACTGAGAAAGCAGAGAAAAAGTGTCTCCTGCAACCCGTTCCCTTGGTGCTAGATGAACGAACGTCTCTCCACTTGCTCAGTTCTGAGAAATAAGTGTGTGTGAAAGCCGTCCTTCACCTAGCTTGTTGGGAACACAAAGTTTCTTTTCAGTTGCAAACTCCATTCCATACATATATATGGGGAGGTACTAGATCCAACTCGGTTTTACAGTGAAAACTGCAGGAACTTCAAACAGGCAATAGGAAACAGACTGAGAAAGCAGAGAAAAAGTGTCTCCTGCAACCCGTTCCCTTGGTGCTAGATGAACGAACGTCTCTCCACTTGCTCAGTTCTGAGAGATAATTGTGTGTGAAAGCCGTCCTTCACCTAGCTTGTTGGGAACACAAAGTTTCTTTTCAGTTGCAAACTCCATTCCATACATATATATGGGGAGGTACTAGCTCCAACTCGTTTTGACAGTGAAAACTGCAGGAACTTCAAACCGGCACTAGGAAACAGACTGAGAAAGCAGAGAAAAAGTGTCTCCTGCAACCCGTTCCCCTGGTGCAAGATGAACGAACGTCTCTCCACTTGCTCAGTTCTGAGAGATAAGTGTGTGTGAAAGCCGTCCTTCACCTAGATTGTTGGGAACACAAAGTTTCTTTTCAGTTGCAAACTCCATTCCATACACATATATGTGGAGGTATGAGCTCCAACTCGGTTTTACAGTGAAAATGCAGGAACTTCAAACCGGCACTAGGAAACAGACTGAGAAATCAGAGAAAAAGTGTCTCCTGCAACCCGTTCCCTTGGTGCTAAATGAACGAACGTCTCTCCACTTGCTCAGTTCTGAGAGATAAGTGTGTGTGAAAGCCTTCCTTCACCTAGCTTGTTGGGAACACAAAGTTTCTTTTCAGTTTCAAACTCCATTCCATACATATATATGGGGAGGTAGAAGCTCCAACTCTGTTTGACAGTGAAAACTGCAGGAACTTCAAACCGGCACTGGGAAACAGTCTGAGAAATCACAGAAAATGTGTCTCCTGCATCCCGTTCCCTTGGTGCTAAATGAACGAACGTCTCTCCACTTGCTCAGTTCTGAGAGATAAGTGTGTGTGAAAGCCGTCCTTCACCTTGCTTGTTGGGAACACAAAGTTTCTTTTCAGTTTCAAACTCCATTCCATACATATATATGGGGAGGTAGAAGCTCCAACTCGGTTTGACAGTGAAAACTGCAGGAACTTCAAACCGGCACTAGGAAACAGACTGAGAAAGCAGAGAAAAAGTGTCTCCTGCAACCCGTTCCCTTGGTGCTAGATGAACGAACGTCTCTCCACTTGCTCATTTCTGAGAGAAAAGTGTGTGTGAAAGCCGTCCTTCACCTGTCTTGTTGGGAACACAAATTTTCTTTTCAGTTGCAAACTCCATTCCATATATATATATTTGGAGGTACTAGCTCCAACTCGATTTGACAGTGAAAACTGCAGGAACTTCAAACCGGCACTAGGAAACAGACTGAGAAAGCATAGAAAAAGTGTCTTCTGCAACCCGTTCCCTTGGTGCTAGATGAACGAACGTCTCTCCACTTGCTCAGTTCTGAGAGATAAGTGTGTGTGAAAGCCGTCCTTCACTTGTCTTGATGGGAACACAAATTTTCTTTTAAGTTGCAAACTCAATTCCATACATATATATGGGGGGGTACTAGCTCCAACTCGGTTTGACAGTGAAAACTGCAGGAACTTCAAACCGGCACTAGGAAACAGACTGAGAAAGCAGAGAAAAAGTGTCTCCTGCAACCCGTTCCCTTGGTGCTAGATGAACGAACGTCTCTCCACTTGCTCAGTTCTGAGAAATAAGTGTGTGTGAAAGCCGTCCTTCACCTAGCTTGTTGGGAACACAAAGTTTCTTTTCAGTTGCAAACTCCATTCCATACATATATATGGGGAGGTACTAGATCCAACTCGGTTTTACAGTGAAAACTACAGGAACTTCAAACAGGCACTAGGAAACAGACTGAGAAAGCAGAGAAAAAGTGTCTCCTGCAACCCGTTCCCTTGGTGCTAGATGAACGAACGTCTCTCCACTTGCTCAGTTCTGAGAGATAATTGTGTGTGAAAGCCGTCCTTCACCTAGCTTGTTGGGAACACAAAGTTTCTTTTCAGTTGCAAACTCCATTCCATACATATATATGGGGAGGTACTAGCTCCAACTCGTTTTGACAGTGAAAACTGCAGGAACTTCAAACAGGCACTAGGAAACAGACTGAGAAAGCAGAGAAAAAGTGTCTCCTGCAACCCGTTCCCTTGGTGCTACATGAACGAACGTCTCTCCACTTGCTCAGTTCTGAGAGATAAGTGTGTGTGAAAGCCGTCCTTCCCCTAGATTGTTGGGAACACAAAGTTTCTTTTCAGTTGCAAACTCCATTCCATACACATATATGTGGAGGTATGAGCTCCAACTCGGTTTTACAGTGAAAATGCAGGAACTTCAAACCGGCACTAGGAAACAGACTGAGAAATCAGAGAAAAAGTGTCTCCTGCAACCCGTTCCCTTGGTGCTACATGAACGAACGTCTCTCCACTTGCTCAGTTCTGAGAGATAAGTGTGTGTGAAAGCCTTCCTTCACCTAGCTTGTTGGGAACACAAAGTTTCTTTTCAGTTTCAAACTCCATTCCATACATATATATGGGGAGGTAGAAGCTCCAACACTGTTTGACAGTGAAAACTGCAGGAACTTCAAACCGGCACTGGGAAACAGTCTGAGAAATCACAGAAAAAGTGTCTCCTGCAACCCGTTCCCTTGGTGCTAAATGAACGAACGTCTCTCCACTTGCTCAGTTCTGAGAGATAAGTGTGTGTGAAAGCCGTCCTTCACCTAGCTTGTTGGGAACACAAAGTTTCTTTTCAGTTGCAAACTCCATTCCATACATATATATGGGTAGGTAGAAGCTCCAACTCTGTTTGACAGTGAAAACTGCAGGAACTTCAAACCGGCACTAGGAAACAGACTGAGAAAGCAGAGAAAAAGTGTCTCCTGCAACCCGTTCCCTTGGTGCTAGATGAACGAACGTCTCTCCACTTGCTCATTTCTGAGAGAAAAGTGTGTGTGAAAGCCGTCCTTCACCTGTCTTGTTGGGAACACAAATTTTCTTTTCAGTTGCAAACTCCATTCCATATATATATATGGGGAGGTACTAGCTCCAACTCGATTTGACAGTGAAAACTGCAGGAACTTCAAACCGGCACTAGGAAACAGACTGAGAAAGCATAGAAAAAGTGTCTCCTGCAACCCGTTCCCTTGGTGCTAGATGAACGAACGTCTCTCCACTTGCTCAGTTCTGAGAGATAAGTGTGTGTGAAAGCCGTCCTTCACTTGTCTTGATGGGAACACAAATTTTCTTTTAAGTTGCAAACTCCATTCCATACATATATATGGGGGGGTACTAGCTCCAACTCGGTTTGACAGTGAAAACTGCAGGAACTTCAAACCGGCACTAGGAAACAGACTGAGAAAGCAGAGAAAAAGTGTCTCCTGCAACCCGTTCCCTTGGTGCTAGATGAACGAAAGTCTCTCCACTTGCTCAGTTCTGAGAGATAAGTGTGTGTGAAAGCCGTCCTTCACCTAGCTTGTTGGGAACACAAAGTTTCTTTTCAGTTTCAAACTCCATTCCATACATATATATGGGGAGGTAGAAGCTCCAACTCTGTTTGACAGTGAAAACTGCAGGAACTTCAAACCGGCACTAGGAAACAGACTGAGAAAGCAGAGAAAAAGTGTCTCCTGCAACCCGTTCCCTTGGTGCTAGATGAACGAACGTCTCTCCACTTGCTCAGTTCTGAGAGATAATTGTGTGTGAAAGCCGTCCTTCACCTAGCTTGTTGGGAACACAAAGTTTCTTTTCAGTTGCAAACTCCATTCCATACATATATATGGGGAGGTACAAGCTCCAACTCGGTTTTACAGTGAAAACTGCAGGAACATCAAACCGGCACAAGGAAACAGACTGAGAAAGCAGAGAAAAAGTGTCTCCTGCAACCCGTTCCCTTGGTGCTAGATGAAAGAACGTCTCTCCACTTGCTCAGTTCTGAGAGATAAGTGTGTGTGAAAGCCGTCCTTCACCTAGCTTGTTGGGAACACAAAGTTTCTTTCAGTTGCAAACTCCATTCCATACATATATATGGGGAGGTACTAGCTCCAACACGGTTTTACAGTGAAAACTGCAGGAAATTCAAACCGGCACTAGGAAACAGACTGAGAAAGCAGAGAAAAAGTGTCTCCTGCAACCCGTTCCCTTGGTGCTAGATGAACGAACGTCTCTCCACTTGCTCAGTTCTGAGAGATAAGTGTGTGTGAAAGCCGTCCTTCACCTAGCTTGTTGGGAACACAAAGTTTCTTTTCAGTTGCAAACTCCATTCCATACATATATATGGGGAGGTAGAAGCTCCAACTCTGTTTGACAGTGAAAACTGCAGGAACTTCAAACCGGCACTAGGAAACAGACTGAGAAAGCCGAGAAAAATTGTCTCCTGCAACCCGTTCCCTTGGTGCTAAATGAACGAACGTCTCTCCACTTGCTCAGTTCTGAGAGATAAGTGTGTGTGAAAGCCGTCCTTCACCTAGCTTCTTGGGAACACAAAGTTTCTTTTCAGTTGCAAACTCCATTCCATACATATATATGGGGAGGTACTAGCTCCAACTCGGTTTGACAGTGAAAACTGCAGGAACTTCAAACCGGCACTAGGAAACAGACAAGAAAGCATAGAAAAAGTGTCTCCTGCAACCCGTTCCCTTGGTGCTAGATGAACGAAAGTCTCTCCACTTGCTCAGTTCTGAGAGATAAGTGTGTGTGAAAGCCGTTCTTCACCTAGCTTGTTGGGAACACAAAGTTTCTTTTCAGTTGCAAACTCCATTCCATACATATATATGGGGAGGTAGAAGCTCTAACTCGGTTTTACAGTGAAAACTGCAGGAACTTCAAACCGGCACTAGGAAACAGGCTGAGAAAGCAGAGAAAAACTGTCTCCTGCAACCCGTTCCCTTGGTGCTAGATGAACGAACGTCTCTCCACTTGCTCAGTTCTGAGAGATAAATGTGTGTGAAAGCCGTCATTCACCTAGCTTGTTGGGAACACAAAGTTTCTTTTAAGTTGCAAACTCCATTCCGTAAATATATATGGGGAGGTACTAGCTCCAACTCGGTTTGACAGTGAAAACTGCAGGAACTTCAAACCGGCACTAGGAAACAGACTGAGAAAGCAGAGAAAAAGTGTCTCATGCTACCCGTTCCCTTGGTGCTAGATGAACGAACGTCTCTCCACTTGCTCAGTTCTGAGAGATAATTGTGTGTGAAAGCCGTCCTTCACCTAGTTGTTGGGAACACAAATTTTCTTTTCAGTTGCAAACTCCATTCCATACATATATATGGGACGGTACTAGATCCAACTCGTTTTTACAGTGAAAACTGCAGGAACTTCAAACCGGCACTAGGAAACAGACTGAGAAAGCAGAGAAAAAGGGTCTCCTGCAACCCGTTCCCTTGGTGCTAGATGAAGGAACGTCTCTCCACTTGCTCAGTTCTGAGAGATAATTGTGTGTGAAAGCCGTCCTTCACCTAGCTTGTTGGGAACACAAAGTTTCTTTTCAGTTGCAAACTCCATTCCATACATATATATGGGGAGGTACTAGCTCCAACTCGGTTTTACAGTGAAAACTGCAGGAACTACAAACCGGCACTAGGAAACAGACTGAGAAAGCAGAGAAAAAGTGTCCCCTGCAACCCGTTCCCTTGGTGCTAGATGAACGAACGTCTCTCCACTTGCTCAGTTCTGAGAGATAATTGTGTGTGAAAGCCGTCCTACACCTAGCTTGTTGGGAACACAAAGTTTCTTTTCAGTTGCAAACTCCATTCCATACATATATATGGGGAGGTACTAGCTCCAACTCGGTTTTACAGTGAAAACTGCAGGAACATCAAACCGGCACTAGGAAACTGACTGAGGAAGCAGAGAAAAATTGTCTCCTGCAACCCGTTGACTTGGAGCTAGATGAACGAACGTCTCTCCACTTGCTCAGTTCTGAGAGATAAGTGTGTGTGAAAGCCGTCCTTCACCTAGCTTGTTGGGAACACAAAGTTTCTTTTCAGTTTCAAACTCCATTCCATACATATATATGGGGAGGTAGAAGCTCCAACCCTGTTTGACAGTGAAAACTGCAGGAACTTCAAACCGGCACTAGGAAACAGACTGAGAAAGCAGAGAAAAAGTGTCCCCTGCAACCCGTTCCCTTGGTGCTAAATGAACGAACGTCTCTCCACTTGCTCAGTTCTGAGAGATAAGTGTGTGTGAAAGCCGTCCTTCACCTAGCTTGTTGGGAACACAAAGTTTCTTTTCAGTTGCAAACTCCATTCCATACATATATATGGGGAGGTACTAGCTCCAAATCGGTTTGACATGAAAACTGCAGGAACTTCAAACCGGCACTAGGAAACAGTCTGAGAAACAGAGTAAATGTATCTCCTACAACCCGTTCCCTTGGTTCTAGATGAACGAACATCTCTCCACTTGCTCAGGTCTGAGAGATAAGTGTGTGTGAAAGCCGTCCTTCAACTAGCTTGTTGGGAACACAAAGTTTCTTTTCAGTTGCAAACTCCATTCCATACATATATATGGGGAGGTACTAGCTCCAACTCGGTTTTACAGTGAAAACTGCAGGAACTTCAAACGGGCACTAGGAAACAGACTGAGAAACAGAGAAAAAGTGTCTCCTGCAAACCGTTCCCTTGGTGCTAGATGAACGAACGTCTCTCCACTTGCTCAGTTCTGAGAGATATGTGTGTGTGAAAGCCGTCCTTCACCTAGCTTGTTGGGAACACAAAGTTTCTTTTCAGTTGCAAACTCCATTCCATACATATATATGGGGAGGTACTAGCTCCAACTCGGATTTACAGTGAAAACTGCAGGAACTTCAAACCGGCACTAGGAAACAGACTGAGAAAGCATAGAAAAAGTGTCTCCTGCAACCAGTTCCCTTGGTGCTAGATGAACGAACGTCTCTCCACTTGCTCAGTTCTGAGAGATAAGTGTGTGTGAAAGCCGTCCTTCACCTGTCGTGTTGGGAACACAAATTTTCTTTTCAGTTGCAAACTCCATTCCATACATATATTTGGGGGGGTACTAGCTCCAACTCGGTTGGACAGTGAAAACTGCAGGAACTTCAAACCGGCACTAGGAAACAGACTGAGAAAACAGAGAAAAAGTGTCTCCTGCAACCCGTTCGGTTGGTGATAGATGAACGAACGTCTCTCCACTTGCTCAGTTCTGAGAGATAAGTGTGTGTGAAAGCCGTACTTCACCTAGCTTGTTGGGAACACAAAGTGTCTTTTCAGTTTCAAACTCCATTCCATACATATATATGGGGAGGTAGAAGCTCCAACTCTGTTTGACAGTGAAAACTGCAGGAACTTCAAACCGGCACTAGGAAACAGTCTGAGAAAGCAGAGTAAAAGTGTCTCCTACAACCCGTTCCCTTGGTTCTAGATGAACGAACATCTCTCCACTTGCTCAGGTCTGAGATATAAGTGTGTGTGAAAGCCGTTCTTCACCTAGCTTGTTGGGAACACAAAGTTTCTTTTCAGTTGCAAACTCCATTCCATACATATATATGGGGAGGTACTAGCTCCGACTCGGTTTTACAGTGAAAACTGCAGGAACTTCAAACCGGCACTAGGAAACAGACTGAGAAACAGAGAAAAAGTGTCTCCTGCAACCCGTTCCCTTGGTGCTAGATGAACGAACGTCTCTCCACTTGCTCAGTTCTGAGAGATAAGTGTGTGTGAAAGCCGTCCTTCACCTAGCTTGTTGGGAACACAAAGTTTCTTTTCAGTTGCAAACTCCATTCCATACATATATATGGGGAGGTACTAGCTCCAAATCTGTTTGACAGTGAAAACTGCAGGAACTTCAAACCGGCACTAGGAAACGGACTAAGAAAGCAGAGAAAAAGTGTCTCCTGCAACCCGTTCCCTTGGTGCTAGATGAACGAACGTCTCTCCACTTGCTCAGTTCTGAGAGATAATTGTGTGTGAAAGCCGTCCTTCACCTAGTTGTTGGGAACACAAATTTTCTTTTCAGTTGCAAACTCCATTCCATACATATATATGGGACGGTACTAGATCCAACTCGTTTTTACAGTGAAAACTGCAGGAACTTCAAACCGGCACTAGGAAACAGACTGAGAAAGCAGAGAAAAAGGGTCTCCTGCAACCCGTTCCCTTGGTGCTAGATGAACGAACGTCTCTCCACTTGCTCAGTTCTGAGAGATAATTGTGTGTGAAAGCCGTCCTTCACCTAGCTTGTTGGGAACACAAAGTTTCTTTTCAGTTGCAAACTCCATTCCATACATATATATGGGGAGGTACTAGCTCCAACTCGGTTTTACAGTGAAAACTGCAGGAACTACAAACCGGCACTAGGAAACAGACTGAGAAAGCAGAGAAAAAGTGTCCCCTGCAACCCGTTCCCTTGGTGTTAGATGAACGAACGTCTCTCCACTTGCTCAGTTCTGAGAGATAATTGTGTGTGAAAGCCGTCCTACACCTAGCTTGTTGGGAACACAAAGTTTCTTTTCAGTTGCAAACTCCATTCCATACATATATATGGGGAGGTACTAGCTCCAACTCGATTTTACAGTGAAAACTGCAGGAACATCAAACCGGCACTAGGAAACTGACTGAGGAAGCAGAGAAAAATTGTCTCCTGCAACCCGTTGACTTGGAGCTAGATGAACGAACGTCTCTCCACTTGCTCAGTTCTGAGAGATAAGTGTGTGTGAAAGCCGTCCTTCACCTAGCTTGTTGGGAACACAAAGTTTCTTTTCAGTTTCAAACTCCATTCCATACATATATATGGGGAGGTAGGAGCTCCAACCCTGTTTGACAGTGAAAACTGCAGGAACTTCAAACCGGCACTAGGAAACAGACTGAGAAAGCAGAGAAAAAGTGTCCCCTGCAACCCGTTCCCTTGGTGCTAAATGAACGAACGTCTCTCCACTTGCTCAGTTCTGAGAGATAAGTGTGTGTGAAAGCCGTCCTTCACCTAGCTTGTTGGGAACACAAAGTTTCTTTTCAGTTGCAAACTCCATTCCATACATATATATGGGGAGGTACTAGCTCCAAATCGGTTTGACATGAAAACTGCAGGAACTTCAAACCGGCACTAGGAAACAGTCTGAGAAACAGAGTAAATGTATCTCCTACAACCCGTTCCCTTGGTTCTAGATGAACGAACATCTCTCCACTTGCTCAGGTCTGAGAGATAAGTGTGTGTGAAAGCCGTCCTTCAACTAGCTTGTTGGGAACACAAAGTTTCTTTTCAGTTGCAAACTCCATTCCATACATATATATGGGGAGGTACTAGCTCCAACTCGGTTTTACAGTGAAAACTGCAGGAACTTCAAACGGGCACTAGGAAACAGACTGAGAAACAGAGAAAAAGTGTCTCCTGCAAACCGTTCCCTTGGTGCTAGATGAACGAACGTCTCTCCACTTGCTCAGTTCTGAGAGATATGTGTGTGTGAAAGCCGTCCTTCACCTAGCTTGTTGGGAACACAAAGTTTCTTTTCAGTTGCAAACTCCATTCCATACATATATATGGGGAGGTACTAGCTCCAACTCGGATTTACAGTGAAAACTGCAGGAACTTCAAACCGGCACTAGGAAACAGACTGAGAAAGCAGAGAAAAAGTGTCTCCTGCAACCCGTTCCCTTGGTGCTAGATGAACGAACGTCTCTCCACTTGCTCAGTTCTGAGAGATAATTGTGTGTGAAAGCCGTCCTTCACCTAGCTTGTTGGGAACACAAAGTTTCTTTTCAGTTGCAAAATCCATTCCATATATATATATAGGGAGGTACTAGCTCCAACTCGATTTGACAGTGAAAACTGCAGGAACTTCAAACCGGCACTAGGAAACAGACTGAGAAAGCATAGAAAAAGTGTCTCCTGCAACCAGTTCCCTTGGTGCTAGATGAACGAACGTCTCTCCACTTGCTCAGTTCTGAGAGATAAGTGTGTGTGAAAGCCGTCCTTCACCTGTCGTGTTGGGAACACAAATTTTCTTTTCAGTTGCAAACTCCATTCCATACATATATTTGGGGGGGTACTAGCTCCAACTCGGTTGGACAGTGAAAACTGCAGGAACTTCAAACCGGCACTAGGAAACAGACTGAGAAAACAGAGAAAAAGTGTCTCCTGCAACCCGTTCGGTTGGTGATAGATGAACGAACGTCTCTCCACTTGCTCAGTTCTGAGAGATAAGTGTGTGTGAAAGCCGTACTTCACCTAGCTTGTTGGGAACACAAAGTGTCTTTTCAGTTTCAAACTCCATTCCATACATATATATGGGGAGGTAGAAGCTCCAACTCTGTTTGACAGTGAAAACTGCAGGAACTTCAAACCGGCACTAGGAAACAGACTGAGAAAGCAGAGAAAAAGTGTCTCCTGCAACCCGTTCCCTTGGTGCTAAATGAACGAACGTCTCTCCACTTGCTCAGTTCTGAGAGATAAGTGTGTTAAAGCCGTCCTTCACCTAGCTTGTTGGGAACACAAAGTTTCTTTTCAGTTGCAAACTCCATTCCATACATATATATGGGGAGGTATTAGCTCCAACTCGGTTTGACAGTGAAAACTGCAGGAACTTCAAACCGGCACTAGGAAACAGTCTGAGAAAGCAGAGTAAAAGTGTCTCCTACAACCCGTTCCCTTGGTTCTAGATGAACGAACATCTCTCCACTTGCTCAGGTCTGAGATATAAGTGTGTGTGAAAGCCGTTCTTCACCTAGCTTGTTGGGAACACAAAGTTTCTTTTCAGTTGCAAACTCCATTCCATACATATATATGGGGAGGTACTAGCTCCGACTCGGTTTTACAGTGAAAACTGCAGGAACTTCAAACCGGCACTAGGAAACAGACTGAGAAACAGAGAAAAAATGTCTCCTGCAACCCGTTCCCTTGGTGCTAGATGAACGAACGTCTCTCCACTTGCTCAGTTCTGAGAGATAAGTGTGTGTGAAAGCCGTCCTTCACCTAGCTTGTTGGGAACACAAAGTTTCTTTTCAGTTGCAAACTCCATTCCATACATATATATGGGGAGGTACTAGCTCCAAATCTGTTTGACAGTGAAAACTGCAGGAACTTCAAACCGGCACTAGGAAACGGACTAAGAAAGCAGAGAAAAAGTGTCTCCTGCAACCCGTTCCCTTGGTGCTAGATGAACGAACGTCTCTCCACTTGCTCAGTTCTGAGAGATAATTGTGTGTGAAAGCCGTCCTTCACCTAGTTGTTGGGAACACAAATTTTCTTTTCAGTTGCAAACTCCATTCCATACATATATATGGGACGGTACTAGATCCAACTCGTTTTTACAGTGAAAACTGCAGGAACTTCAAACCGGCACTAGGAAACAGACTGAGAAAGCAGAGAAAAAGGGTCTCCTGCAACCCGTTCCCTTGGTGCTAGATGAACGAACGTCTCTCCACTTGCTCAGTTCTGAGAGATAATTGTGTGTGAAAGCCGTCCTTCACCTAGCTTGTTGGGAACACAAAGTTTCTTTTCAGTTGCAAACTCCATTCCATACATATATATGGGGAGGTACTAGCTCCAACTCGGTTTTACAGTGAAAACTGCAGGAACTACAAACCGGCACTAGGAAACAGACTGAGAAAGCAGAGAAAAAGTGGCCCTGCAACCCGTTCCCTTGGTGTTAGATGAACGAACGTCTCTCCACTTCCTCAGTTCTGAGAGATAATTGTGTGTGAAAGCCGTCCTACACCTAGCTTGTTGGGAACACAAAGTTTCTTTTCAGTTGCAAACTCCATTCCATACATATATATGGGGAGGTACTAGCTCCAACTCGGTTTTACAGTGAAAACTGCAGGAACATCAAACCGGCACTAGGAAACTGACTGAGGAAGCAGAGAAAAATTGTCTCCTGCAACCCGTTGACTTGGAGCTAGATGAACGAACGTCTCTCCACTTGCTCAGTTCTGAGAGATAAGTGTGTGTGAAAGCCGTCCTTCACCTAGCTTGTTGGGAACACAAAGTTTCTTTTCAGTTTCAAACTCCATTCCATACATATATATGGGGAGGTAGAAGCTCCAACCCTGTTTGACAGTGAAAACTGCAGGAACTTCAAACCGGCACTAGGAAACAGACTGAGAAAGCAGAGAAAAAGTGTCCCCTGCAACCCGTTCCCTTGGTGCTAAATGAACGAACGTCTCTCCACTTGCTCAGTTCTGAGAGATAAGTGTGTGTGAAAGCCGTCCTTCACCTAGCTTGTTGGGAACACAAAGTTTCTTTTCAGTTGCAAACTCCATTCCATACATATATATGGGGAGGTACTAGCTCCAAATCGGTTTGACATGAAAACTGCAGGAACTTCAAACCGGCACTAGGAAACAGTCTGAGAAACAGAGTAAATGTATCTCCTACAACCCGTTCCCTTGGTTCTAGATGAACGAACATCTCTCCACTTGCTCAGGTCTGAGAGATAAGTGTGTGTGAAAGCCGTCCTTCAACTAGCTTGTTGGGAACACAAAGTTTCTTTTCAGTTGCAAACTCCATTCCATACATATATATGGGGAGGTACTAGCTCCAACTCGGTTTTACAGTGAAAACTGCAGGAACTTCAAACGGGCACTAGGAAACAGACTGAGAAACAGAGAAAAATTGTCTCCTGCAAACCGTTCCCTTGGTGCTAGATGAACGAACGTCTCTCCACTTGCTCAGTTCTGAGAGATATGTGTGTGTGAAAGCCGTCCTTCACCTAGCTTGTTGGGAACACAAAGTTTCTTTTCAGTTGCAAACTCCATTCCATACATATATATGGGGAGGTACTAGCTCCAACTCGGATTTACAGTGAAAACTGCAGGAACTTCAAACCGGCACTAGGAAACAGACTGAGAAAGCAGAGAAAAAGTGTCTCCTGCAACCCGTTCCCTTGGTGCTAGATGAACGAACGTCTCTCCACTTGCTCAGTTCTGAGAGATAATTGTGTGTGAAAGCCGTCCTTCACCTAGCTTGTTGGGAACACAAAGTTTCTTTTCAGTTGCAAAATCCATTCCATATATATATATAGGGAGGTACTAGCTCCAACTCGATTTGACAGTGAAAACTGCAGGAACTTCAAACTGGCACTAGGAAACAGACTGAGAAAGCATAGAAAAAGTGTCTCCTGCAACCAGTTCCCTTGGTGCTAGATGAACGAACGTCTCTCCACTTGCTCAGTTCTGAGGGATAAGTGTGTGTGAAAGCCGTCCTTCACCTGTCGTGTTGGGAACACAAATTTTCTTTTCAGTTGCAAACTCCATTCCATACATATATTTGGGGGGGTACTAGCTCCAACTCGGTTGGACAGTGAAAACTGCAGGAACTTCAAACCGGCACTAGGAAACAGACTGAGAAAGCAGAGAAAAAGTGTCTCCTGCAACCCGTTCCCTTGGTGCTAAATGAACGAACGTCTCTCCACTTGCTCAGTTCTGAGAGATAATTGTGTTAAAGCCGTCCTTCACCTAGCTTGTTGGGAACACAAAGTTTCTTTTCAGTTGCAAACTCCATTCCATACATATATATGGGGAGGTACTAGCTCCAACTCGGTTTGACAGTGAAAACTGCAGGAACTTCAAACCGGCACTAGGAAACAGTCTGAGAAAGCAGAGTAAAAGTGTCTCCTACAACCCGTTCCCTTGGTTCTAGATGAACGCACATCTCTCCACTTGCTCAGGTCTGAGATATAAGTGTGTGTGAAAGCCGTTCTTCACCTAGCTTGTTGGGAACACAAAGTTTCTTTTCAGTTGCAAACTCCATTCCATACATATATATGGGGAGGTACTAGCTCCGACTCGGTTTTACAGTGAAAACTGCAGGAACTTCAAACCGGCACTAGGAAACAGACTGAGAAACAGAGAAAAAGTGTCTCCTGCAACCCGTTCCCTTGGTGCTAGATGAACGAACGTCTCTCCACTTGCTCAGTTCTGAGAGATAAGTGTGTGTGAAAGCCGTCCTTCACCTAGCTTGTTGGGAACACAAAGTTTCTTTTCAGTTGCAAACTCCATTCCATACATATATATGGGGAGGTACTAGCTCCAAATCTGTTTGACAGTGAAAACTGCAGGAACTTCAAACCGGCACTAGGAAACGGACTAAGAAAGCAGAGAAAAAGTGTCTCCTGCAACCCGTACCCTTGGTGCTAGAAGAACGAACGTCTGTCCACTTGCTCTGTTCTGAGAGATATGTGTGTGTGAAAGCCGTCCTTAACCTAGCTTGTTGGGAACACAAAGTTTCTTTTCAGTATCAAACTCCATTCCATACATATATATGGGGAGGTAGAAGCTCCAACTCGGTTTTACAGTGAAAACTGCAGGAACTTCAAACCGGCACTAGGAAACAGACTGAGAAAGCAGAGAAAAAGTGTCTCCTGCAACCCGTTCCCTTGGTGCTAGATGAACGAACGTCTCTCCACTTGCTCAGTTCTGAGAGATAAGTGTGTGTGAAAGCCGTCCTTCACCTAGCTTGTTGGGAACACTAAGTTTCTTTTCAGTTGCAAACTCCATTCCATACATATATATGTGGAGGTACTAGCTCCAAATCGGTTTGACAGTGAAAACTGCAGGAACTTCAAACCGGCACTAGGAAACAGACTGAGAAATCAGAGAAAAATTGTCTACTGCAACCCGTTCCATTGGTGCTAGATGAACGAACGTCTCTCCACTTGCTCAGTTCTGAGAGATAAGTGTGTGTGAAAGCCGTCCTTAACCTAGCTTGCTGGGAACACAAAGTTTCTTTTCAGTTTCAAACTCCATTCCATACATATATATGGGGAGGTAGAAGCTCCAACTCGGTTTTACAGTGAAAACTGCAGGAAATTCAAACCGGCACTAGGAAACAGACTGAGAAAGCAGAGAAAAAGTGTCTCCTGCAACCCGTTCCCTTGGTGCTAGATGAACGAACGTCTCTCCACTTGCTCAGTTCTGAGAGATAAGTGTGTGTGAAAGCCGTCCTTCACCTAGCTTGATGGGAACACAAAGTTTCTTTTCAGTTGCAAACCCCATTCCATAAATATATATGGGGAGGTACAAGCTCCAACTCGGTTTTACAGTGAAAACTGCAGGAAATTCAAACCGGCACTAGGAAACAGACTGAGAAAGCAGAGAAAAAGTGTCTCCTGCAACCCGTTCCCTTGGTGCTAGATGAACGAACGTCTCTCCACTTGCTCAGTTCTGAGAGATAAGTGTGTGTGAAAGCCGTCCTTCACCTAGCTTGTTGGTAACACAAAGTTTCTTTTCAGTTTCAAACTCCATTCCATACATATATATGGGGAGGTAGAAGCTCCAACTCTGTTTGACAGTGAAAACTGCAGGAAATTCAAACCGGCACTAGGAAACAGACTGAGAAAGCAGAGAAAAATTGTCTCCTGCAACCCGTTCCCTTGGTGCTAAATGAACGAACGTCTCTCCACTTGCTCAGTTCTGAGAGATAAGTGTGTGTGAAAGCCGTCCTTCACCTAGCTTCTTGGGAACACAAAGTTTCTTTTCAGTTGCAAACTCCATTCCATACATATATATGGGGAGGTACTAGCTCCAACTCGGTTTGACAGTGAAAACTGCAGGAACTTCAATCCGGCACTAGGAAACAGACTGAGAAAGCAGAGTAAAAGTGTCTCCTGCAACCCGTTCCCTTGGTGCTAGATGAACGAACATCTCTCCACTTGCTCAGGTCTGAGAGATAAGAGTGTGTGAAAGCCATCCTTCACCTAGCTTGTTGGGAACACAAAGTTTCTTTTCAGTTGCAAACTCCATTCCATACATATATATGGGGAGGTACTAGCTCCAACTCGGTTTGACAGTGAAAACTGCAGGAACTTCAAACCGGCACTAGGAAACAGACAAGAAAGCATAGAAAATGTGTCTCCTGCAACCCGTTCCCTTGGTGCTAGATGAACGAAAGTCTCTCCACTTGCTCAGTTCTGAGAGAAAAGTGTGTGTGAAAGCCGTCATTCACCTAGCTTGTTGGGAACACAAAGTTTCTTTTCAGTTGCAAACTCCATTCCATAAATATATATGGGAGGTAGAAGCTCTAACTCGGTTTTACAGTGAAAACTGCAGGAACTTCAAACCGGCACTAGGAAACAGGCTGAGAAAGCAGAGAAAAAGTGTCTCCTGCAACCCGTTCCATTGGTGCTAGATGAACGAACGTCTCTCCACTTGCTCAGTTCTGAGAGATAATTGTGTGTGAAAGCCGTCCTTCAACTAGCTTGTTGGGAACACAAAGTTTCTTTTCAGTTGCAAACTCCAATCCATACATATATATGGGGAGGTAGAAGCTCCAACTCGGTTTTGCAGTGAAAACTGCAGGAACTTCAAACCGGCACTAGGAAACAGACTGAGAAAGCAGAGAAAAAGTGTCTCCTGCAACCCGTTCCCTTGGTGCTAGATGAACGAACGTCTCTCCACTTGCTCAGTTCTGAGAGTTAAATGTGTGTGAAAGCCGTCCTTCACATAGCTTGTTGGGAACACAAAGTTTCTTTTCAGTTGCAAACTCCATTCCGTAAATATATATGGGGAGGTACAAGCTCCAACTCGGTTTTACAGTGAAAACTGCAGGAACTTCAAACCGGCACTAGGAATCAGACTGAGGAAGCAGAGAATAAGTGTCTCCTGCAACCCGTTCCCTTGGTGCTAGATGAACGAACGTCTCCCAACTTGCTCAGTTCTGAGAGATAAGTGTGTGTGAAAGCCGTCCTTCACCTAGCTTGTTGGGAACACAAAGTTTCTTTTCAGTTGCAAACTACATTCCATACATATATATGGGGAGGTACTAGCTCCAACTCGGTTTGACAGTGAAAACTGCAGGAACTTCAAACCGGCACTAGGAAACAGACTGAGAAAGCAGAGAAAAAGTGTCTCATGCAACCCGTTCCCTTGGTTCTAGATGAACGAACGTCTCTCCACTTGCTCAGTTCTGAGAGATAATTGTGTGTGAAAGCCGTCCTTCACCTAGTTGTTGGGAACACAAAGTTTCTTTTCAGTTGCAAACTCCATTCCATACATATATATGGGGAGGTAGAAGCTCCAACTCGGTTTTGCAGTGAAAACTGCAGGAACTTCAAACCGGCACTAGGAAACAGACTGAGAAAGCAGAAAAAAGTGTCTCCTGCAACCCGTTCCCTTGGTGCTAGATGAACGAACGTCTCTCCACTTGCTCAGTTCTGAGAGATAAATGTGTGTGAAAGCCGTCCTTCACCTAGCTTGTTGGGAACACAAAGTTTCTTTTCAGTTGCAAACTCCATTCCGTAACTATATATGGGGAGGTACAAGCTCCAACTCGATTTTACAGTGAAAACTGCAGGAACTTCAAACCGGCACTAGGAAACAGACTGAGGAAGCAGAGAAAAAGTGTCTCCTGCAACCCGTTCCCTTGGTGCTAGATGAACGAACGTCTCTCCACTTGCTCAGTTCTGAGAGATAATTGTGTGTGAAAGCCGTCCTTCACCTAGTTGTTGGGAACACAAAGTTTCTTTTCAGTTGCAAACTCCATTCCATACATATATATGGGGAGGTACTAGATCCAACTCGTTTTTACAGTGAAAACTGCAGGAACTTCAAACCGGCACTAGGAAACAGACTGAGAAAGCAGAGAAAAAGTGTCTCCTGCAACCCGTTCCCTTGGTGCTAGATGAACGAACGTCTCTCCACTTGCTCAGTTCTGAGAGATAATTGTGTGTGAAAGCCGTCCTTCACCTAGCTTGTTGGGAACACAAAGTTTCTTTTCAGTTGCAAACTCCATTCCATACATATATATGGGGAGGTACTAGCTCCAACTCGGTTTTACAGTGAAAACTGCAGGAACTACAAACCGGCACTAGGAAACAGACTGAGAAAGCAGAGAAAAAGTGTCCCCTGCAACCCGTTCCCTTGGTGCTAGATGAACGAACGTCTCTCCACTTGCTCAGTTCTGAGAGATAATTGTGTGTGAAAGCCGTCCTACACCTAGCTTGTTGGGAACACAAAGTTTCTTTTCAGTTGGAAACTCCATTCCATACATATATATGGGGAGGTACTAGCTCCAACTCGGTTTTACAGTGAAAACTGCAGGAACATCAAACCGGCACTAGGAAACTGACTGAGAAAGCAGAGAAAAATTGTCTCCTGCAACCCGTTCCCTTGGAGCTAGATGAACGAACGTCTCTCCACTTGCTCAGTTCTGAGAGATAAGTGTGTGTGAAAGCCGTCCTTCACCTAGCTTCTTGGAAACACAAAGTTTCTTTTCAGTTGCAAACTCCATTCCATACATATATATGGGGAGGTAGAAGCTCCAACTCGGTTTTACAGTGAAAACTGCAGGAACTTCAAACCGGCACTAGGAAACAGACAAGAAAGCAGAGAAAAATTGTCTCCTGCAACCCGTTACCTTGGTGCTAGATGAACGAACGTCTCTCCACTTGCTCAGTTCTGAGAGATAAGTGTGTGTGAAAGCCGTCCTTCACCTAGCTTGTTGGGAACACAAAGTTTCTTTTCAGTTTCAAACTCCATTCCATACATATATATGGGGAGGTAGAAGCTCCAACTCTGTTTGACAGTGAAAACTGCAGGAACTTCAAACCGGCACTAGGAAACAGACTGAGAAAGCAGAGTAAAAGTGTCTCCTACAACCCGTTCCCTTGGATCTAGATGAACGAACATCTCTCCACTTGCTCAGGTCTGAGAGATAAGTGTGTGTGAAAGCCGTCCTTCACCTAGCTTGTTGGGAACACAAAGATTCTTTTCAGTTGCAAACACCATTCCATACATATATATGGGGAGGTACTAGCTCCAACTCGGTTTTACAGTGAAAACTGCAGGAACTTCAAACCGGCACTAGGAAACAGACAAGAAAGCAGAGAAAAAGTGTCTCCTGCAACCCGTTCCCTTGGTGCTAGATGAACGAACGTCTCTCCACTTGCTCAGTTCTGAGAGTTAAATGTGTGTGAAAGCCGTCCTTCACATAGCTTGTTGGGAACACAAAGTTTCTTTTCAGTTGCAAATTCCATTCCGTAAATATATATGGGGAGGTACAAGCTCCAACTCGGTTTTACAGTGAAAACTGCAGGAACTTCAAACCGGCACTAGGAATCAGACTGAGGAAGCAGAGAATAAGTGTCTCCTGCAATCCGTTCCCTTGGTGCTAGATGAACGAACGTCTCCCAACTTGCTCAGTTCTGAGAGATAAGTGTGTGTGAAAGCCGTCCTTCACCTAGCTTGTTGGGAACACAAAGTTTCTTTTCAGTTGCAAACTCCATTCCATACATATATATGGGGAGGTACTAGCTCCAAATCGGTTTGACATTGAAAACTGCAGGAACTTCAAACCGGCACTAGGAAACAGACTGAGAAAGCAGAGAAAAAGTGTCTCATGCAACCCGTTCCCTTGGTGCTAGATGAACGAACGTCTCTCCACTTGCTCAGTTCTGAGAGATAATTGTGTGTGAAAGCCGTCCTTCACCTAGTTGTTGGGAACACAAAGTTTCTTTTCAGTTGCAAACTCCATTCCATACATATATATGGGGAGGTACAAGCTCCAACTCGGTTTTGCAGTGAAAACTGCAGGAACTTCAAACCGGCACTAGGAAACAGACTGAGAAAGCAGAGAAAAAGTGTCTCCTGCAACCCGTTCCCTTGGTGCTAGATGAACGAACGTCTCTCCACTTGCTCAGTTCTGAGAGATAAATGTGTGTGAAAGCCGTCCTTCACCTAGCTTCTTGGGAACACAAAGTTTCTTTTCAGTAGCAAACTCCATTCCGTAACTATATATGGGGAGGTACAAGCTCCAACTCGGTTTTACAGTGAAAACTGCAGGAACTTCAAACCGGCACTAGGAAACAGACTGAGGAAGCAGAGAAAAAGTGTCTCCTGCAACCCGTTCCCTTGGTGCTAGATGAACGAACGTCTCTCCACTTGCTCAGTTCTGAGAGATAATTGTGTGTGAAAGCCGTCCTTCACCTAGTTGTTGGGAACACAAAGTTTCTTTTCAGTTGCAAACTCCATTCCATACATATATATGGGGAGGTACTAGATCCAACTCGTTTTTACAGTGAAAACTGCAGGAACTTCAAACCGGCACTAGGAAACAGACTGAGAAAGCAGAGAAAAAGTGTCTCCTGCAACCCGTTCCCTTGGTGCTAGATGAACGAACGTCTCTCCACTTGCTCAGTTCTGAGAGATAATTGTGTGTGAAAGCCGTCCTTCACCTAGCTTGTTGGGAACACAAAGTTTCTTTTCAGTTGCAAACTCCATTCCATACATATATATGGGGAGGTACTAGCTCCAACTCGGTTTTACAGTTAAAACTGCAGGAACTACAAACCGGCACTAGGAAACAGACTGAGAAAGCAGAGAAAAAGTGTCCCCTGCAACCCGTTCCCTTGGTGCTAGATGAACGAACGTCTCTCCACTTGCTCAGTTCTGAGAGATAATTGTGTGTGAAAGCCGTCCTACACCTAGCTTGTTGGGAACACAAAGTTTCTTTTCAGTTGCAAACTCCATTCCATACATATATATGGGGAGGTACTAGCTCCAACTCGGTTTTACAGTGAAAACTGCAGGAACATCAAACCGGCACTAGGAAACTGACTGAGAAAGCAGAGAAAAATTGTCTCCTGCAACCCGTTCCCTTGGAGCTAGATGAACGAACGTCTCTCCACTTGCTCATTTCTGAGAGATAAGTGTGTTTGAAAGCCGTACTTCACCTAGCTTCTTGGGAACACAAAGTTTCTTTTCAGTTGCAAACTCCATTCCATACATATATATGGGGAGGAACTAGCTCCAACTCGGTTTTACAGTGAAAACTGCAGGAACTTCAAACCGGCACTAGGAAACAGACAAGAAAGCAGAGAAAAATTGTCTCCTGCAACCCGTTACCTTGGTGCTAGATGAACGAACGTCTCTCCACTTGCTCAGTTCTGAGAGATAAGTGTGTGTGAAAGCCGTCCTTCACCTAGCTTGTTGGGAACACAAAGTTTCTTTTCAGTTTCAAACTCCATTCCATACATATATATGGGGAGGTAGAAGCTCCAACTCTGTTTGACAGTGAAAACTGCAGGAACTTCAAACCGGCACTAGGAAACAGACTGAGAAAGCAGAGTAAAAGTGTCTCCTACAACCCGTTCCCTTGGTTCTAGATGAACGAACATCTCTCCACTTGCTCAGGTCTGAGAGATAAGTGTGTGTGAAAGCCGTCCTTCACCTAGCTTGTTGGGAACACAAAGATTCTTTTCAGTTGCAAACTCCATTCCATACATATATATGGGGAGGTACTAGCTCCAACTCGGTTTTACAGTGAAAACTGCAGGAACTTCAAACCGGCACTAGGAAACAGACAAGAAAGCAGAGAAAAAGTGTCTCCTGCAACCCGTTCCCTTGGTGCTAGATGAACGAACGTCTCTCCACTTGCTCAGTTCTGAGAGATAAGTGTGTGTGAAAGCCGTACTTCACCTAGCTTGTTGGGAACACAAAGTTTCTTTTCAGTTGCAAACTCCATTCCATACATATATATGGGGAGGTAGAAGCTCTAACTCGGTTTTACAGGGAAAACTGCAGGAACTTCAAACCGGCACTAGGAAACACACAGAGAAAGCAGAGAAAATGTGTCTCCTGCAACCCGTTCCCTTGGTGCTAGATGAACGAACGTCTCTCCACTTGCTCAGTTCTGAGAGAAATGTGTGTGTGAAAGCCGTCCTTCACCTAGCTTGTTGGGAACACAAAGTTTCTTTTCAGTTGCAAACTCCATTCCATACATATATATGGGGAGGTACTAGCTCCAACTCGGTTTTACAGTGAAAACTGCAGGAACTTCAAACCGGCACTAGGAAACAGACTGAGAAAGCAGAGAAAAAGTGTCTCCTGCAACCCGTTCCCTTGGTGCTAGATGAACGAACGTCTCTCCACTTGCTCAGTTCTGAGAGATAAGTGTGTGTGAAAGCCGTACTTCACCTAGCTTGTTGGGAACACAAAGTTTCTTTTCAGTTGCAAACTCCATTCCATAAATATATATGGGGAGGTACAAGCTCCAACTCGATTTTACAGTGAAAACTGCAGGAACTTCAAACCGGCACTAGGAAACAGACAAGAAAGCAGAGAAAAAGTGTCTCCTGCAACCCGTTCCCTTGGTGCTAGATGAACGAACGTCTGTCCACTTGCTCTGTTCTGAGAGATATGTGTGCGTGAAAGCCGTACTTAACCTAGCTTTTTGGGAATACAAAGTTTCTTTTCAGTTGCAAACTCCATTCCATACATATATATGGGGAGGTAGAAGCTCCAACTCGGTTTTACAGTGAAAACTGCAGGAACTTCAAACCGGCACTAGGAAACAGACAAGAAAGCAGAGAAAAATTGTCTCCTGCAACCCGTTACCTTGGTGCTAGATGAACGAACGTCTCTCCACTTGCTCAGTTCTGAGAGATAAGTGTGTGTGAAAGCCGTCCTTCACCTAGCTTGTTGGGAACACAAAGTTTCTTTTCAGTTTCAAACTCCATTCCATACATATATATGGGGAGGTAGAAGCTCCAACTCTGTTTGACAGTGAAAACTGCAGGAACTTCAAACCGGCACTAGGAAACAGACTGAGAAAGCAGAGTAAAAGTGTCTCCTACAACCCGTTCCCTTGGATCTAGATGAACGAACATCTCTCCACTTGCTCAGGTCTGAGAGATAAGTGTGTGTGAAAGCCGTCCTTCACCTAGCTTGTTGGGAACACAAAGATTCTTTTCAGTTGCAAACACCATTCCATACATATATATGGGGAGGTACTAGCTCCAACTCGGTTTTACAGTGAAAACTGCAGGAACTTCAAACCGGCACTAGGAAACAGACAAGAAAGCAGAGAAAAAGTGTCTCCTGCAACCCGTTCCCTTGGTGCTAGATGAACGAACGTCTCTCCACTTGCTCAGTTCTGAGAGTTAAATGTGTGTGAAAGCCGTCCTTCACATAGCTTGTTGGGAACACAAAGTTTCTTTTCAGTTGCAAATTCCATTCCGTAAATATATATGGGGAGGTACAAGCTCCAACTCGGTTTTACAGTGAAAACTGCAGGAACTTCAAACCGGCACTAGGAATCAGACTGAGGAAGCAGAGAATAAGTGTCTCCTGCAATCCGTTCCCTTGGTGCTAGATGAACGAACGTCTCCCAACTTGCTCAGTTCTGAGAGATAAGTGTGTGTGAAAGCCGTCCTTCACCTAGCTTGTTGGGAACACAAAGTTTCTTTTCAGTTGCAAACTCCATTCCATACATATATATGGGGAGGTACTAGCTCCAAATCGGTTTGACATTGAAAACTGCAGGAACTTCAAACCGGCACTAGGAAACAGACTGAGAAAGCAGAGAAAAAGTGTCTCATGCAACCCGTTCCCTTGGTGCTAGATGAACGAACGTCTCTCCACTTGCTCAGTTCTGAGAGATAATTGTGTGTGAAAGCCGTCCTTCACCTAGTTGTTGGGAACACAAAGTTTCTTTTCAGTTGCAAACTCCATTCCATACATATATATGGGGAGGTACAAGCTCCAACTCGGTTTTGCAGTGAAAACTGCAGGAACTTCAAACCGGCACTAGGAAACAGACTGAGAAAGCAGAGAAAAAGTGTCTCCTGCAACCCGTTCCCTTGGTGCTAGATGAACGAACGTCTCTCCACTTGCTCAGTTCTGAGAGATAAATGTGTGTGAAAGCCGTCCTTCACCTAGCTTCTTGGGAACACAAAGTTTCTTTTCAGTAGCAAACTCCATTCCGTAACTATATATGGGGAGGTACAAGCTCCAACTCGGTTTTACAGTGAAAACTGCAGGAACTTCAAACCGGCACTAGGAAACAGACTGAGGAAGCAGAGAAAAAGTGTCTCCTGCAACCCGTTCCCTTGGTGCTATATGAACGAACGTCTCTCCACTTGCTCAGTTCTGAGAGATAATTTTGTGTGAAAGCCGTCCTTCACCTAGTTGTTGGGAACACAAAGTTTCTTTTCAGTTGCAAACTCCATTCCATACATATATATGGGGAGGTACTAGATCCAACTCGTTTTTACAGTGAAAACTGCAGGAACTTCAAACCGGCACTAGGAAACAGACTGAGAAAGCAGAGAAAAAGTGTCTCCTGCAACCCGTTCCCTTGGTGCTAGATGAACGAACGTCTCTCCACTTGCTCAGTTCTGAGAGATAATTGTGTGTGAAAGCCGTCCTTCACCTAGCTTGTTGGGAACACAAAGTTTCTTTTCAGTTGCAAACTCCATTCCATACATATATATGGGGAGGTACTAGCTCCAACTCGGTTTTACAGTTAAAACTGCAGGAACTACAAACCGGCACTAGGAAACAGACTGAGAAAGCAGAGAAAAAGTGTCCCCTGCAACCCGTTCCCTTGGTGCTAGATGAACGAACGTCTCTCCACTTGCTCAGTTCTGAGAGATAATTGTGTGTGAAAGCCGTCCTACACCTAGCTTGTTGGGAACACAAAGTTTCTTTTCAGTTGCAAACTCCATTCCATACATATATATGGGGAGGTACTAGCTCCAACTCGGTTTTACAGTGAAAACTGCAGGAACATCAAACCGGCACTAGGAAACTGACTGAGAAAGCAGAGAAAAATTGTCTCCTGCAACCCGTTCCCTTGGAGCTAGATGAACGAACGTCTCTCCACTTGCTCATTTCTGAGAGATAAGTGTGTGTGAAAGCCGTACTTCACCTAGCTTCTTGGGAACACAAAGTTTCTTTTCAGTTGCAAACTCCATTCCATACATATATATGGGGAGGAACTAGCTCCAACTCGGTTTTACAGTGAAAACTGCAGGAACTTCAAACCGGCACTAGGAAACAGACAAGAAAGCAGAGAAAAATTGTCTCCTGCAACCCGTTACCTTGGTGCTAGATGAACGAACGTCTCTCCACTTGCTCAGTTCTGAGAGATAAGTGTGTGTGAAAGCCGTCCTTCACCTAGCTTGTTGGGAACACAAAGTTTCTTTTCAGTTTCAAACTCCATTCCATACATATATATGGGGAGGTAGAAGCTCCAACTCTGTTTGACAGTGAAAACTGCAGGAACTTCAAACCGGCACTAGGAAACAGACTGAGAAAGCAGAGTAAAAGTGTCTCCTACAACCCGTTCCCTTGGTTCTAGATGAACGAACATCTCTCCACTTGCTCAGGTCTGAGAGATAAGTGTGTGTGAAAGCCGTCCTTCACCTAGCTTGTTGGGAACACAAAGATTCTTTTCAGTTGCAAACTCCATTCCATACATATATATGGGGAGGTACTAGCTCCAACTCGGTTTTACAGTGAAAACTGCAGGAACTTCAAACCGGCACTAGGAAACAGACAAGAAAGCAGAGAAAAAGTGTCTCCTGCAACCCGTTCCCTTGGTGCTAGATGAACGAACGTCTCTCCACTTGCTCAGTTCTGAGAGATAAGTGTGTGTGAAAGCCGTACTTCACCTAGCTTGTTGGGAACACAAAGTTTCTTTTCAGTTGCAAACTCCATTCCATACATATATATGGGGAGGTAGAAGCTCTAACTCGGTTTTACAGGGAAAACTGCAGGAACTTCAAACCGGCACTAGGAAACACACAGAGAAAGCAGAGAAAATGTGTCTCCTGCAACCCGTTCCCTTGGTGCTAGATGAACGAACGTCTCTCCACTTGCTCAGTTCTGAGAGAAATGTGTGTGTGAAAGCCGTCCTTCACCTAGCTTGTTGGGAACACAAAGTTTCTTTTCAGTTGCAAACTCCATTCCATACATATATATGGGGAGGTACTAGCTCCAACTCGGTTTTACAGTGAAAACTGCAGGAACTTCAAACCGGCACTAGGAAACAGACTGAGAAAGCAGAGAAAAAGTGTCTCCTGCAACCCGTTCCCTTGGTGCTAGATGAACGAACGTCTCTCCACTTGCTCAGTTCTGAGAGATAAGTGTGTGTGAAAGCCGTACTTCACCTAGCTTGTTGGGAACACAAAGTTTCTTTTCAGTTGCAAACTCCATTCCATAAATATATATGGGGAGGTACAAGCTCCAACTCGATTTTACAGTGAAAACTGCAGGAACTTCAAACCGGCACTAGGAAACAGACAAGAAAGCAGAGAAAAAGTGTCTCCTGCAACCCGTTCCCTTGGTGCTAGATGAACGAACGTCTGTCCACTTGCTCTGTTCTGAGAGATATGTGTGCGTGAAAGCCGTACTTAACCTAGCTTTTTGGGAATACAAAGTTTCTTTTCAGTTGCAAACTCCATTCCATACATATATATGGGGAGGTAGAAGCTCCAACTCGGTTTTACAGTGAAAACTGCAGGAACTTCAAACCAGCACTAGGAAACAGACTGAGAAAGCTGAGAAAAAGTGTCTCCTGCAACCCGTTCCCTTGGTGCTAGATGAACGAACGTCTCTCCACTTGCTCAGTTCTGAGAGATTATTGTGTGTGAAAGCCGTCCTTCACCTAGTTGTTGGGAACACAAAGTTTCTTTTCAGTTGCAAACACCATTCCATACATATATATGGGGAGGTACTAGCTCCAACTCGGTTTTACAGTGAAAACTGCAGGAATTTCAAACCGGCACTAGGAAACAGACTGAGAAAGCAGAGAAAAAGTGTCTCCTGCAACCCGTTCCCTTGGTGCTAGATGAACGAACGTCTCTCCACTTGCTCAGTTCTGAGAGATAATTGTGTGTGAAAGCCGTCCTTCACCTAGCTTGTTGGGAACACAAAGTTTCTTTTCAGTTGCAAACTCCATTCCATACATATATATGGGGAGGTACAAGCTCCAACTCGGTTTTACAGTGAAAACTGCAGGAACTTCAAACCGGCACTAGGAAACAGACTGAGAAAGCAGAGAAATAGTGTCTCCTGCAACCCGTTCCCTTGGTGCTAGATGAACGAACGTCTCTCCACTTGCTCAGTTCTGAGAGATAAGTGTGTGTGAAAGTCGTCCTTCAACTAGCTTGTTGGGAACACAAAGTTTCTTTTCAGTTGCAAACTCCATTCCATAAATATATAAGGGGAAGTACAAGCTCCAACTCGGTTTTGCAGTGAAAACTGCAGGAACTTCAAACCGGCACTAGGAAACAGACTGAGGAAGCAGAGAAAAAGTGTCTCCTGCAACCCGTTCCCTTGGTGCTAGATGAACGAACGTCTCTCCACTTGCTCAGTTCTGAGAGATAAGTGTGTGTGAAAGCCGTCCTTCACCTAGCTTGTTGGGAACACAAAGTTTCTTTTCAGTTGCAAACTCCATTCCTTAGATATATATGGGGAGGTACTAGCTCCAACTCGGTTTGACAGTGAAAACTGCAGGAACTTCAAACCGGCACTAGGAAACAGACTGAGAAAGCAGAGAAAAAGTGTCTCATGCAACCTGTTCCCTTGGTGCTAGATGAACGAACGTCTCTCCACTGGCTCAGTTCTGAGAGATAAGTGTGTGTGAAAGCCGTCCTTCACCTAACTTGTTGGGAACACAAAGTTTCTTTTCAGTTGCAAACTCCATTCCATACATATATATGGGGAGGTACTAGCTCCAAATCGGTTTTACAGTGAAAACTGCAGGAACTTCAAACCGGCACTAGGAAACAGACTGAGAAATCAGAGAAAAATTGTCTCCTGCAACCCGTTCCCTTGGTGCTAGATGAACGAACGTCTCTCCACTTGCTCAGTTCTGAGAGATAAGTGTGTTTGAAAGCCGTCCTTCACCTAGCTTGTTGGGAACACAAAGTTTCTTTTCAGTTGCAAACTCCGATCCATACATATATATGGGGAGGTACTTGCTCCAAATCTGTTTGACAGTGAAAACTGCAGGAACTTCAAACCGGCACTAGGAAACGGACTAAGAAAGCAGAGAAAAAGTGTCTCCTGCCACCCGTTCCCTTGGTGCTAGAAGAACGAACGTCTGTCCACTTGCTCTGTTCTGAGAGATATGTGTGCTTGAAAGCCGTCCTTAACCTAGCATTTTGGGAATACAAAGTTTCTTTTCAGTTGCAAACTGCATTCCATACATATATATGGGGAGGTAGAAGCTCCAACTCGGTTTTACAGTGAAAACTGCAGGAACTTCAAACCGGCACTAGGAAACACACTGAGAAACCAGAGAAAAAGTGTCTCCTGCAACCCGTTCCCTTGGTGCTAGATGAACGAACGTCTCTCCACTTGCTCAGTTCTGAGAGATAAGTGTGTGTGAAAGCCGTACTTCACCTAGCTTGTTGGGAACACAAAGTTTCTTTTCAGTTGCAAACTCCATTCCATAAATATATATGGGGAGGTACAAGCTCCAACTCGATTTTACAGTGAAAACTGCAGGAACTTCAAACCGGCACTAGGAAACAGACTGAGGAAGCAGAGAAAAAGTGTCTCCTGCAACCCGTTCCCTTGGTGCTAGATGAACGAACGTCTCTCCACTTGCTCAGTTCTGACAGATAAGTGTGTGTGAAAGCCGTCCTTCACCTAGCTTGTTGGGAACACAAAGTTTCTTTTCAGTTGCAAACTCCATTCCATACATATATATGGGGAGGTACTAGCTCCAACTCGGTTTGATAGTGAAAACTGCAGGAACTTCAAACCGGCACTAGGAAACAGACTGAGAAAGCAGAGAAATAGTGTCTCATGCAACCCGTTCCCTTGGTGCTAGATGAACGAACGTCTCTCCGCTTGCTCAGTTCTGAGAGATAAGTGTGTGTGAAAGCCGTCCTTCACCTAGTTGTTGGGAACACAAAGTTTATTTTCAGTTGCAAAATCCATTCCATACATATATATGGGGAGGTACTAAATCCAACTCGGTTTGACAGTGAAAACTGCAGGAACTTCAAACCGGCACTAGGAAACAGACTGAGAAAGCAGAGAAAAAGGGTCTCCTGCAACCCTTTCCCTTGGTGCTAGATGAACGAACGTCTCTCCACTTGCTCAGTTCTGAGAGATAATTGTGTGTGAAAGCCGTCCTTCACCTAGCTTGTTGGGAACACAAAGTTTCTTTTCAGTTGCAAACTCCATTCCATACATATATATGGGGAGGTACTAGCTCCAACTCGGTTTTACAGTGAAAACTGCAGGAACTTCAAACCGGCACTAGGAAACAGACTGAGAAAGCAGAGAAAAAGTGTCTCCTGCAACCCGTTCCCTTGGTGCTAGATGAACGAACGTCTCTCCACTTGCTCATTACTGATATGTGTGTGTGAAAGCCGTCCTTCACCTGTCTTGTTGGGAACACAAATTTTCTTTTCAGTTGCAAACTCCATTCCATATACATATATGGGGAGGTACTAGCTCCAACTCGATTTGACAGTGAAATCTGCAGGAACTTCAAACCGGCAATAGGAAACAGACTGAGGAAGCAGAGAAAAAGTGTCTCCTGCAACCCGTTCCCTTGGTGCTAGATGAACGAACGTCTCTCCACTTGCTCAGTTCTGAGAGATAAGTGTGTGTGAAAGCCGTCCTTCACCTTTCTTGTTGGGAACACAAATTTTCTTTTCAGTTGCAAACTCCACTCAATACATATATATGGGGAGGTACTACCTCCAACTCGGTTTGACAGTGAAAACTGCAGGAACTTCAAACCGGCACTAGGAAACAGACTGAGAAAGCAGAGAAAAAGTGTCTCCTGCAACCCGTTCCCTTGGTGCTAGATGAACGAACGTCTCTCCACTGGCTCAGTTCTGAGAGATAAGTGTGTGTGAAAGCCGTCCTTCACCTAACTTGTTGGGAACACAAAGTTTCTTTTCAGTTGCAAACTCCATTCCATACATATATATGGGGAGGTACTAGCTCCAAATCGGTTTTACAGTGAAAACTGCAGGAACTTCAAACCGGCACTAGGAAACAGACTGAGAAATCAGAGAAAAATTGTCTCCTGCAACCCGTTCCCTTGGTGCTAGATGAACGAACGTCTCTCCACTTGCTCAGTTCTGAGAGATAAGTGTGTTTGAAAGCCGTCCTTCACCTAGCTTGTTGGGAACACAAAGTTTCTTTTCAGTTGCAAACTCCGATCCATACATATATATGGGGAGGTACTTGCTCCAAATCTTTTTGACAGTGAAAACTGCAGGAACTTCAAACCGGCACTAGGAAACGGACTAAGAAAGCAGAGAAAAAGTGTCTCCTGCCACCCGTTCCCTTGGTGCTAGAAGAACGAACGTCTGTCCACTTGCTCTGTTCTGAGAGATATGTGTGCTTGAAAGCCGTCCTTAACCTAGCATTTTGGGAATACAAAGTTTCTTTTCAGTTGCAAACTGCATTCCATACATATATATGGGGAGGTAGAAGCTCCAACTCGGTTTTACAGTGAAAACTGCAGGAACTTCAAACCGGCACTAGGAAACACACTGAGAAACCAGAGAAAAAGTGTCTCCTGCAACCCGTTCCCTTGGTGCTAGATGAACGAACGTCTCTCCACTTGCTCAGTTCTGAGAGATAAGTGTGTGTGAAAGCCGTCCTTCACCTAGCTTGTTGGGAACACAAAGTTTCTTTTCAGTTGCAAACTCCATTCCATAAATATATATGGGGAGGTACAAGCTCCAACTCGATTTTACAGTGAAAACTGCAGGAACTTCAAACCGGCACTAGGAAACAGACTGAGGAAGCAGAGAAAAAGTGTCTCCTGCAACCCGTTCCCTTGGTGCTAGATGAACGAACGTCTCTTAACTTGCTCAGTTCTGACAGATAAGTGTGTGTGAAAGCCGTCCTTCACCTAGCTTGTTGGGAACACAAAGTTTCTTTTCAGTTGCAAACTCCATTCCATACATATATATGGGGAGGTACTAGCTCCAACTCGGTTTGATAGTGAAAACTGCAGGAACTTCAAACTGGCACTAGGAAACAGACTGAGAAAGCAGAGAAATAGTGTCTCATGCAACCCGTTCCCTTGGTGCTAGATGAACGAACGTCTCTCCGCTTGCTCAGTTCTGAGAGATAAGTGTGTGTGAAAGCCGTCCTTCACCTAGTTGTTGGGAACACAAAGTTTATTTTCAGTTGCAAAATCCATTCCATACATATATATGGGGAGGTACTAAATCCAACTCGGTTTGACAGTGAAAACTGCAGGAACTTCAAACCGGCACTAGGAAACAGACTGAGAAAGCAGAGAAAAAGGGTCTCCTGCAACCCTTTCCCTTGGTGCTAGATGAACGAACGTCTCTCCACTTGCTCAGTTCTGAGAGATAATTGTGTGTGAAAGCCGTCCTTCACCTAGCTTATTGGGAACACAAAGTTTCTTTTCAGTTGCAAACTCCATTCCATACATATATATGGGGAGGTACTAGCTCCAACTCGGTTTTACAGTGAAAACTGCAGGAACTTCAAACCGGCACTAGGAAACAGACTGAGAAAGCAGAGAAAAAGTGTCTCCTGCAACCCGTTCCCTTGGTGCTAGATGAACGAACGTCTCTCCACTTGCTCATTACTGATAAGTGTGTGTGAAAGCCGTCCTTCACCTGTCTTGTTGGGAACACAAATTTTCTTTTCAGTTGCAAACTCCATTCCATATACATATATGGGGAGGTACTAGCTCCAACTCGATTTGACAGTGAAAACTGCAGGAACTTCAAACCGGCAATAGGAAACAGACTGAGGAAGCAGAGAAAAAGTGTCTCCTGCAACCCGTTCCCTTGGTGCTAGATGAACGAACGTCTCTCCACTTGCTCAGTTCTGAGAGATAAGTGTGTGTGAAAGCCGTACTTCACATAGCTTGTTGGGAACACAAAGTTTCTTTTCAGTTTCAAACTCCATTCCATACATATATATGGGGAGGTAGAAGCTCCAACTCTGTTTGACAGTGAAAACTGCAGGAACTTCAAACCAGCACTAGGAAACAGACTGAGAAAGCATAGAAAAAGTGTCTCCTGCAACCCGTTCCGTTGGTGCTAGATGAACGAACGTCTCTCCACTTGCTCAGTTCTGAGAGATAAGTGTGTGTGAAAGCCGTCCTTCACCTTTCTTGTTGGGAACACAAATTTTCTTTTCAGTTGCAAACTCCACTCAATACATATATATGGGGAGGTACTACCTCCAACTCGGTTTGACAGTGAAAACTGCAGGAACTTCAAACCGGCACTAGGAAACAGACTGAGAAAGCAGAGAAAAAGTGTCTCCTGCAACCCGTTCCCTTGGTGCTAGATGAACGAACGTCTCTCCACTTGCTCAGTTCTGAGAGATAAGTGTGTGTGAAAGCCGTCCTTCAGCTAGCTTGTTGGGAACACAAAGTTTCTTTTCAGTTTCAAACTCCATTCCATACATATATATGGGGAGGTAGAAGCTCCAACTCGGTTTTACAGTGAAAACTGCAGGAACTTCAAACCAGCACTAGGAAACAGACTGAGAAAGCAGAGAAAAAGTGTCTCCTGCAACCCGTTCCCTTGGTGCTAAATGAACGAACGTCTCTCCACTTGCTCAGTTCTGAGAGATAAGTGTGTGTGAAAGCCGTCCTTAACCTAGCTTGTTGGGAACACAATGTTTCTTTTCAGTTGCAAACTCCATTCCATACATATATATGGGGAGGTACTAGCTCCAACTCGGTTTGACAGTGAAAACTGCAGGAACTTCAAACCGGCACTAGGAAACAGACTGAGAAAGCAGAGAAAAAGTGTCTCCTGCAACCCGTTCCCTTGGTGCTAGATGAACGAACATCTCTCCACTTGCTCAGGTCTGAGAGATAAGTGTGTTTGAAAGCCGTCCTTCACCTAGCTTGTTGGGAACACAAAGTTTCTTTTCAGTTGCAAACTCCATTCCATACATATATATGGGGAGGTAGAAGCTCCAACTCGGTTTTACAGTGAAAACTGCAGGAACTTCAAACCGGCACTAGGAAACAGACTGAGAAAGCAGAGAAATAGTGTCTCCTGCAACCCGTTCCCTTGGTGCTAGATGAACGAACGTCTCCCCACTTGCTCAGTTCTGAGAGATAAGTGTGTGTGAAAGCCGTCCTTCACCTAGCTTGTTAGGAACACAAAGTTTCTTTTCAGTTGCAAACTCCATTCCATACATATATATGGGGAGGTACTAGCTCCAACTCGGTTTGACAGTGAAAACTGCAGGAACTTCAAACCGGCACTAGGAAACAGACTGAGAAAGCAGAGAAAAAGTTTCTCATGCAACCCGTTCCCTTGGTGCTAGATGAACGAACGTCTCTCCACTTGCTCAGTTCTGAGAGATAATTGTGTGTGAAAGCCTTCCTTCACCTAGTTGTTGGGAACACAAAGTTTCTTTTCAGTTGCAAACTCCATTCCATACATATATATGGGGAGTTACTAGATCCAACTCGGTTTTACAGTGAAAACGTCAGGAACTTCCAACCGGCACTAGGAAACAGACTGAGAAAGCAGAGAAATAGGGTCTCCTGCAACCCGTTCCCTTGGTGCTAGATGAACGAACGTCTCTTCACTTGCTCAGTTCTGAGAGATAATTGTGTGTGAAAACCGTCCTTCACCTAGCTTGTTGGGAACACAAAGTTTCTTTTCAGTTGCAAACTCCATTCCATACATATATATGGGGAGGTTCTAGCTCCAACTCTGTTTGACAGTGAAAACTGCAGGAACTTCAAACCGGCACTAGGAAACAGATTAAGAAAGCAGAGAAAATGTGTCTCCTGCAACCCGTTCCCTTGGTGCTGGAAGAACGAACGTCTGTCCACTTGCTCTGTTCTGAGAGATATGTGTGTGTGAAAGCCGTCCTTCACCTAGCTTCTTCGGAACACAAAGTTTCTTTTCAGTTGCAAACTGCATTCCATACATATATATGGGGAGGTAGAAGCTCCAACTCGGTTTTACAGTGAAAACTGCAGGAACTTCAAACCGGCACTAGGAAACAGAGTGAGAAAGCAGAAAAAAAAATGTCTCCTGCAACCCGTTCCCTTGGTGCTAGATGAACGAACGTCTCTCCACTTGCTCAGTTCTGAGAGATAAGTGTGTGTGAAAGCCGTCCTTCACCTAGCTTGTTGGGAACACAAAGTTTCTTTTCAGTTGCAAACTCCATTCCATAAATATATATGGGGAGGTACAAGCTCCAACTCGTTTTTACAGTGAAAACTGCAGGAACTTCAAACCGGCACTAGGAAACAGACTGAGGAAGCAGAGAAAAAGTGTCTCCTGCAACCCGTTCCCTTGGTGCTCGATGAACGAACGTCTCTCCACTTGCTCAGTTCTGAGAGATAAGTGTGTGTGAAAGCCGTCCTTCACCTAGCTTGTTGGGAACACAAAGTTTCTTTTCAGTTGCAAACCCCATTCCATACATATATATGGGGAGGTACTAGCTCCAACTCGGTTTGACAGTGAAAACTGCAGGAACTTCAAACCGGCACTAGGAAAGAGACTGAGAAAGCAGAGAATAAGTGTCTCCTGCAAACCGTTCCCTTGGTGCTAGATGAACGAAAGTCTCTCCACTTGCTCAGTTCTGAGAGATAAGTGTGTGTGAAAGCCGTCCTTCACCTAGCTTGTTGGGAACACAAAGTTTCTTTTCAGTTGCAAACTCCATTCCATACATATATATGGGGAAGTACTAGCTCCAACTCGGTTTGACAGTGAAAACTGCAGGAACTTCAAACCGGCACTAGGAAACAGACTGAGAAAGCAGAGAAAATGTGTCTCCTGCAACCCGTTCCCTTGGTGCTAGATGAACGAACGTCTCTCCACTTGCTCAGTTCTGAGAGATAAGTGTGTGTGAAAGCCGTCCTTCACATAGCTTGTTGGGAACACAAAGTTCCTTTTCAGTTGCAAACTCCATTCCATACATATATACGGGGAGGTACTAGCTCCAACTCGGTTTTACAGTGAAAACTGCAGGAACTTCAAACCGGCACTAGGAAACAGACTGAGAAAGCAGAGAAAAAGTGTCTCCTGCAATCCGTTCCCTTGGTGCTAGATGAACGAACGTCTCTCCACTTGCACAGTTCTGAGAGATAAGTGTGTGTGAAAGCCGTCCTTCACCTAGCTTGTTGGGAACACAAAGTTTCTTTTCAGTTGCAAACTCCATTCCATACATATATATGGGGAGGTAGAAGCTCTAACTCGTTTTGACAGTGAAAACTGCAGGAACTTCAAACCGGCACTAGGAAACAGACTGAGAATGCAGAGAAAGAGTGTCTCCTGCAATCCGTTCCCTTGGTGCTAGATGAACGAACGTCTCTCCACTTGCTCAGTTCTGATAGATAAGTGTGTGTGAAAGCCGTCCTTCACCTAGCTTGTTGGGAACACAAAGTTTCTTTTCAGTTGCAAACTCCATTCCATACATATATATGGGGAGGTACTAGCTCCAACTCGGTTTTACAGTGAAAACTGCAGGAACTTCAAACCGGCACGAGGAAACAGACTGAGAAAGCAGAGAAAAAGTGTCCCCTGCAACCCGTTCCCTTGGTGCTAGATGAACGAACGTCTCTCCATTTGCTCAGTTCTGAGGGATAATTGTGTGTGAATGCAGTCCTTCCCCTAGCTTGTTTTGAACACAAAGTTTCTTTTCAGTTGCAAACTCCATTCCATACATATATATGGGGAGGTAGAAGCTCTAACTCGGTTTTACAGTAAAAACTGCAGGAACTTCAAACCGGCACTAGGAAACAGACTGAGAAAGCAGAGAAAAATTGTCTCCTGCAACCCGTTCCCTTGGTGCTCAATGAACGAAAGTCTCTCCACTTGCTCAGTTCTGAGAGATAATTGTGTGTGAAAGCCGTCCTTCACCTAGCTTGTTGGGAACACAAAGTTTCTTTTCAGTAGCTAACTCCATTCCATATATATATACGGGGAGGTACTAGCTCCAACTCGGTTTTACAGTGAAAACTGCAGGAACTTCAAACCGGCACTAGGAAACAGACTGAGAAAGCAGAGAAAAAGTGTCTCCTGCAACCCGTTCCCTTGGTGCTAGATGAACGAACGTCTCTCCACTTGCACAGTTCTGAGAGATAAGTGTGTGTGAAAGCCGTCCTTCACCTAGCTTGTTGGGAACACAAAGTTTCTTTTCAGTTGCAAACTCCATTCCATACATATATATGGGGAGGTAGAAGCTCTAACTCGTTTTGACAGTGAAAACTGCAGGAACTTCAAACCGGCACTAGGAAACAGACTGAGAATGCAGAGAAAGAGTGTCTCCTGCAATCCGTTCCCTTGGTGCTAGATGAACGAACGTCTCTCCACTTGCTCAGTTCTGATAGATAAGTGTGTGTGAAAGCCGTCCTTCACCTAGCTTGTTGGGAACACAAAGTTTCTTTTCAGTTGCAAACTCCATTCCATACATATATATGGGGAGGTACTAGCTCCAACTCGGTTTTACAGTGAAAACTGCAGGAACTTCAAACCGGCACGAGGAAACAGACTGAGAAAGCAGAGAAAAAGTGTCCCCTGCAACACGTTCCCTTGGTGCTAGATGAACGAACGTCTCTCCATTTGCTCAGTTCTGAGGGATAATTGTGTGTGAATGCAGTCCTTCCCCTAGCTTGTTTTGAACACAAAGTTTCTTTTCAGTTGCAAACTCCATTCCATACATATATATGGGGAGGTAGAAGCTCTAACTCGGTTTTACAGTAAAAACTGCAGGAACTTCAAACCGGCACTAGGAAACAGACTGAGAAAGCAGAGAAAAAGTGTCTCCTGCAACCCGTTCCCTTGGTGCTCAATGAACGAAAGTCTCTCCACTTGCTCAGTTCTGAGAGATAATTGTGTGTGAAAGCCGTCCTTCACCTAGCTTGTTGGGAACACAAAGTTTCTTTTCAGTAGCTAACTCCATTCCATATATATATATGGGGAGGTAGTAGATCCAACTCGGTTTTACAGCGAAAACTGCAGGAACTTCAAACCGGCACTAGGAAACAGACTGAGAAAGCAGAGAAAAAGTGTCTCCTGCAACCCGTTCCCTTGGTGCTAGATGAACGAACGTCTCTCCACTTGCTCAGTTCTGAGAGATAAGTGTGTGTGAAAGCCGTCCTTCACCTAGCTTGTTGGGAACACAAAGTTTCTTTTCAGTTGCAAACTCCATTCCATAAATATATATGGGGAGGTACTAGCTCCAACTCGGTTTGACAGTGAAAACTGCAGGAACTTCAAACCGGCACTAGGAAACAGACTGAGAAAGCAGAGAAAAAGTGTCTCCTGCAACCCGTTCCCTTGGTGCTAGATGAACGAACGTCTCTCCACTTGCTCAGTTCTGAGAGATAAGTGTGTGTGAAAGCCGTCCTTCACCTAGCTTGTTGGGAACACAAAGTTTCTTTTCAGTTGCAAACTCCATTCCATACATATATATGGGGAGGTACTAGCTCCAACTCGGTTTGACAGTGAAAACTGCAGGAACTTCAAACCGGCACTAGGAAACAGACTGAGAAATCAGAGAAAAAGTGTCTCCTGCAACCCGTTCCCTTGGTGCTAGATGAACGAACGTCTCTCCACTTGCTCAGTTCTGAGAGATAAGTGTGTGTGAAAGCCGTACTTCACCTAGCTTGTTGGGAACACAAAGTTTCTTTTCAGTTGCAAACTCCATTCCATACATATATATGGGGAGGTACTAGCTCCAACTCTGTTTGACAGTGAAAACTGCAGGAACTTCAAACCGGCACTAGGAAACAGACTGAGAAAGCAGAGAAAAAGTGTCTCCTGCAACCCGTTCCCTTGGTGCTCGATGAACGAACGTCTCTCCACTTGCTCAGTTCTGAGAGATAATTGTGTGTGAAAGCCGTCCTTCACCTAGCTTGTTGGGAACACAAAGTTTCTTTTCAGTAGCTAACTCCATTCCATATATATATATATGGGGAGGTACTAGATCCAACTCGGTTTTACAGTGAAAACTGCAGGAACTTCAAACCGGCACTAGAAAACAGACTGAGAAAGCAGAGAAAAAGTGTCTCCTGCAACCCGTTCCCTTGGTGCTAGATGAACGAACGTCTCTCCACTTGCTCAGTTCTGAGAGATAAGTGTGTGTGAAAGCCGTCCTTCACCTAGCTTGTTGGGAACACAAAGTTTCTTTTCAGTTGCAAACTCCATTCCATACATATATATGGGGAGGTACTAGCTCCAACTCGGTTTGACAGTGAAAACTGCAGGAACTTCAAACCGGCACTAGGAAACAGACTGAGAAAGCAGAGAAAAAGTGTCTCCTGCAACCCGTTCCCTTGGTGCTAGATGAACGAAAGTCTCTCCACTTGCTCAGTTCTGAGAGATAAATGTGTGTGAAAGCCGTCCTTCACCTAGCTTGTTGGGAACACAAATTTTCTTTTCAGTTGCAAACTCCATTCCATAAATATATATGGGGAGGTACTAGCTCCAACTCCGTATTACAGTTAAAACTGCAGGAACTTCAAACCGGCACTAGGAAACAGACTGAGAAAGCAGAAAAATAGTGTCTCCTGCAACCCGTTCCCTTGGTGCTAGATGAACGAACGTCTCTCCACTTGCTCAGTTCTGAGAGATAAGTGTGTGTGAAAGCCGTCCTTCACCTAGATTGTTGGGAACACAAAGTTTCTTTTCACTTGCAAACTCCATTCCATACATATATATGGGGAGGTACTAGCTCCAACTCGGTTTTACAGTGAAAACTGCAGGAACTTCAAACCGGCACTAGGAAACAGACTGAGAAAGCAGAGAAAAAGTGTCCCCTGCAACCCGTTCCCTTGGTGCTAGATGAACGAACGTCTCTCCACTTGCTCAGTTCTGAGGGATAAGTGTGTGTGAATGCAGTGCTTCCCCTAGCTTGTTGGGAACACAAAGTTTCTTTTCAGTTGCAAACTCCATTCCATACATATATATGGGGAGGTAGAAGCTCTAACTCGGTTTTACAGTAAAAACTGCAGGAACTTCAAACCGGCACTAGGAAACAGACTGAGAAAGCAGAAAAAAAGTGCCTCCTGCAACCCGTTCCCTTGGTGCTCGATGAACGAACGTCTCTCCACTTGCTCAGTTCTGAGAGGTAAGTGTGTGTGAAAGCCGTCCTTCACCTAGCTTGTTGGGAACACAAAGATTCTTTTCAGTTGCAAACTCCATTCCATACATATATATGGGGAGGTACTAGCTCCAACTCGGTTTGACAGTGAAAACTGCAGGAACTTCAAACCGGCACTAGGAAACAGACTGAGAAAGCAGAGAAAAAGTGTCTCCTGCAACCCGTTCCCTTGGTGCTAGATGAATGAACGTCTCTCCACTTGCTCAGTTCTGAGAGATAAGTGTGTGTGAAAGCCGTCCTTCACCTAGCTTGTTGGGAACACAAAGGTTCTTTCCAGTTGCAAACTAAATTTCATACATATATATGGGGAGGTACTAGCTCCAACTCGGTTTGACAGTGAAAACTGCAGGAACTTCAAACCGGCACTAGGAAACAGACTGAGAAAGCAGAGAAAATGTGTCTCCTGCAACCCGTTCCCTTGGTGCTAGATGAACGAACGTCTCTCCACTTGCTCAGTTCTGAGAAATAAGTGTGTGTGAAAGCCGTCCTTCACATAGCTTGTTGGGAACACAAAGTTCCTTTTCAGTTGCAAACTCCATTCCATACATATATACGGGGAGGTACTAGCTCCAACTCGGTTTTACAGTGAAAACTGCAGGAACTTCAAACCGGCACTAGGAAACAGACTGAGAAAGCAGAGAAAAAGTGTCTCCTGCAACCCGTTCCCTTGGTGCTAGATGAACGAACGTCTCTCCACTTGCACAGTTCTGAGAGATAAGTGTGTGTGAAAGCCGTCCTTCACCTAGCTTGTTGGGAACACAAAGTTTCTTTTCAGTTGCAAACTCCATTCCATACATATATATGGGGAGGTAGAAGCTCTAACTCGTTTTGACAGTGAAAACTGCAGGAACTTCAAACCGGCACTAGGAAACAGACTGAGAAAGCAGAGAAAGAGTGTCTCCTGCAATCCGTTCCCTTGGTGCTAGATGAACGAACGTCTCTCCACTTGCTCAGTTCTGATAGATAAGTGTGTGTGAAAGCCGTCCTTCACCTAGCTTGTTGGGAACACAAAGATTCTTTTCAGTTGCAAACTCCATTCCATACATATATATGGGGAGGTACTAGCTCCAACTCGGTTTTACAGTGAAAACTGCAGGAACTTCAAACCGGCACGAGGAAACAGACTGAGAAAGCAGAGAAAAAGTGTCCCCTGCAACCCGTTCCCTTGGTGCTAGATGAACGAACGTCTCTCCATTTGCTCAGTTCTGAGGGATAATTGTGTGTGAATGCAGTCCTTCCCCTAGCTTGTTTTGAACACAAAGTTTCTTTTCAGTTGCAAACTCCATTCCATACATATATATGGGGAGGTAGAAGCTCTAACTCGGTTTTACAGTAAAAACTGCAGGAACTTCAAACCGGCACTAGGAAACAGACTGAGAAAGCAGAGAAAAAGTGTCTCCTGCAACCCGTTCCCTTGGTGCTCGATGAACGAAAGTCTCTCCACTTGCTCAGTTCTGAGAGATAATTGTGTGTGAAAGCCGTCCTTCACCTAGCTTGTTGGGAACACAAAGTTTCTTTTCAGTAGCTAACTCCATTCCATATATATATATGGGGAGGTAGTAGATCCAACTCGGTTTTACAGCGAAAACTGCAGGAACTTCAAACCGGCACTAGGAAACAGACTGAGAAAGCAGAGAAAAAGTGTCTCCTGCAACCCGTTCCCTTGGTGCTAGATGAACGAACGTCTCTCCACTTGCTCAGTTCTGAGAGATAAGTGTGTGTGAAAGCCGTCCTTCACCTAGCTTGTTGGGAACACAAAGTTTCTTTTCAGTTGCAAACTCCATTCCATAAATATATATGGGGAGGTACTAGCTCCAACTCGGTTTGACAGTGAAAACTGCAGGAACTTCAAACCGGCACTAGGAAACAGACTTAGAAAGCAGAGAAAAAGTGTCTCCTGCAACCCGTTCCCTTGGTGCTAGATGAACGAACGTCTCTCCACTTGCTCAGTTCTGAGAGATAAGTGTGTGTGAAAGCCGTCCTTCACCTAGCTTGTTGGGAACACAAAGTTTCTTTTCAGTTGCAAACTCAATTCCATACATATATATGGGGAGGTACTAGCTCCAACTCGGTTTGACAGTGAAAACTGCAGGAACTTCAAACGGGCACTAGGAAACAGACTGAGAAATCAGAGAAAAAGTGTCTCCTGCAACCCGTTCCCTTGGTGCTAGATGAACGAACGTCTCTCCACTTGCTCAGTTCTGAGAGATAAGTGTGTGTGAAAGCCGTCCTTCACCTAGCTTGTTGGGAACACAAAGTTTCTTTTCAGTTGCAAACTCCATTCCATACATATATATGGGGAGGTACTATTTCCAACTCTGTTTGACAGTGAAAACTGCAGGAACTTCAAACCGGCACTAGGAAACAGACTGAGAAAGCAGAGAAAAAGTGTCTCCTGCAACCCGTTCCCTTGGTGCTCGATGAACGAACGTCTCTCCACTTGCTCAGTTCTGAGAGATAATTGTGTGTGAAAGCCGTCCTTCACCTAGCTTGTTGGGAACACAAAGTTTCTTTTCAGTAGCTAACTCCATTCCATATATATATATATGGGGAGGTACTAGATCCAACTCGGTTTTACAGTGAAAACTGCAGGAACTTCAAACCGGCACTAGAAAACAGACTGAGAAAGCAGAGAAAAAGTGTCTCCTGCAACCCGTTCCCTTGGTGCTAGATGAACGAACGTCTCTCCACTTGCTCAGTTCTGAGAGATAAGTGTGTGTGAAAGCCGTCCTTCACCTAGCTTGTTGGGAACACAAAGTTTCTTTTCAGTTGCAAACTCCATTCCATACATATATATGGGGAGGTACTAGCTCCAAATCGGTTTGACAGTGAAAACTGCAGGAACTTCAAACCGGCACTAGGAAACAGACTGAGAAAGCAGAGAAAAAGTGTCTCCTGCAACCCGTTCCCTTGGTGCTAGATGAACGAACGTCTCTCCACTTGCTCAGTTCTGAGAGATAAATGTGTGTGAAAGCCGTACTTCACCTAGCTTGTTGGGAACACAAAGTTTCTTTTCAGTTGCAAACTCCATTCCATACATATATATGGGGAGGTACTAGCTCCAACTCGGTTTGACAGTGAAAACTGCAGGAACTTCAAACCGGCACTAGGAAACAGACTGAGAAAGCAGAGAAAAAGTGTCTCCTGCAACCCGTTCCCTTGGTGCTAGATGAACGAACGTCTCTCCACTTGCTCAGTTCTGAGAGATAAATGTGTGTGAAAGCCGTCCTTCACCTAGCTTGTTGGGAACACAAATTTTCTTTTCAGTTGCAAACTCCATTCCATAAATATATATGGGGAGGTACTAGCTCCAACTCCGTATTACAGTGAAAACTGCAGGAACTTCAAACCGGCACTAGGAAACAGACTGAGAAAGCAGAAATATAGTGTGTCCTGCAACCCGTTCCTTTGGTGCTAGATGAACGAACGTCTCTCCACTTGCTCAGTTCTGAGAGATAAGTGTGTGTGAAAGCCGTCCTTCACCTAGCTTGTTGGGAACACAAAGTTTCTTTTCACTTGCAAACTCCATTCCATACATATATATGGGGAGGTACTAGCTCCAACTCGGTTTTACAGTGAAAACTGCAGGAACTTCAAACCGGCACTAGGAAACAGACTGAGAAAGCAGAGAAAAAGTGTCCCCTGCAACCCGTTCCCTTGGTGCTAGATGAACGAACGTCTCTCCACTTGCTCAGTTCTGAGGGATAAGTGTGTGTGAATGCAGTGCTTCCCCTAGCTTGTTGGGAACACAAAGTTTCTTTTCAGTTGCAAACTCCATTCCATACATATATATGGGGAGGTAGAAGCTCTAACTCGGTTTTACAGTAAAAACTGCAGGAACGTCAAACCGGCACTAGGAAACAGACTGAGAAAGCAGAAAAAAAGTGCCTCCTGCAACCCGTTCCCTTGGTGCTCGATGAACGAACGTCTCTCCACTTGCTCAGTTCTGAGAGGTAAGTGTGTGTGAAAGCCGTCCTTCACCTAGCTTGTTGGGAACACAAAGATTCTTTTCAGTTGCAAACTCCATTCCATACATATATATGGGGAGGTACTAGCTCCAACTCGGTTTGACAGTGAAAACTGCAGGAACTTCAAACCGGCACTAGGAAACAGACTGAGAAAGCAGAGAAAAAGTGTCTCCTGCAACCCGTTCCCTTGGTGCTAGATGAACGAACGTCTCTCCACTTGCTCAGTTCTGAGAGATAAGTGTGTGTGAAAGCCGTCCTTCACCTAGCTTGTTGGGAACACAAAGTTTCTTTTCACTTGCAAACTCCATTCCATACATATATATGGGGAGGTACTAGCTCCAACTCGGTTTTACAGTGAAAACTGCAGGAACTTCAAACCGGCACTAGGAAACAGACTGAGAAAGCAGAGAAAAAGTGTCCCCTGCAACCCGTTCCCTTGGTGCTAGATGAACGAACGTCTCTCCACTTGCTCAGTTCTGAGGGATAAGTGTGTGTGAATGCAGTGCTTCCCCTAGCTTGTTGGGAACACAAAGTTTCTTTTCAGTTGCAAACTCCACTCCATACATATATATGGGGAGGTAGAAGCTCTAACTCGGTTTTACAGTAAAAACTGCAGGAACTTCAAACCGGCACTAGGAAACAGACTGAGAAAGCAGAAAAAAAGTGCCTCCTGCAACCCGTTCCCTTGGTGCTCGATGAACGAACGTCTCTCCACTTGCTCAGTTCTGAGAGGTAAGTGTGTGTGAAAGCCGTCCTTCACCTAGCTTGTTGGGAACACAAAGATTCTTTTCAGTTGCAAACTCCATTCCATACATATATATGGGGAGGTACTAGCTCCAACTCGGTTTGACAGTGAAAACTGCAGGAACTTCAAACCGGCACTAGGAAACAGACTGAGAAAGCAGAGAAAAAGTGTCTCCTGCAACCCGTTCCCTTGGTGCTAGATGAACGAACGTCTCTCCACTTGCTCAGTTCTGAGAGATAAGTGTGTGTGAAAGCCGTCCTTCACCTAGCTTGTTGGGAACACAAAGGTTCTTTCAAGTTGCAAACTAAATTTCATACATATATATGGGGAGGTACTAGCTCCAACTCGGTTTTACAGTGAAAACTGCAGGAACTTCAAACCGGCACTAGGAAACAGACTGAGAAAGCAGAGAAAAAGTGTCTCCTGCAACCCGTTCCCTTGGTGCTAGATGAACGAACGTCTCTCCACTTGCTCAGTTCTGAGAAATAAGTGTGTGTGAAAGCCGTCCTTCACCTAGCTTGTTGGGAACACAAAGTTTCTTTTCAGTTGCAAACTCCATTCCATACATATATATGGGGAGGTACTAGATCCAACTCGGTTTTACAGTGAAAACTGCAGGAACTTCAAACAGGCACTAGGAAACAGACTGAGAAAGCAGAGAAAAAG